>NC_053446.1:29251878-29851878 GCF_007990345.1 Gossypium hirsutum
TTTTGATAATTCTCTTTATAAACCGTATTGAAATGAGATGAGCCTATATCCTCATTTTAAGTGATCTAATCTCAATTTTCCTTCCCCCCTATTTATGCCCGACTTGTAAATACAAAAAAGATCAAAAGATAAAAGAAACAAAAAGTTAAAAAGAATGCTTTACTAGCCTTTAAGATTGTTTGGAATGAAGTTCTTGGATGGAATTCTTATATATAGGAAAAAAAATCCAAAATTAGATGCAAATGAATCAAGAAAACGTGCTCCAAAAACCTATAAAGAAATAATGGATATGAAGTTTATGCATTACAAATTACGATAAATTTTATAATTGGTTAGGCTGTACTACCATTTAGAGTATGATGATGTTGTCATAGCATTTGAAATGACTCAGATTTTGCTCTCTACTAGTTTATTTTATGATGCACGAAATACGCAATGTTGCTTTAGAGTTAAATAGAGAAGAATAGATGAAGAAATGAAAGTATTTTAGTTTTAAGAATTCAGCTTTAATGTTACTATGAATTCAGTACTAACAAGTTGTTGAATGAAATTGAACACCTAAAATTAAACAACTCACACTAATAAGGTTATCTAGTTAGGATTTTCTATGTGCAGAAACTTGATGTGGAATCTTGTAAGAAGAGAGAAGCATATTCCACTATGATATATTATTCTCTATATGTTGCACAAAAAATTTTAACAATATCCTGAAAATGAAGAGTGTATCAATAATATAAGTAAATTAACATTTTTGGCCTCAATGTCAGCAAAACAGGATGCAAAGATTTTATTAATCACCAGTTTATTGAAATAGATTGTTGAAACAACATGATAATTGGAAAAAAAATAGCCCTAGACCCTAAATAGTCAAGGTTCGAGAATGTTACAATAGAGACCACATGCATCTACATGAACTGCTCTCTATCACGAGGACAAGAGGTTACAAATATTCTCAATGCATTCTCCAATGGATGAGGATGTCTGTTTTACCTTCCATCTTAATACGGCCTTAGTCAGTAGTTTTGTATATCAAAGTCCATGATGTTAATGTTATTTTCATTGTTTTATTTTTTTATGTTTGTTAGGCTTGTCAACCTTAGAAGTCCTCAAGCATACATGAACCTCTTCATGTAGCCAACAAACATATGGTCTATGGTCTCTGTTGTAGCATTCCTAAGCTTTGACTAATTAGGGTCTAGGACTATTCCAATTCCAATTATTCTGTTGTATCAATAATCTGCTTTCAATAAACTGGTGGTTAATAAAATTGTTGCATCTTTTAAATAAAATTAGTAGAGAAGCAAAATCAGAGTTATTTCAGATGCTATTGACAGAATCATCATACTTTCAATGGTAGTACAACCTAACCTATTTTAAAATGTACCATAATTTGCAGTGCAATAAATTTGATATCCATGATTTCCTTCCAGGTTTTTAGAGTCATTTTTCTTGACTTATTTAGAAATCTTTCCTTTTTTGAACATGCTATCAGTTATTCTAGGGCGAGCTTTTAATTTTACCAAATAAGTTATCGATTTTTGATACTTTTCTACATATAATTCAATTAAAATGCACCTTAATATCATGATTTTTCCCTCTGATCACATATTTGATATAATATATGTATGATCAATAACACAAGATTTATATTGCATTCAAGAAACATATTTACCTACCTAATTGTTGCACATGGAAAATCCTAAACTAGATACCCTTATTCTGTCTGAGGTTGTTTAATTTTAGGTTTTCAATTTTTTGCACATCAAGGTTTGCACATGGAAAATCTTAAACTAGATAAGCTTATTCAATGTGAAGTTGTTTAATTCTAGGTGTTCAATTTTCACCCAACAACTTGTTATTACTACAATTCGTTGTAACACTAAGAGTTGAATTCTTAAAATTAGAACAATTTGATTTTCTTCATCTCTTCTTCTCTCTATAAACCTGACACAGACATTGCGATATTTCATGCATCATAAAATATAACTAGGATAGAAGCAAAATATGAGTCATTCTAGATGCTACTGACACCATCATCATACTTTCAACTGTAGTACAGCCTAACCTGTTCTAAAGTTTACCATAATTTGCAATGCAATAAATTTGATATCCATTATTTCCTTATAGGTTTTGGGAGCCCTCTTTCTTAATTTATTTCCATCTAATTTCTTTATTTTTTACCTATATATATGAATTCCAACCAAGATTTCAATGACGTCCACCAAGAAATCTCACTTTTTTATGCATCTACTTAGTCATGGACCTCATTGAAATCTCGGACAAGCAAGTTGATTCTTGCCTTAGGGTAAGCCTCAATACGAGCATGAGTGGTTTCATCATGAGGTTGGTTTGGGTTCCAAAATCATTTTACGACAGATTCAACAGAAGGATGACAAAATGAATAAGGCTTACCAGTTGGTGAGAAAATAATAAAAAGAATCTCACCACCAAATAAAGTAGAGAGCTTAGAGGTTTTCTTATATTTTATTGTACATCATTTGAAAATGAGATGAGCCTATCATCCTCATTTTTAATGATCTTAATCTCAATTTTTCTTCTTCCCCAGTTTTTCTTACCTGAGCTTGCCATTACAAAAAAGATCAAAAGACAAAACAAACCAGCAAAAAAGTTAAAAAGGAATGCTTTACTAGCCTTTTAGATGGTTTGGAATGAAGTTCTTGGTTGGAATTCATATATATAGGTAAAAAAACTCAAGAAATTAAACGCAAATAAATTAAGAAAAAGGTCTCCAAAACCTACAAGGAAATAATGGATATCAAATTTATTGAATTGCAAATTATGGTAAATTTTAGAATAGCTTAAGCTATATTATCATTAAGAGTATGATGATGTTCTCAGTAGCATATGAAATGACTCAGATTTTGCTTCCCTATTGATTTTATTTTATGATTCATGAAATAATGCAGCGAGATTAGTGCAAAAAGATAGCAAAATTAATGATAAAATATGCTAGGATTCACTGAGTTATAAAATGCAATTTACTAAACTAAAAATGCTAAAATATATGTTAAGGATAACTAAATGGGAACAATTTAACCAATAAGTAAGGTGAAAAACCTATGTTCTTTCTAGTGGTATCACACCCTCAAACTTGAGTTTTTACTTGTCCTCAAGTAAAACAGAAACTAGCAAGGATACAAAAATTTAACTAAGGCAAATGATTATTCTAGCAAGTTGAACCCACTAAATTCCAAATGAATGAATCACATTCAGATGAAAGAATATTGCATCGACAATACATAAGCATGAATGAATAAGGTTGCAACTTCATCAATGCTAGCATCATGCTTCAAACCCTAAGTTTTATCTACGAATACAACATTTATTGTACAATACTTATTATTTATATATTATATATTTTCAGAATAAGGGATATCGTTGCATTACTGTACCCTTGTTCTTGAGAAGTAACGATGGAGTACAACAAACCCCAGGGCGTACGTAATTATGCTGTCACACACTTATGCAAGGATAACCTTTGGCCAGATTGATTTTTCTAACAATTGTATTGGCGTGTTCCCTCTTTAACATTCTTCAAAGAAGAATTTTTGATTCTGTTCTAGCAATGAGCATAAGGACTTTGCAATTTTGAAAAATCTCTAATAAACCTTCTGTAAAACCCCACATGTCTAAGAAAACTGTGAATACCTTTCACGTTTGTTGGTGGAGGTGATTTCTCAATGATTTCCACCTTAGATTTGTCTACTTGAATGCCTTGACTAGAGATGCGATGTCCAACCACAATGCATTCAGTTTCCATAAAATGACCTTTTTCCCAATTCAGGACAAGATGTGTGTCCTCACATTGATTCAATCTTTATCCAAATTGTTAGTGCAATGATCAAAATCATTTCCATAGACTGAGAATCATCCATAAAAACCTCTAAAGAGTCTTTGATTATATCTGAGAATATTGCCATCATACACCTTTGAAATGTGGCTGGCGTGTTGCAAAGAACGAAAGGCATACGGCGAAAAGCAAATACCAAAGGGCAGGTGAAGGTTGTTTTCTCCCTATCCTCTGGTGTAATAGCAATTTGATTGCACCCAAAATAACTATCTAAAAGAAATAATAGGCCTTTCCAGCAAGCCGATCCAGCATTTGGTCAATAAAGGAAGTGGAAGTGGGAAGTGGAAAGTGATCCTTCTTTGTGACTGCATTCAATTTGTGATAATCCATGCAAACTTTCCATCCCGTGGGAACGCGTGTAGGAATTAATTTGTCCTTATCATTGCAAACCACAGTGATGCCACTCTTTTAGGTACGTATTGCACTGGACTTACCCAATTGCTATCAGAAATTGGGTAAATAATTCCAACATCAAGCCATTTTATGATTTCCTTCTTGACAACTTCTTTCATCATCTCGTTTAATATTCTATGTTGTTTAATCGATTTCTTGCCTTCATCTTCTAACTTGATCTTGTGCATGCAAAAAGAAGGACTAATACCTTGAATATTGACAACACTCTAAGCAATAGCTCATTTATGTTGCTTAAAAATATCGACCAATTTCTCTTCTTGAGTTACATCCAGTGTTGTAGAGACAATAACTGGGAGAGCATTGTGATCACCTAGTAAGACATATTGAAGATGAGGAGGTAGTGGTTTCAATTCCAGAGTAGAAGCTTTTTCAATAGATGGTTTGAAAATTGGGGTTGTTTTGTTAGTTAGGTCTAAGGATTCAATCTGGCATCCATGCTTGAGTTCAAGATTATTAGCTTCAACCATGCTGTTAGAATCGTTTAAGGACTCGACATCAGATTTCACTGCAAACTCTTCAAAAAGTATTGTGCTTTGGTCATTGAATTCTTCCTCAATTGGACCATCTAGCACATCGACAATGTGGCATTCTTTTTGTCCTTGCATTGAATAGATTCAAAAACACTAAAGATGACTTGCTTATCATTAAGTCGCATGGTTAGTTCCTCTTTGTAAACATCAATACGAGTTTGGTCGGTGGCTAAAAATCATCGTCCCAAGATTACGGGAACCTCATTGTCTGCCTCATAGTCAAGTATGATAAAATCAGCCAAAAAATAAATTTATCCACACGAACTAAGACATCTTTGATTTGCCCTTCAGGTTGAGGCAAGGATCGATCGACTAGTTGTAATGTCACTACAGTAGATTTCATGTGACCAATTCCCAAATTTTTGAAAGTAGATAGTGGCATTAGGTTAATGCTAGCTCCCAAGTCGCATAAAGCCTCGCCCAAATAATGATTTTCAATTGAACATGGGATGGTAAAGCTCCAAGGATCTTTAAATTTAGGGGGCAAATTGTTTGTCAAAATAGCGCTACAGCCTTTTGTGAGTGCAATAGTTTCAATATCAGTCAGCTTCTTCTTCTTAGTTAAGAGGTCTTTCATAAATTTACCATAACTTAGAATTTGTACTAGAGTGTCTACTAAAGGAATGTTGATCTGCAGATGCTTCAGTCTTCCAAGAACTGCTAATACTGCTTGTACTGCTCATTCTTCCTGAATCTTTTTCAGAAAGGTAAAGGTAAAAATACATTTGCTTGCATAGACACTTTTGATTGCGTTGACAGTTTCAAAGGTCAGACATTAGGCATATGAGTGACAATTTGTGGAACTTCTTTATCTGATGCATCAACAAACTCTTTAGATTCAACCTTCTCACCAATGATCACTGCATCTATATATTGAGGTGATACAATAGAGTCTATAAACAGTTTGCCAATTTGTATACCACTCCTAATAATGATAGCCTTACAATGTTCTTTCCCCTTCGGACTGGGATTTTTCGTGTCACTAGGTAATGAGCCTACTGGTCGAGTATTCAAATTTGAAGCAAGTTGTCCTAATTGTGCCTCTAATGCTCGAATGGAAGATGAATTCCCTTGTATAAAAGCTTCCGTGTAAGTAAATGCTCCCGCATTAATGCCTTAAGAGTTGCTAATGGATCAGAAGTAGAAGCTTGAGTGTACAATTGTTGTATATATCCTTGAACATGGTGATTCAATATTGAAGAGTGTTGTGGCTGCATCGGATTTTGGTGTGCATGTGTCTTGCCTTGTTGTGGATTCATCTGCGGGTGCTGATTGTAGTTCTGTTGTTGTTGATTGTAAATCCCTTGTCCTGGATTATAATTGCCTTAAGTAGATGTATTCACAAATTTGAATGTCGCAACATTTTGTCTAGCATTTTGAGTTTCTTAAAACTATTGGTTTTGTGCAGAGTTGTTGTAAGAGTTACCATAAGAATTGTTGTGGATATTACTAATATAACAGGCATTCTCTGCATGTTGTGGACAATCTTCATAATTATGGTTGTCACTACAAATCTCACAACAAAAAGTAGGAACATCAACTCGCTGAACGACTTGTATAGGTGCAATGCCACTAGTCCCTTGCATATTTTTAATCATGTTTGTGAGAGAGAAAACTTGTGCACTTATTGTGGTTATTGCATCCAATTCAATAACTTTTGGAGTAGTTTTTGGTTGTGTAGCTTTGGAGATAGGGTATTGATAATCATTCTGAGCAATTCTCTCAAGAATTCTCACCTCATCATTATAAGTGCAATCCAGTAGAGATCTATTGGCTGATGCGTCGAAAAGATTCCTTGCATGTGAATTCAGCCCATGATAAAAAATTTCAATTTGTGTTTCTGATTGAATGTTGTGCATGGGACAACGTCGAAGTAAAGATTTATAACGTTTCCATGTGGTGTAAAGATTTTCATCTAGCTGATAATAAGCTATAATATCATTTCAAATATGAGCATTCATTATTGGTAGGTCAAATCACAAAACAAATTGTGTTGCTAGTGCATCCCAAGAAGTAATTGATCCCCTAGGTAGCCCAAAAAACCAAGTAATGCCTTGTTGACTAAAGGAAGCATATATCAATAAAAAGGACTTAAGATGTTCTCTCGCATCTTCATGTGGTAGTCCAACATATTGTCCATTAGAATTCAGCATTTGAAGCATTACTGGCTTGAGTTCAAAATTACTAGCTTCGATTGCTGGCCTAACAACTCCTAGTTGTAAATCATCCTAGACAGGTACTACAAAATCTCATATAGTCCTATTTTGTATCTGATCATCTTGCGGCAACAATGGGTTATTAACATTTTGTTGTTGCATCGGGGGTATGGCTGCATTGTCTTCTGCTAGAGACATATTTCTTTGTTTTCGAAGTCTACTCCGAATAGTCCTTTCAATTTCTTGATAAAAATCGGCAAGAAAATTCGACTTGCTTTGGGTCGTAAAACACCTAAAATGAATTTGAAGAAATAGCAACAAAGAAAAACCAGTTACAGATTACTAAATTTTATATAAGGAAAATAAAGTGCAAAAACACACAAAAACAGAAACAAACATCAAACAAACGCCACCCCCGACAACGGTGCCAAAAACTTGACCGATTATTTAACGTCACAACAATAATGTGCAAGCGTACACTTTCGATGTAAGCATGGTAGACAGATTTGAGTTTATCAGATATCGATCCCATAGGGATAATTGTCTTTTGTCTATTAATGTCAATTCAATAACTAGATAGAAATGAGATAAATTGTGAGGATAGTTGTCAGAGCAACAACTTGAAAACAATAAAATAAAATATGATAATGATAAATTGGGATCCCCAACATGAATCTTCAGCAGAATACTGAGTGCTCACAAGGTATAAAAGGATTGGTGATTGTCGAGGCAATAAATTTCAATGTATATCTTACCAAGCATCACTCCTCTATTTAATCTGAGACTTAAACATGCACATTAACCCCACCTTCTGATGATGGCAATATGGCACTATTAAGAACAAGTGGACTAAATTCCTTTAATCCTCACTCAACTTTCGTTGTAATGCTTGTTGGCACGAACTGTCATTACACTTTCTAGTGTCAGTGACTACAATAACACTTCCGTGTTAAGAAACATTCAAATGCCAAGATTAAACAATAAAAGTAAGATGAAAAAGATAACATTTAACCAAGAATTCATGTGTACTTTTATACAAACAGAAAATAGAGAGTAATCACCAACATTTAGAAAGAGATAAGAAAGAATCGAGTGGAGAATACTATTCCTAGACAACTCGAATGAATCACTCTATTCCCTCTTATCTCACACTTAAGTATCCTCGTCAGAAGCTAATCTACATCAATTTTCACGTTGGCTCACCAGTGAGAGGCTTAAGCTGCCATAGTCGCAAGCTTCAAGGTAGGATGAAGAAGATGATGGTCAAGAAAAAACTCTCCTCATCTATTGTTCTTTTCACGTCAACCTTTTATGTCTTCCTCCAATAGTACAAGTATCCTTTCCCCAGAATTATTCTGTCCTTGTACGTACAAGTTGGTTATACCAGATTGGACAGCTCACGCATTTTTTGTTCTTATCCAGACGGCTGTTAGGTGGGGTGACAATTCTAGATGCAATCTTGAATTAACTCATTCAGTGACATTAATGCAAAAAGAAAAATTAAGGATAAAATAGGCTAAGATTCACTGAGTTATAAAATGTAATTTACTGAACTTAAAATGCTAAACTACATGCTAAGGATAACTAAATGTGAACAATTTAAGCAATAAGTAAGGAGGAAAACCTATGTTCTTTCTAGTGATATCAATTTCATTGAAATCTTGGACAAGCAAGTTGATTCTTACCTTACGAAAAGCCTCAAAATGAGCATAAATGGTTTCATTAAGGGGTTGGTTTTGGTTAAAAAAAATTTTAGCAGCAGATTGAACAGAACGATGACCAAATGAATAAGGCTTACCAGTTGGTGAGAAAATAATAAAAACAATCTCACCACCACATAAAGTGGAAATCTCAGAGATTTTCTGATAAATTCTTGTACACTGTATTTGAAATAAGATGAGCATATCACCCTTATTTTCATTGATCTTAATCTCAAATTTTCCTTTTCCCCCAGTTTTCTTTCCCGAGCTTGCCATGACAAAAAAAATATCAAAAGACAAAAGAAACAAAAAGTTAAAAAGGAATGCTTTACTAGCTATTAAGATGGTTTGGAATGAAGTTCTTGGATGGAATTCATATATATAGGTAAAAAAATCAAGAAATTAGATGCAAATAAATCAAGAAAAATTGCTCCAAAAACCTATAATGAAATAATGGATATGAAGTTTATTGCATTGCAAAGTACAATAAATTTTATAACAGGTTAGGTTGTACTACCATTGAGAGTATGATGATGTTGTCAATAACATTTGAAATGACTCTGATTTTGCTTCTCTACTAGTTTTATTTTATGATGCATGAAATACCGCAATGTTTTCTTCAGAGTTAAATAGGGCAGAATAGATTAAGAAAATGAAATTATTCTAAGTTTTAAGAATTCAACTCTTAATGTTACTACGAATTTCAATACTAACAAGTTGTTGAATCAAAATTGAACACCTAAAATAAACAAATTTTAACAGCTGTGGAATCTTGTAAGAGGAGAGAGAGCATCTTCCACTCTGATATATTATTCTCTTTATGTTGCATGAAAACTTTTAACACTATCCTGAAAATGAAGAGTGTATCAATAATATAAGAAAATTCACAAGCTTGAGTTCAAATGTTAGCAAAACAGGATGCAAAGATTTTATTAATCACTAGTTTGTTAAAAGCATATTGTTGATACTACATGATAACTGGAAAATAAAATAGTCCTAGACCCTAAATAGTCAAGGCTCGAGAATGTTACAATAGAGGCCACAAACCATATGTTGGTTGGCTACATGAACTTGCTCTCTGTCACGAGGGACAAGAAGGTTGCAAATATTTCCTCAATGCATGCTCCAATGGATGAGATGTCCCTTTTGCCTTCCATCTTAGATATGGCCTTAGTCAGTAGTAGTTTAGTACATCAAATTCCACGATGTTAAATGTTATTTTTTTTGTTTTATTTTTTATGTTTGTTAGGCTTGTCAACTTTAGGAGTCCGTAAGGCATACATGAACCTAATCAAGTAGCCAACTAACATATAGTTTATGGTCTCTGTCGTAGCATTTCCAAGCCTTGATTAATTAGGGTCTAGGACTATTTCGATTCCAATTATTATGTTGTATTAACAATCTGCTTTCAATAAATTGGTGGTTAATAAAATTGTTACATCCTCTTTTGCTAACATTTAAGATCAACTTTGTGAATTTGCATATATTATTGATACACTCTTCAATTTCAAGATACTGTTAAAAATTTTTCATGCAACACAATAAGAAGAATATATCACAGTGGAATATGATCTCTCTCTTCTAACATGATTCCACATCAAGTTTTTGCACATGGAAAATCCTAAACTAGAGAACCCTCTTCAGTGTGAAGTTTTCTTATTATTATTGCAATTCGCAGTAACACTAAGAGTTGAATTCTTAAAACTTAGAACAATTTTATTTCCTTCATCTATTTTTTCTATATAAATCTAATGTAGGCATTGCGATATTTCATGGAACATTAAATAAAAACAGTAGAGAAGAAAAATTCGAGTCATTTTAGATGCTATTGACAGAATCATCATACTTTCAATAGTAGTACAAACTAACCTGTTTTAAAATGTACCATAATTTGCAATATATTAAATTTGATATCCATGATTTGCTTATAGGTTTTTTGAGCCTTTTTTCTTCATTTATTTAGAAATTTTCCCTTTTTTGAACAATCTATCAGATATTCTAGGGCGAGCTTTTAATTTTACCGAATAAAGTTATCTATTCTTGATACCTTTCAACATATAATTCAATTAAAATGCACCCTAATATCATGATTTTTTTTTCATTTGATGACATATTTGATATAATATATATACGATCAATAACACAAGATTTATACTGCATTTAAGAAACATAATTACCTACCTAATTTTTGCACATGGAAAATCCTAAACTAGATAACCTTATTCTGTGTGAAGTTGTTTAATTCTAGTTGTTCATTTTTCTTGTACATCAAGGTTTTGTAAATGGAAAATCCTAAACTAGATAAACTTATTCAATGTGAAGTTGTTTAATTTTAGGTGTTAAATTTTCACCCAGCAACTTGTTATTGCTACAATTCGTAGTAACACTAAGAATTTAATTCTTAAAACTTAGAACAATTTGATTTTCATCATCTCTTCTTCTCTATATAACCTTGTTGCAGACATTGCGATATTTCATGCATCACAAAATAAAGACAAGAGAGAAGCAAAATCTGAGTTGTTTCAAATTCTACTGACAACATCATCATACTTTCAATGGTAGTACAGTCTAACCTGTTTGAAAATTTACCATAATTTGCAATGCAATAAATTTGATATCCATTATTTCCTTATAGGTTTTGGGAGCCCTTTTTCTTGATTTATTTCCATCTAATTTCTGAATTTTTTTTTTGCCTATATATATATGAATTCCATCTAAGAAGAACTTCATTCCAAACCATCAAAAAGGCTATTAAAGCATTCCTTTTTCACTTTTTTGGTGGTTTCTTTTGTCTTTTAATCTTTTTCGTAACGGCAAGCTCAAGCAAGAAAACTAGCTAGAAAAAGAAAAATTGAGATTAAGATCATTGAAAATGAGGATGATAGGCTTATCTTATTTTCAAAATGATGTAAAGGGATTTAAAAGAAAATCTCTAAGCTCTCCACCTTATATGGTGGTGAGATTCTTTTTATTATTTTCTCACCAACTGGTAAGCCGTATTCATTTGGTCATCCTTCTGTTGAAACTGTCAGTAAACAAATTTTGAACCCAAACCAACCTCTTAATGAAACCACTCCTGCTCCTGCTGAGACTTACCGTAACGTAAGTTTGAACTTGCTTGTCCAATATTTCAATGACGTCCACCAAGAAATCTCCCTTTGTTTCTTTTTATGCAACTAGTTAGTCATGGACCTCATTGAAATCTTTGACAAGCAAGTTGATTCTTACCTTACGGTCAGCCTCAACAGGAGCATGAGTAGTTTCATTAAGAGATTGGTTTGGGTTCCAAAATCGTTTAGCGACAGATTCAACAGAATGATGACGAAATGAATAAGGCTTACCAGTCGGTGAGAAAAGAATAAAAAGAATGTCAACACCAAATAAAGTGGAAAGCTCAAAGGTTTTCATATAAATTCTTGTACAACATTTTGAAAATGAGATGGGCCTATCATCCTCATTTTCAATGATCTTAATCTAAAGTTTTCTTCTTCCCTAGTTTTCTTGTCTGAGCTTGCCATTACAAAAGAGATCAAAAGACAAAAGAAACTAGTAAAAAAGTTAAAAACGAATGCTTTACCAGCCTTTCAAATGGTTTGGATTGAATTCATATATATAGGCAAAAAAAACTTAAAAAATTAAACGCAAATAAATCAAGAAAAGGGCTCCGAAAACCTACAAGGAAATAATGGATATTAAATTTATTGCATTGCAAATTATGCTAAATTTTAGAACAACTTAAGTTGTACTACCATTGAGAGTATGATGATAATGTCAATAGCATCTGAAATGACTCAGATTTTGCTTCCCTACTGATTTTATTTTATGATTCATGATATATCACAATGTCTGTATCAAAGTTATATTGGGATAAATTAATGAAGAAATCATAATTTTCTAAGTTTTAAGAATTTAACTCTTAGTTTTAGTGCAAATAGTAGTAATAACAAGTTTGTTGAATGAAAATTGAACACCTAAAATTAAACAAATTCAGATTGAAGAGGTTTATCTAGTTTCGAATTTTCCATGTGAAAAAACTTAATGTAAAACAGGATGCAATAATTTTATTAAACAAATTCACAAGCCCGAGCTCAAATGTTAGCAAAATAGGATGCAAAATTTTTATTAATCATTGGTTTATTGAAAGCAGATTGTTGATACAACATCATAATTGGAATCAAAATAGTCCTAGACCCTAAATAGTCAAGGTTCTGGAATGCTAGAATAGAGACCATAAACCATAAGTTGGCTGGCTACATGAACAGGTTCATGTATACCTTGAGGATTCCCAAGTTTGACAAGCCTAACAAACATAAAAAATAAGACAATAAAATTAACATTTAACATCAAGGACTTTGAGGTACAAAAATACTACTGATTGGGGCCATATCTTAGAGGGAAGGAAAACGGGACATCCTCTTCCACTAGAGCATGCATTGAGGAAATATATGCAGTCTTCTTGTCCCTTGTGACAAAGAGCATGTTGATAAACTCTGTGAAACTTTCTTCACATTAGTAGAGCTCCATTCGGTTAAGCTGGTCAATGGGAGTTTTCCACCAAATATGAGTTTTTCTTACATATGATTGTCGGGCAAAATAAATCTCCATTGTTAGAGTTGTGTGACCCAAATTCCTGTTAAATAAAATAAGAGATTGCTTGCAAGTCAAGTTAAACAAATATACTTTCTTTCTAGAAGCTTTGGAATTTATTATATAATATATTTAACATGTATTAGCATATTTTATTTGACCTACAATTTATCCTATAAATAGGCTCTTTTACAACCATAGAAAAACACCCATTAAATATTAGAACTCATAACACTTTTGGAGTATTGTGTTTAGGTTTCTAGGGTTCTTTGTTTTCAGGTTCCGGTGTCTAGGTTTTTAGTTCCATCTTTTTTACTTTTCCTTCTTTTTCCATTATAGTAAAATTATCTTTACCTGTGGGTATTTATCCTCTTTGAAGGGATTTTTCCACGTTAAATTTGTGTGTTTAATTTCTCGATTTCTTCCGCTATTTTTTACTTATTTGTTGCTTAATCGGGTCGATCCCCAACATCCATTTGCTTTTCCTTTTACACATCTAGTTAGTCGTGGACCTCATTGAAATCTTGGACAAGCCAGTTGATTCTTACCTTACGGAATGCCTCAACAGGAGCTTAAACGGTTTCGTTAAGAGGTTGGTTTGGGTTCAAAAATTGTTTAGCGGCAGATTGAACAAAAGGATGACCAAACGAATAAGGCTTACTAGTTGGTGAGAAAATAATAAAAAGAATCTCAATACTACATAAAGTGGAGATCTCAGAGATTTTCTGATAAATTCCTGTACACCGTATTGAAAATGAGATGAGCCTATCATCCTCATATTCAATGATCTTAATCTAAATTTTTCCTTTTCCCCTAGTTTTCTTGCCCGAGCTTGCCATTACAAAAAAAGATGATTTGGAATGAAGTTCTTGGATGGAATTCATATATAAAGGCAAAAAAATCAAGAAATTAGATGAAAATAAATCAAGAAAAAGTTCTCCAAAAACCTATAATGAAATAATGGATATGAAGTTTATTGCATTGGAAATTACGGTAAATTGTATAACAGGTTAGGTTGTACTACCATTGAGAGTATGATGATGTTGTCAATAGCATTTGAAATGACTCAGATTTTGCTTCTCTACTGGTTTTATTTTATGATACATGAAATACCATAGTGTCTGCTTTAGAGTTAAATAGATGAAGAAAATGAAATTATTCTAAGTATTAAGAATTCAACTCTTAATGTTACTACGAATTTTAGTAATAACAAGTTATTGAATGAAAATTGAACACCTTAAATTAAACAACTTCACATTGAATAAGGTTATCTAGCTTAGGATTTTCCATGTGAAAAAACTTGATGTGGAATCTTGTAAGAAGAGAGAGAGCATATTCCACTGTGATATATTATTCTCTTTATGTTGCATGAAAACTTTTAACAGTATCCTAAAAATGAAGAGTTTATCAATAATATAAGCTAGAATAAGCTACAACGATCCCAAAAACATAGAAATCATTAATAACGAGACAAATTACATACCTAATTGAACAAAAAGAGCTTGTTGAACCTAAGTCTCAAAAAATGTCTTCTTCTCTTGTGAATTTTGGTTGTAAATTGATAATGGAAGATAATGATAATTTGGTTTTATTTTAATTAACCTTTTATTTACTAATTTACATATTTAACCTTTTAATACTTTAAAAATTACACAAAGTGCCAAGCCATTATAATCCACTATCACTATTATGGTCTAATTACCATATAAGGACCTCCACTTTAAAGTCCTATAGCTATTTAATACCTTTAGCAATTGGAACTCAACTTTTGTACTTTACACGATTTAGTCCTTTTATCCAATTAAGCAAATAAATGGTAAAATTTCTTAACAAAATTTTCATAGGGTAACACTATTATGTTGTAGACCATAAAATAATATTAAAATAAAGTTTTTGAATTAAAATTTGTGGTTTCAAATTCACTATTCTGATTTCACAGAAAACGGGTTGTTACAAAAACTTAGAACAATTTTATTTTATTCATCTACTTTTTTCTATATAACTCTGATGTTGACATTATGATATTTCATGGCACATTAAATAAAAATAGTAGAGAAGCAAAATCCAAGTCATTTCAGATGCTATTGATAGAATCATCATACTTTCAATGGTAGCACAACCTAACCTATTTTAAAAAGTACCATAATTTGCAATGCAATAAATTTTATATCCATGATTTCCTTACAGATTTTTTGAGCCTTTTTTCTTCATTTATTTAGAAATCTTTCCTTTTTTGAACATTTTATCAGTTATTCTAAGGTGAGCTTTTAATTTGACCAAATAAAGTTATTGATTTTTTATACATTTCAACATATAATCCAATTAGAATGCACACTAATATCATGATTTTTTTCATTTGATGACATATTTGATATAATATATATACGATCAATAACACAAGATTTATACTGCATTCAAGAAACATATTTACCTACCTACTTTTTGCACATGGAAAAGCCTAAACTAGATAACCTTATTCTGTGTGAAGTTCTTTAATTTTAGCTGTTCAATTTTTTGCACATCAAGGTTTTGGAAAACCCTAAACTAGATAAACTTATTCAATGTGAAGTTGTTTAATTTTAGGTGTTCAATTTTCACCCAACAACCTGTTATTACTACAATTCATAATAACACTAAGAGTTGAATTCTTAAAACTTAGAACAATTTGATTTTTTTCATCTCTTCTTCTCTATATAACCCTGATGCAGACATTGCGATATTTCAAGCATCGTCATACTTTCAACGATAGAATAGCCTAACCTATTCTAAAATTTACGATAATTTGCAATGCAATGAATTTGATATCCATTATTTCCTTATAGGTTTTTGGAGATCTTTTTCATGATAAGTTTCATCTAATACCTTCATTTTTTAGCCTATAGATATGAATTCCATCAAAGAAGAACTTTATTCCAAACCATCTAAAAGGTTAGTAAAGCATTCCTTTTAACTTTTTTGTTGGTTTCTTTTGTCTTTTGATATTTTTTGTAATGGCAAGCTTAGCTAAGAAAACTAGGGGAAATATAAAAATTGAGGTTAAAATCATTGAAAATGAGGATGATAGGCTTATCTCATTTTCAAAACGATGTATATGTATTTATAAGAAAATCTCTGAGCTGTCCACCTTATGTGGTGGTAAGATTCTTTTTATTATTTTCTCACCAACTGGTAAGCTGTATTCATTTGGTCATCCTTCTATTGAAACTGTTTCTTAACAAATTTTGAACCCAATCCAACCTCTTAATGAAACCACTCATGCTCCTTTAGAGGCTTACCGTTAGGTAAGTATCAACTTGCTTGTCTAATATTTCAAAGGCGTCCACCAATAAATCTTCTTTTGTTTTTTTATGCATCTAGCTAGTCATGGACCTCATTGAAATCTTGGACAAGCAAGTTGATCCTTACCTTACGGTAAGCCTTAACAGGAGCATGAGTGGTTTCATTAAGAGTTTAGTTTGGGTTCCAAAATTTTTTAGCGACAGATTCAACAGAAGGATGACAGAATGAATAAGGCTTGCCAGTTGGTGAGAAAATAATAAAAAGAATCTCATCACCAAATAAAATGGAGAGCTCAGAGGTTTTCTTATAAATTCTTGTACATAGTTTTGAAAATGAGATAAGCCTATCATCCTTATTTTCAATGATCTTGATTTCAATTTTTCTTCTTCCCTAATTTTCTTACCTGAGCTTGCCATTACAAAAAAGATCAAAAGAGAAAAGAAACCAGCAAAAAAGTTAAAAAAGAATGCTTTACTAGCCTTTAAAATGGTTTGGAATGAAGTTCTTCTTGGATTGAATTCATATATATAGGCAAAAAAAGCTCAAGAAATTAAACGCAAATAAATCAAGAAAAAGGGCTCCAAAAGCCTACAAGGAAATAATGAATATCAAATTTATTGCATTGCAAATTATGGTAAATTTTAGAACAGTTTAAGTTGTACTACCATTGAGAGTATGATGATGTTGTCAATAGCATCTGAAATGACTCAGATTTTGCTTCTCTACTGATTTTATTTTCTGATGCATGAAATATCACAATGTCTGCATCAGAGTTATATTGAGAAGAATAAATGAACAAAATCTTATTATTCTAATTTTAAAGAATTCAACTCTAAGTGTTAGTGCAAATTATAGTAATAACAAGTTGTTGAATGAAAATTGAGCACCTGAAATGAAACAAATTCAGATTGATGAGGTTTATCTAGTTACGGATTTTCCATGTGCAAAAACTTTTTGCAAAATAGGATGCAATAATTTTAGTAAATAAATTCACAAGCTTGAGCTCAAATGTTAGCAAAATAGGATGCAACTATTTTACTAATCATTAGTTTATTGAAAGTAGATTGTTGATACAACATCATCATTGGAACCGAAATAGTCCTAGGCCCTAAATAGTCAAGGTTCTGGAATGCTACAACAGAGATCATGGACCATATGTTGGTTGGCTACATGAATAGGTTCATGTATGCCTTGAGGATTCCCAAGATTGACAAGCCTAACAAACATAAAAAAATAAAACAATAAAATTAACATTTAACATGATGGACTTTGAGGTACAAAACTACTGCTGATTGGGCCACATCATAGAGGGAAGGAAAACGGGGCATCCTCTTCCATTGGAGCATGTATTGAGGAAATATATGCAATCTTCTTGTCCCTTGTGACAGAGAGCTTGTTGATAAACTCTGCGGAACTTTATTGTCATTAGTAGAGCTCCCTCGGGTTAAGTTGATCAATGAGAATTTTCCACCAATGATGAGTTTCTCTTCCATATGATTGTCGGGCCAAAGAAATCTCCATTGTTAGAGTTGCGTAACCCAAATTCCTGTTAAATAAAATAAGAGATTGCTTGCAAGTCAAGTTAAACAAATATACTTTCTTTCTAGAAGCTTTGGAATTTATTAGTATAATATATTTATCATGTATTTGCATAGTTTATCTGACCTACAAATTTATCCTATAAATAGACTCTTTTACAACCATAGGAAAACACCCATTAAATATTAGAACTCATAACACATTTGGAGTATTTTGTGTTTAGGTTTTGAGGGTTCTTTGTTTTTAGGTTTTGGGGTTTAGTTTTTTATCTCCATCTTTTTTATTTTTCATTCTTTTGCCATTATAGTAAAATTATCTTTACAGGTGGTTTTTATCCTCTTTGGAGGGGTTTTTCCACGTTAAATTTGTGTGTTCAATTTCTCAATTTTTTCCGCTATTTTTTACTTGTTCGTTGCTTAATTAGGTCGATCCCCAACATCCATTTGCTTTTCTTTACATGCATCTAGTTAGTCGTGGACCTCATTGAAATCGTGGATAAATAGGTTGATTCTTACCTTAGGGAAAGCCTCAACAAGAGCATAAATGGTTTCATTAAAAGGTTGATTTGGGTTAAAAAATCGTTTAGCAGCAGATTGAATAGAAGGATGAAAAAATGAATAAGGATTACTAGTTGGTGAGAAAATAATAAAAAGAATCTCACTAGCACATAAAGTGGAGATCTCAGAGATTTTCTGATAAATTCCTGTACACTGTATTGAAAGTGAGATAAGCATATCATCCTCATTTTCAATTATCTTAATCTAAATTTCTCCTTTTCCCCCAGTTTTCTTGCCCAAGCTTGCCATTACAAAAAAGATCAAAAGATAGAAGAAACAAAAAAAGTTAAAAAGGAATGCTTTGCTAGCCATTAAGATGGTTTGGAATGAAGTTCTTGGATGGAATTCATATATATAGGCAAAAAAAATCAAGAAATTAGATGCAAATAAATCAAGAAAAAGTGCTCCAAGAACCTATAATGAAATAGAAAATATGAAGTTTATTGCATTGCAAATTATTGTAAATTTTATAACAGGTTAGGCTATACTACCATTGAAAGTATGATGATGTTGTCAATAGCATTTGAAATGACTCTGATTTTGCTTCTCTATTGGTTTTATTTTATGATGCATGAAATACCACAATCTTTAGAGCTAAATAGAGAATAATATATGAAGAAAATTAAATTATTGTAAGTTTTAAGAATTCAACTCTTAATGTTACTACGAATTTTAGTAATAACAAGTTGTTGAAAGAAAATTGAACAGCTAAAATTAAACAACTTTGCACTGAATAGGGTTATCTAGCTTAGGATTTTCCATGTGCAAAAACTTGATGTGGAATTTTGTAAGAAGAGAGAGAGCATATTCCACAGTGATATATTATTCTTTTTATGTTGCATGAAAGCTTTTAACATTATTTTGAAAATGAAGAGTGTATCAATAATATAAGTAAATTCACAAGCTTGAGTTCAAATGATAGCAAAACTGGATGCAAAAATTTTATTAATCACTGGTGTAACACCCCTAACTCGTATATGCCACTGGAATAGGGTTACAGAGTATTACCGTATAACTGTAATGTAAAAACAGACATTTAATACATTAATATAAACATAGCATAACTCATTCATTTACATGCATATTGTTCCTTAACCGAGCGCTCGAGGCCATAGAAATACGATAGAAACAATTCGGGACAAAACTGAAAACAGTAGGAAAGTTTAAGGAAAAGTTAGAAAATTTGAACTGGAGGGGTCACACAGTCGTGTAACTTTGGAAATAAGGACACACGACCGTGTCCAAAACCGTGTCTGTACTAGTGTAACTCTGTAAGTTGGGTCACACGACCAAGCCGTATGCCCATGTGCCAGGCTGTGTAATAGACTAACTTGCTTGCCTTTAAACCTACAAAGGACACACCGCCGTGTCGCATTGCCATGTGTCACACAGGACTGAGTCACATGCCCGTGTCTCAGGCCATGTGTATATGAAATTCGCCAAAATCAAGCTTTCTATCACCAAATCAAGCATGTGCCTAAATGCATTTTATACACAAGATCAAGGCTTCATAACATGACCAAAATCAACAGGAAATGACCCATTCCACTAGTCTCAAATCATTCAACCAATATTCCATATAAGGCACCTCAAAAACAAACATACAAGCTTACCTAAAAATATGCATTACCATATTTAAAACATACACATCTAGTTTAATATCATCTTAAAACATACCATAATTGAGACCATAAGTAACTTAACAATAATATACCATTTTAATGTCCTAAAAACAACCAACCAATGTGCCCTTCATAGATACCGCAATTATTCCAACATCAACAACTAAATCATGTCAACATTAATCCAATTCTAGCATAGCAACTTATTTCCATCAAAAACCAAAACAAACCACACGTGTTCATTTTCATACCATTCTAATTATACCAAAAAGATACCTATTTGCAATCTTGATAAAACACCTAATAACTTAGTTTAGAAAATTGTCATATTGTACCAAACAACCTAGATAGCCACATATACATGCTGCTACCCTAAGAGACACAAGAACTACCAACATTGATGGATAGTGTGAGATGAAAGTTTGATCGTCCAAATGTCAGCAATAGCGATCCACAAAACAATCCACAAAAATGAATAAGCTTATAGAGCTTAGTTATGACATAGTATATCATTTAACCTAACCATAATTGAATACAACTTATATATTACTTGATTCAAAGTTATCGATGTATAAATAGGGTACGTAGGAGTACCGAAGTACAAACAGGGACGTGTCTCTGAAATTCAGGGGTATTGAAGTACAAACAGGGGCACGTATGTGTAATTTAGGGGTACTGAAGTACAAACAGGGGCTTGTATCTGAAATTCAGGGGTACTGAAGTAGAAACAAGGGCATGTATGTGCAATTTAGGGGTATCGAATTACGAACAAGGGCATATATGAGCAATTCATAGAATAATTAACTATAAGCATTTAATTACATAGCTATAATGTGGGAATACAAATAGAAATTCAATTACATATTGAAATACTATGAACTTACTTTGAAGACTAGAGCATAGAAATGCGATCGAGCTAATCCGTTATTTTTCGCCTTTCCTTGATTTAGATTTGGTTGAGATTTATCTTGATCTAAATAAATAATTATATTCAATTAAGTGTTCCAATCAATCTGAAAAATTCACTTCAATCCATAATTAACATTTATGCATATTTACCCTTTGGTCCCAAATATTTTAACTTTTTACAATTTAGTCCTTAAGCTTATAAATTGAAATTTAAGGATTTTTATCCTCATCTCATGCCAGCCAAATTCACTAGGGACCTATATTAATTCATACAAACCATTATTTCACAATTTAACCATGAAATTTTATCATTTTTATAAATAAGCCCCTAAATGTTATTTTCATCAAAAATCACTTTGCAAAACTTATTTATTTATTAACAATGACTCAATCTACCATCAAACATAAAAAAATCATGCAAAAAAATCATGGAAAACCCTAAACCTTTAACAATTTTACAGATTGATCTCCCGGCTAGCTAGTTTAAGCTACAACGATCCAAAAAACATAAAAATCATTAAAAACAGGAAAAAATTACACTTACATGCAATAGGTAAGCTGGGTTGAATATTAACCCCTCTCTAATGGTGATTTCCGATCAGGTTTTCAAATGAAGAAGATGATATCATCTTTTTCTTGACTTTTGTTTTATGATTTAATTACCCATTTACTATTTTGCCCTCTAAAAACATAAATAATTTCAATAAAACCTTTCCATAATCATCCACTAACAACATAAATGGTCTAATTACCATCTAAGTCCTCTTAAATTTAAGTTCTATAGCCATTTGACACAATTCCCATTTACTCTACTATTGCACCTTTTACGATTTAGTCCTTTTCACATAATTAAGCATGCAAACTTCAAAATTTCATCCCCGAAAATCTAACCAAAAAAGTGGTTCGGGTATTGGATCTTCATAGCTTCTTCTAGTTCCCAGGTAGCTTCTTCTATACCATGACGTTACTAGTGAACTTTCACTTTGTTTCTTAGTTCTTTAACCTTTCGAGCAAGAATTCTGATTGGTTCTTCATTATAAGTCATATTTGGTTGTATCTCGACATCTACAGGTGAAATTACGTGTGAAGGATTTGATCGATACCGTCATACTATCGATACGTAAAATACATTGTGAATCTTTTCTAACTCTAACGACAAGGCTAATCTATAAGTTATTGGCCTGATCCTCTCAATGATTTCATACGACCCGATAAACTACAAACTAAGCTTTCCTTTACGGCCAAATCAAAGAACATTCTTCCAGTGCGGTACTTTGAAAAACACTTTGTTGTCGATTTGGAATTAGATGTCTTTTATTTTTAAATCTGAATAGGATTTTTATTGATCCGAAGCTACGCTCAGACTATCACTTATCACTTTAACCCGTTCTTCAGTTTCTTGTATCAAATTGACTCCGAATAACTTTTTCTCACTGAGCTCAGTCCAGTATAACGGAGTTTGACACTTCTAACAATACAAAGCTTCATATAGTGCCATTTTAATGCTCGATTGATAACTGTTGTTATATGCAAATTGAACTAATGGTAGGAATCTCTCCTAGTTACCTTCAAATTCTAAAACACAACATCGAAGCATATCTTCGAGTATCTAAATTAGTCATTCAGATTGACCATCTATCTGAGAATGAAATGCTATAGTAAAATGCAATTGAGTACCTAAAGTTTCGTGTAACTTGCTCTAGAATCGAGACATAAACTGTGGATCCCTATAAAAAATAATAGAAATTGGCACACCCTGCAATCTAACAATCTCAGCAACATACAATTTTGCCAATCTCTTTAGTGAAAAATTTGTACGCACTAGAATGAAATACGTGGATTTCGTCAAAAGATCAACAATGACCCATACAACATCTTTCTTCCTTAGATATAGTAGCAACCCCGATATGAAATCCATTGTCACATGATCCCATTTCCACTCTGGAATCATCACTGGCTGTAATAAACCTGAAGGTACCTGAGGCCCAGCTTTAACCTACTGACAAACCAAACATCACAAAACAAACTCTAAAATCTCTCATTTCATACATGGCCACCAGTACATCTATTTCAAATCGTCGTACATTTTATTACTACTAGGATGAATAGACAAGCTACTACTATGAGCTTCTTACAAGATCTTTTGAACAAGATCAGAATTTTTTAGAACACATATTCTGTCTTTGAAACACAAACTATCATTCGAACCAACATGAAAATCTGAATCTAGTGCCACTTCAGTCTGTTTCCATTTAGCTATTAAAACATCATCATTTTTCTAAGCATCATTAATCTGTTGTAGAAATGTCATTCTAGCTTTTAATTTAGCTAAAATCGAACCATCATAAATGAACATTAATCCCATTTTCAAAGCTCGCAAAGCAAATAAAGATTTTCTACTCAATGCATCAACAACGACATTAGCCTGTCCCAAATGATAGACAATGATCAAGTCATAATCTTTTAATAACTCGATCCATCTGCATTGTCTCAAATTCAAATCTTTCTATGATATCAAATACTTCAGACTTTTTTGATCCATGAAAATATGAAATTTTTCTCTATATAAATGGTGTCGCCAAATCTTTAAGGCAAACACAATTGCTGCAAGCTCTAAATAATGCATGGGATAATTCTTTTCGTGCGGATTCAACTATCTCGAAGTGTACGCTAACACTTTGCCTTCTTACATCAAAACACAGCCTAACCATTCAATGAAGCATCGCTGTAATTTATAATTTTTTTCTCGGACTCTAGCTAAACTAGCATAGGTGCCTCAGTTACTAAAGCTTTCAACTAATTTAAAATTTGCTGACGTCTTTCTCACCATTCAAACTTAATATCTTTTTGCAACAGCTTTGTCAACGGTACAGAAATAATCAAGAATCCCTTGATGAATATTCTGTAACATCCGACTAAACCCAGAAAACTTCTTACTTTAGATGCATTTCTCAGAGGCTTCCAATCTACCACTGTTAAAATTTTGGTCGAATAAACTCTAATGCCACCTCTTGATACCACATGTCCCAAAAATCCAACTTCTATGAGCCAGAACTCACATTTGCTAAACTTAACGAATTGTTATTTTTCACGTAAGGTTTGCAAAAAAATTGTCAAATGTTGTGCATGCTCTATCTTATCTTGTGAATAGATCAGAATGTCATCAATGAACACAACAACAAATTTGTCTAAATATGGTTTGAATATTCTATTCATCAAATCCAAAAATATAGCAAGTGCATTAGTCAAACCAAATGACATTACAAGAAACTCATAATGTCCATACTTGGTTCTGAATGCAGTTTTCGACACATCCGAATCTTTAAATTGTAACTATTAATAACTAGAACGAAGATCGATCTTTGACAATATCGTCACACCTTTTAACTGGTCAAACAGATCATCAATAAGTGGCAATGGATACTTGTTCTTGATCGTCACCTTGTTGTGTTGTTGATAATCGATACATAATATCAAAGATCCATCCTTTTTCTTAACAAATAACATATGAGCACCCCAAAAAGAAAAACCGGGCTGAGCAAACCTATCTGTAACTCTTGCAACTGTGCTTTTAATTCCTTCAATTCTGTAGGTGCCATTCTGTACGGAGCTATCGATATCGGGGATGTTCCCGGCAACAATTCAATAGCAAAATCAACCTCTTGGGGTGGTGGTAATCCTAGTAATTCTTCTGGAAACACATCCGGGAACTCACATACAACCGAAACTAATTCTAATTTCAATTCTAAAACTCTGGAATCAACTATATAAGGTAGATATGCTTCACAGCCCTTTTTAACATATTTTTTTGCCTTTATAGTTGAGATTATATTAGATGTACCATCCAATCTATCTAACTCAATTCAGATCCATTTACCACCCTGACATTTTAGCACAATATGTTGTCTTCTACAATTCAAAACAGCATCATGCAAAGTCAACTAGTCCATACCCAGAATTATATCAAACTCATCAAAGGGTAACAACATCAAATTGGTAGGGAAATTGTAAGCCCTAATTTTTAGTGGACATGATCTACATAATTGATTAACTAGAAGACGCTGACCTAGGGGATTTGTAACTTTGATAATATATTCAGTGAACTCAACAAGTATTTTCTTTTTGTGTACTAATGTAGTGCATATATACAAATGAGTTGATCCAAGATCAATCAATGCATATAAATTAATATCAAAGAGAGAAAAAGTACTCATAATAGCATTTGGAGCAATAGCTTCCTCTTGAGCTCGAGTTGCATAGGACCTAGCTAGTGTCTTTGCTTCAGACCTTTCGTTTAACTCATTTTTCTTTCCTCTTCTAAGAGTAGTATTTCTAGCGTTTCTAGATCGTCTACCTCTCTAAGAAGTTACTTCAGGCTTGTTTGTTTGATTTTTGAAATCATTTTGTTTCTTCTAACAATTACGAAGAAAATGGTTAGTAGACCCACGGCGGAAACAAGCTCCCGATTTTGACCAATAGTCACCAAAATGTCTTTTATTGCATTCATTGCACACAGGAGTGGTTCTCTCCACATTTCTTACACTTCAAACACTAGTCGTTGGAGATTTAACTAACTGGAAATTACTTTGCTTCAGTTTCTCTCTACCAATGAACTCTGAAAGAGAAGTTGACTGACTAGTGTTGTTTCTAAATTTCTTCGAGGGAAACGTTTGAGCAGGTTTGAATGACCCGCTTTTGTTATAGTCTCTAAGTTTCAAATCTGACTTTCGTTTACTTTTACGAATTTCGTAAACTTTGTGAGTCCGCTCTGAAAGTTCTACAAATTCCCATAACTTTAATGCTGCTACAGCCATACGGATATTGTCATTCAACCCATCTGCAAATCCAATACACATTTCCTCCTCATTTGATACGATGTTACAAGCATACTTACTTAATTATACAAACTCACGTTCATACTCAGCTACAATCCTATTTCCTTATTTTAATTAAAGGAACTCTTTCTTTTTCTTATCAATGAACAGTCGACTAACATACTTCTTATTAAGTTAGTTATGAAAGAAGTCCCAACTAACACTATCATTCGATGTCATCGT
Organism: Gossypium hirsutum; assembly: GCF_007990345.1. Classification (NCBI taxonomy): domain Eukaryota; kingdom Viridiplantae; phylum Streptophyta; class Magnoliopsida; order Malvales; family Malvaceae; genus Gossypium; species Gossypium hirsutum. Next base: position 29,278,100 of record NC_053446.1, read on the forward strand.
GCTCAAAGTATCCTATCATAAATATGCATCATCTTTCAGTAAAGATACTGTCCACCTCAAGCAATCTTCAGGGGTGCACAACAACTCCGTAAAAACTCTCTTTGTGTTCAATAGCCAATACTCGGCTTTTGAAGGATCATCATCTACCATACCTCTAAATTTTTTTGCTCCACATTTCCAAATTTTGTCTACAGATACTCAAGTAACTATCACAGGTATAAGGTTTGGATTATTCAGGGGTGCTAGAGGAGGCACAACAGGGGGTGGAGGTAGCAGAGTTGTAACATTTGCTTGCTTGAACTCGTTGAAACATTGGTTCATCATTCCAAGAAATACATTTTTCACCTCATCACTAATGGATTATGGAATAGACGCACTATTACTTGCTTTGGGAATCAAAGCTTGAACATTACTTTCAATTTCATTAACTATAGCTCAATTGGATTATGTTGACATCTTGAATCTATAAGAAAATACAATGTTAGAACGAATCAAAAGCATCACACCATCAAAAGGTATATGTGGCATGTATATACTAAACTTTACTCAGCTACGTTAGTCCTAGAATCGACTATATTGTAGCTCTGATACCACTAAATATAACATCTTTAATCTATATTCGTCGTCGGAATAAGGTTACAGAGTATTACCGTATAACCGTGACATAAAAACATACATTTTATACATTAATATAAACATAGCATAAATCATTCATTTACATTCATATTGACCCTTAACTGAGCCCTCGAGGCCCTAAAAATACGATAGAAATAATTCGGGACGAAACTAAAAACATTTGGAAAGTTTAATGAAAAGTTAGAAAATTTAAACTGCAGGGGTCACACGGTCGTGTGACTCACACAGTTGAGACACACGTCCATGTCTCAAGCCGTGTAACTTTTGAAATAGCCACACATGGTCGTGTCCCAGCCCATGTCCATACTAGTGCCCATGTAACTCTCTATGTTGGGTCACACGACCAAGCCACACGCCTGTGTGCTAGGCAGTGTAACTCTCGAAATAGCCACACATGCCCATGTACCAGGCTGTGTAATAGCCTGACATGAATGCTTTTAAACCTATAACGGACACACGGCCGTGTGTTAGACACAGCTGAGTCACACGTCTGTGTCTCTGGCTGTATGGACCTAAAATTGGCCAAAATCAAGCCATTTTTATCACCAAATCAAACATGTACCTCAAAGCATTTTGTACTCATGATCAATGCCTCATAACATGACCAAAATCAACATGAACTGACCCATTTCACTAGTCTAAAACAATTCAACCAATATGTCATATAAGGCACCTCAAAATCAAACACACAAGCTTACCTAAACATATGCATTACCACATTTAAAACATACACATCTAGTTCGATATCATCTTAAAACATACCATAATTGAGACCATAAGTAACTTAGCATAAACATATCATTTTAATGTCCTAAAAACAACCAACCAATGTGCCCTTCATAGACACCGCACTTATATCCAACATCAACAACTAAATCATGACAACATTAATCCATTTCTAGCATAGTAACTTAATTCAATCATAAACCAAAACAAACCACAAGTGTTCACTTTCATATGATTCTAATTATACCAAAATGATACCTATTTGCAATCTTGATAAAACACCAAATAACTTAGTTTAGTATATTGTCATAATGTACCAAAATAACCTATATAGCCGCATATACGTTCCACTACCATAAGAGACACAAGAACTACCAATATCGATGGATAGTGTGATCCGAAATTTCAATCCATCCAAATGTTAGCAACAACGATCTACAAAATAATTTACAAAAACGAATAAGCTTATAGAGCTCAGTAAAGACATAGTATATCATTTCACCTAACAATAATTGAATACAACTCATATATTACTCGATTCAAAGTTACCGAAGTATAAATAGGGGCACGTATGTGCAATTCAGGGGTACTAAGTACAAACAGGGGTATGTATGTGCAATTTAGGGGTACCGAAGTAGAAACTGAGGCACGTGTGTGCAATTTAGAGGTAGTGAAGTACAAATAGGGGCATGAATGTACAATTCATAGAATAATTAAGTATAAGCATTTGATTACAGAGATATAACGTGGAAATACAAATAGAAATTCAATTACATATTCAAATACTATGAACTTTGCCGAATTCACTAGGGACCTATATTAATTCACACAAACCATCATTTCACAATTTGACCATGAACTTTTATCAATTTTATAAATAAATCCTTAAATGTTATTTTCATCAAAAATCACTTTATAGAACTTGTTTATTCATTAACAATTACTCATAATCTACCATCAAACATCAAGAATCATGCAAAAAATTGTGGCAAAACCCTAAACCTTTAATAGTTTTACGGATTGATCCCCCGACTAGCTAGTTTAAGCTATAACAATCCAAAAAACATAAAAATCATTAAAAACAAGACAAAATTACACTTACATGCAATAGGTAAGCTAGGTTGAATATTAACCCCTCTCGAATAGTGATTTTTGCTTAGGTTTTCAAATGAAGAAGATGATACCATCTTTTTATTTACTTTTGTTTTATGATTTAATTACCCATTAAAACCTCAATAATTTCAATAAAACCTTGCCATAATCTTCCACTAACAAACATAAATGGTGTAATTATCATCTAATTCCTCTTAAATTGAAGTTCTATAGCCATTTCAAACCTTTAACTAATAGAACTCTACTTTTGCACCTTTTACAATTTAGTCCTTTTCACATAATTAAGCATGCAAACTTTAAAATTTCTTAACAGAATTTTTATATGACCTTACTAGAATTCAATAGACATTAAAATAATAATAATAAAATAATTTACTCGTCGAATGTGTGGTCCCGAGACCACTTCTTCAATTTTACTAGCAACGGGCTGTTACAACTCTTCCCCTAAAGGAATTTTCATCCCCGAAAATCTAACCAGAAAAGTGGTTCGGGTATTGGATCTTCATAGCTTCTTCTAGTTCCCAGGTAGCTTCTTCTATACCATGACGTTGCCAGAGAACTTTCACTTTATTTCTCAGTTCTTTAACCTCTAGACCTAGAATTCTGATTGGTTCTTTATTTCTCAATTATTTAACCTCTAAGATATGGCCCCAATCCACAGTATCTTGAAACTAAAGAGTGCATCAATAATATATGCAAATTCACAAGCTTGAGCTCAAATGTTAGTGAAACAGGATGCAATAATTTACTTAATCACCGTTCTGTTGAAAGTAGATTGTTGATACAACATCATAATTGGAACCGAAATAGTCTTAGACCCTAAATGGTCAAGGTTCTGGAATGCTACAACAGGGACCATAGACTATATATTGGCTGGCAACATGAACAGGTTCATGTATGCCTTGAGGACTCCAAAGATTGACAAGCCTAACAAACATAAAAAATAAAATTCGTTTAAATCAAATTCGTAATAAATCGTTTAAATAAAAAATAAACGGGACATCCTCTCCCATTGGAGCATGCATTGAGAAAATATATGTAATAAATCGTTTAAATCAAATTCGTAATAGTAGGTGAAGTCTAGGTGGATTCTTTCCTGGGTAATCTCTCTCCCATTGGTTATCTTTTGATTATTTTCCTTATTCATTCTCTGTCGAGTTTTTAGTTAAATTAGTTTAGTAAATTCAGTTTTAAACACATCACTTCAATTTGTCAGCTAAATAATAAGAAATCGGTAATTACTAATACTTTTAGTCCTCTTGGATACAATATTTCTACTCACCACCGTTATGCTATTTATTGATAGGTGCACTTGCCTTAGTTGTATTTTTAGTTAGTCACATGAGACACATCAATATTAGAACTCATAACACATTTGGAGAATTTTCTGTTTAGATTTTGTGGGTCCTTTGCTTTCAAGTTTCAAGGTTTAGTTTTTCATCTCCATCTTTTTTACATTTCATTCTTTTGCCATTATAGTAAAATTATCTTTACCTATTGTTTTTTTATCCTTTTTGCAATGGTTTTTCCACGTTAAATTTGTGTGTTCAATTTCTCAATTTCTTCCATTTTTTTACTTATTCATTGCTTAATCGGGTTGATCCCCAACATGCATTTGTTTTTCTTTTGATGCATCTAGTTAGTCGTGGACCTCTTTGAAGTCTTAGATAAGCAAGTTGATTCATACCTTACGGAAAGCCTCAACATGAGCATAAATGGTTTGATTAAGAGGTTGATTTGGGTTCAAAAATCGTTTAGTGGTAGATTGAACAAAAGGATGACCAAACAAATAAGTCTTACCACTTGGTGAGAAAATAATAAAAAGAATATCACCACCACTATAACAGCCTGTTTTCAGTGAAATCGGAATAGTGGTTTCGGGACCACAAATCTGAGTCTGTAAGAAAAATTATTTTAAAATTTATTTTATGGTCTACCATATGATAGGAATATCATATAAAAAAAATTTTTAGAAAATTTTACCGATTGCATGTTTAATTGATAAAAGGACCAAATTGCATGCAATGCAAAAGTTGAGTTCTAGTTGCTATAAGTCTGAAATAGCTACGGAATTCAAAATTATAGATCCTTATATGGCAAATAGACCATTAAGAGGAGTTAGTAGATAAGTATGATGATTCATCCATGGAAAATTAAATAAAGAAAAAGACTAAATTGGAAAGATGAAATAATAAAAGATGATATTTTAATTAAATAAGAAATATCATCATTTTATATAATCTTTCCCAATTAAAAGACATGGAAACCCTAGTGGGTGTTGAGTTCAATCTATTTGTTTTGGCTCAATTAAGAATGAATTCTTGTCCCGTTTTTAATGATTTTTATGTTTCCGAGATCTTAATAGCTTAATTTAACTATCTTGGGGATTAATTTGTAAAGTTATCAAAGCACTAAGGTTTTTCCCTATGCATGAATTAGGAAGTTTTATGGTAGAAAATGAAAGGTTTTTGATAGATAAACAACTTTTGTAAAGTGAATTTTTATGAAATTGTGATTTAGGGATGAAATTGTAAAGATGTAAAACTCATGGAAAAAATTCTAAATTTTGTGTAATATATGGGCTGCTATTGGGACATGTAAAAATTGGCTAGGCTTGGAATAAGGATTAAATTGCATGGATTTCATTTTTCGAGCCTAGGGATGAAATTATAATTAAATAAAAGTATAGGGGCAAAATGGTAATTTTACCTAAGATGTGAATTGAATTGAATTGAATTGAATTGAATTGTATTAAATTGAGTTAAATTTACTCGTATAGATTAGGATAGACAAAATACAGAATTAGATCGAGGAAAAGAGAAAGTGTCGGATTAGTAGACAACAAAACGAACACTTGTTAAGGTAAGTTCGTGTAACTAAATTGTGTATATTTATATATTTGAATTGAATGTTGTATATATATGAATTGTGTAATTGCCATGTACATGGCATTTATTACATATATGAAAATGCCAGACAAATATTAAGTCTCGTTTGAATAAATGAAATTCGATTGGATACAGAGTTCCCAAATTGGTTGTGGTCCTGCATATGTTGCGGACACACCATAGCTCAGAAGAGAGTCCCGTTATTATCCCTCTTGAGCTTCCCGTTATATGGTTCTTGAAAGCTTCCCATTAATAGCTCTTCGGAGCATCCCAATCGGTTGCTATTCTGTATGTGTTATAGACACACCACAGCTCTTATGAGCGTCTCGATATATAGCTCTTCGTGAGCTTCCCGATTAAAGGCTCCTTATGAGCTTCCTGATTAATGGCTTTTCGGAGCTTCCCAATATAGCTCGCTTGAACTTCTCGATATATTTTTATCTAGAGCTTCTCGATTAGTGGCTCTTCGGAGCTACCCGTTATTGGCTCGCATGAGCTTCCTGATTAAGGCTCTTATAAGCTTCCCGTTATACAGCCCTGATAAATTTTCCGTTATATGGCTCACATGAGCTTCCCATTATAAGGCTCGAGAGAGGGCTTCCCAATTATGTGCTCTAATGAGCACTCCCAAATATGAATTGACGGATTATAGAATAGTACACTTCATGTGTACTACCCGTGTGTCCATCGATATTTCAAATAAATTCAATGGGCAAAGTTCTGACATGGGATAATCTGAATTTGAGATAAATTATTATGGAAATGTATATGTTATATGAATATATGATGTGGAAAACATATGTATATGAAAATTATTACACGATGAGCTCATCCTTGTTTCTTGATGTTCACATGAAGTACATGACTAACATGTTTCTTGAGGTTATATGTGTTTAGGCATACTGCCAAATTTCGTTGGATGAATTTTGCGTGCTTACCTTAAATGTAAATGATTGGTAAGTTAATTTCCCGTTATACGAACTTACTAAGCATAATATGCTTACTTTTTTATTTTCCTCTGTTCTATAATAATTCGGAGGCTCATTGGGTTTAAAGCTTGGCAGAGATATCATCACACTATCCATCGGCTCATCTCGGTATATTTAGAAAATTAACTTTGGTTATAATGGCATGTGTAGGTTAACTTGGCCAATGTTGGCATATAAATGTTTTAATTGTAATTAGCCATTGGAATGGCTTGTAATGGTCATGTTTTGATATATATGGTATTATCATGTTTGAAGTATGAATTTGATTATGCATATATGCATTTGGTGTCTAGGTAAGTATAAGTTTTGGAATGACATAATGATAAATTGTCTATTGGGGTGCCTAAGAGCACATTGGTTGTATGTGTAATATGTCAAGTTTAAGACATGATTTTGGTTTGATTTAAGTGCTTTGATATGGTTTGTAAATGTATTTAAGTGTTATTGTAGGTGGAAGACAAGTTTGGGTGAGAAATATGGCTAGGAAATGGCCTTATTTTGTCCATACGGGCCGAGACAGGAGCGTGTGTCTCAGACGTGTGTGACATACGGCCTAGCATATGGCTGTGTGTTTTGGTCGTATGTCCCCTACATCTTATAAATTTCAAAACAGAATACTCAAAATTGATCACACGGCCTGGCACACGGGCATGTGGCTTGACCGTATGACCCCTGCACCTACACACGGGCATGTGACTTGGCCATGTCTCCAAATTCAGAGAGTTACACGAGTATGGACACAGGCTGGGACATGACCGTGTCCCCTAATTTGAATGTCCACATGACCTAAGACATGGGCGTGTCTCTTGACTTTGTGAGCCAGACAGCTTGAGCACACGGACCTGTGTCCTCTACACCTTGGGAAATTTTGAAATTTTGCGAAAAATTCTCTGAGTACCCAGTTAGTCCCGACTTATTTTTAATGCATGTTTTGGGCCTCGAGGGCTCATATAAGGGACTTTATAAATAATTTATGAAATGAATGTTAAATAATAAGAAATGTTTGTATTTGATCTGTATATTTTGGTAATGCTCTAAAACCCTATTTTGGCGACGGATATGGGTTAGGGGTGTTACATTTCTTGGTATCAGAGCTACGATTTAGCCGATTCTTAGACGAATTAGTAAGTTCGAGTTTAACTATACATGCCATTGTTTAACATGTGATAGTGTGATATCTACTAACCATTTTGAACATGTTTTTCATATAGTAATGTCGTCCAACTAAGCTGAATTCGAAAAAGCTTAGAGCAATTCTCAAGCTTCAGTTCAAAGAGCAACATCTAGTAGTAGAAGGCTCATATCTCGAGGCTGATGAGTAGTGGCTAAAGAAGCCTTCTTCCAAATGATGAATGAGTGGTTTACAGAATTTGTAAGAACCAATCCGGTTGTGCTACAACCTCCACCCCCTACTGTTTCTCAATCGATTCCTGAAATGCCACAAGGTATAGAACTTGTTAAAACTGGTAAGCCACCTGTTGATAAAATCCGTAAATATGGTGTTGAAGAGTTTAGAGATACAACTAAAGATGATTTAGAAAGGGCTAAATTTTGGTTAGAAAACACTATTCAAGTTTTGGATGAATTGTCTTGTACATAAGTTGAATATCTAAACTGTGTTGTATCACTGCTAAAAGACTCAGCTTACCAGTGGTGGAACACTTTAATTTATATTATACCGAAGAAGATGGTCACTTGGGAATTTTTCCAAACTGAATTCAAAAAGAAATATATCAGTCAAAGGTTTCTTGATCAGAAATGAAAATAATTTTTGGAACTCAAACAGGTGCACATGACTGTATCTAAGTATGAACGAGAATTTTTCAGATTGAATAAATATATCAGAGAGTGTATCCCGACTGAAATTGCAATGTGTAAGCGGTTTGAAGAAGGTCTGAATGAAGATATAAAATTTTTAGTTGGAATTCTTAAAATAAAATAATTTGTTGTACTTGTCGACCGAACATACAAAGTCGAAGAGCTGAGTAAAGAGAAAAGATAGGTTGAGATGGAAGCCAGAATTTTAAGCTAAAGATTTACGAGAAAGTCATATAGTCAACCTCGAAGAAATCAAAAAAATATCTTGACCGTTCTGTTACCTCTGCGGGGTACTTTGGGAGACACAGAAGTATTCAAAGCTCTAATTTGAGTTCTCAGACTACAGCTGTAGCAAGTACGAGTAGCGTTAGAAACATAAAACCCAAGTGCAAACAGTGTAAGAAATTTCATTTTGGAGAATGCCACATGAAAAGTGAAGCTAGGTTTAGATGTGGTTCTTTTGACCACTATCTAGGAGACTACTCGAAAAAGCCTGAAAAAGATATCGTTCAAACTTCAAGACTGAGCAACCCCACTACAAAAGGTAGACCACCTCAAAATCTCGGTAATGTGAGTGGAAGCTGAGGTACGACAAAAGATTCAACTGTAAAATTTAAGGCACGAGCACCAGCAACGACATATGCTATTCATGCACGTCAGGATGCCTATGCACCCGATGTTATCACTGGTACTTTTCTCTTCTTGATACTGATATAATTGCTTTAATTGATCCTGGTTCAACACATTCATATATTTGCACAAATTTAGCGTCTAATTAAAATTTCCCTGTTGAGTCCACCGAATTCGTGGTTAAAGTATCGAATCGTCTAGGCCAATATGTCATGGTGGATAGATTTGTAGTGGTATTCATTGATGATATTCTTCTATATTCTCGAGATGAAAATGAGCATGTTGATCATTTGAGAATTATTCTTCAAACTCTGCGTGAGAAACAACTATATGCTAAATTTGGGAAATGCGAATTTTGGCTTTGGGAAGTTGGTTTTTTCGGACATATAGTGTCAATTGAAGGTATTAGAGTTGATTCGAGTAAAATTTCTGCAATTGTTAACTGGAAACCACCGAAAAATGTGTCTAAAGTCAGAAGCTTTCTGGGATTACCCAGTTATTATCGAAGATTTGTACAAGGGTATTCGATGATAGCTTCACCAATGACACAACTATTACAGAAAGATGTGAAGTTTGAATGGTCTGATAAATGCTAGCAAAGCTTTGATCGGTTGAAAGCCCTATTGATCGAAGCACCAGTTTTGGTTCAACCTGAATCAGGTAAGAAATTTGTGATTTATAGGGATGCATCATTGAAAGGTTTAGGTTGTGTCTTGATGCAAGAAGGTAAGGTAATAGCTTATGCTTCTAGACAGCTTATGCCACATGAAAAGAATTACCCGATACATGATTTATAAATGGAAGCTATTATATTTCGCTGAAAATTTGGCGACACTACTTGTTTAGTGAAAAGTGTTATATATTCACTGATCACAAAAGTTTAAAGTATTTGATGTCACAAAAAGACTTGAATCTGATACAGCGTAGGTGGCTTGAATTGTTAAATGATTATGACTTGATAATTGATTATCATCTGGGAAAAGCAAATGTGGCTGCAGATGCTCTGGGTAGAAAGTCTTTGTTTGCTTTACGAGCAATGAATACTCGATCGTCACTATCTGATGATGGTTCAATCTTAGCTGAGTTAAGAGCTAAACTGACATTTCTACAACAGATTTGTGAAGCCCAAAAATGTGATGATGAGTTACAAGCTAAACGGGTAGAGTGTGAATCGACTTCTAATTTAGAATTTCAGATTTAACCTTATGGCTGTCTATTATTCAGAGGCAGATTTTGTGTTCCAAAGAATTTAGAGTTTGTACAAAAGATTTTGTATGAAGCTCACAGTGGTACTCTGTCTATACATCCGGGGAGAAATAAAATGTACAACGATTTGAAACAAATGTACTGGTGGCTGGGAATGAAGTGTGATATTTTTGAATTCGTATCTAGATTTTTGATACGTCAGCAAGTTAAAGTTGAACATCAGGTACCTTCAAGACTATTACAACCAATTACGATACCAGAATGGAAATAGGAAAGAGTTAATATGGACTTTGTACCAGGGTTACCCTTATCTCCGAAAAAGAAAGATGTCATTTGGGTAATCGTCGACCGTTTAACGAAGTCTGCACATTTTATTCCGGTACGTACGAATTTCTCCTTGGATTGATTGGTTGAGTTATATGTTTCTGAGATTGTCAGATTACACGGTGTGCCAATTTCTATTATTTCTGATAGAGAACCACGATTCACATCCCGATTCTAGAACAAGTTACAAGAATCTCTGGGTACACAATTAAATTTCAATACTGTATCCCATCCTCAAATAGATGGTCAATCCTAATGTCTAATACAATTTTAGAAGATATGCTTCGGTGTTGTGTTTTAGAATTTGAAAGCAATTGGGAAAAGTACCAGCCTTTAGTTGAATTTGCATATAATAATAGTTATTATTCCAGCATTAAAATGGCACCGTATGAAGCTTTGTATGGTCGCAAATGTAGAACTCTGTTGTATTCAACTGAGCTTAGTGAGAAAAAGATACATGGAATTGATCTAATCCCTGAAATCGAAGAAAAAGTGAAAGTGATCCGAAACAGCTTGAAAAGAACTTCTGATCGTCAAAAATTCTATACGAATCTGAAGCGAAAAGAAATAGAATTTCAGGTTGGTGACAAGGTATTCTTAAAAGTTTTTCCTTGGAAGAAAGTTCTTCAGTTTGGCCGCAAAAGGAAAATTAAGTCCGTGATTTATCCGACCATATGAAATTATTGAAAGAATCAGACATGTTGTGTACCAATGGGCCCTACCGCCAGAGCTTGACAGAATTAACAATGTTTTTCACATGTCTAGGTTGCAACAGTATTAGTTAGATCCTTCACATGTTATCTCCCCGCAAGAGGTTGAGATTTAGCCTGACATGACTTACAGTAAGGAACCGATTAGAATTAAAGGCACGTGAGACAAAAGAATTGAGAAATAAAAAGGTAACTCTAGTAAAAGTTCTTTGGCAACGACACAAAATAGAATAAGCTACTAGGGAACCAGAGAACACTATGAGAAAGTAATATCCAAACCTGTTTACTGGTAAGATTTTCGAGGACGAAAGTTCTTTAAGGGGATGAGAGTTGTAACAACCCGTTTTTAGTGAAATCGGAACAGTGGTTTCGAGACCACAAATCTGAGTTCGTAAGAAAAATTATTTTAAAATTTATTTTATGGTCTACCATATATAGGAATATCGTATAAAAATTTTGTTAAGAAAATTTTATCGATTACATGTTTAATTGATAAAAGGACCAAATTGCATGAAATGCAAAAGTTGAGTTCTAGTAGCTATAAGTATCAAATAGCTATGGAATTCAAAATTGGAGGTCCTTATATGGAAAATAGACCATTAAGAGGAGTTAGTAGATAAGTATGATGATTCATCCATGGAAAATTAAATAAAGAAAAGGACTAAATAGGAAAGATGAAATAATAAAAGATGATATTTTAATTAAATAAGAAATATTATCATTTTATATCATCTTTCCCAATTAAAAGACATGGAAACCTTAGTTTTTGGGTGTTGTGTTCAATCCAGTTGTTTTGGCTCAATTAGATATGACTTCTTGTCTCGTTTTTAATGAGTTTTATGTTTCCGAGATCGTAATAGCTTAATCTAACTATCTCAGGGATTAATTTGTAAAGTTATCAAAGTACTAGGGTTTTTCCCTGGATGAATATGCATGAATTATGAAGTTTTATGGTAGAAAATGAAAGGTTGTTGATAGACAAACAACTTTTGAAAAGTGAATTTTTATGAAATTGTGATTTAGGGACTAAATTGTAAAGATGTAAAACTCAAGGAAAAGTTTTGAATTTTTTGAAATATATGGGCTGCTATTTGGACATGTAAAAATTGGCTAGGCTTGGAATAAAGATTAAATTGCATGAATTTCATTTTCTGAGCCTAGGGACGAAATCATAATTAAATAAAAGTATAGGGGCAAAATAGTAATTTTTCTAAGATGTTAATTGAATTGAATTGAAAACAAATTGTATTAAATTGAGTTAAATTAACTCGTATAGATCTGGATAGACAAAATACGAGATTAGATCGAGGAAAAGAGAAATTGTCGGATTAGTAGACAACAAATCAACGAACACTTGTCAAGGTAAGTCCGTGTAATTAAATTATGAATATTTATATGTTTGAATTGAATGTTGTATATATATGAATTGTGTAATTGCCATGTACATGAAATTTAGTACATGTATGACAATGCCCGAAAAATATTAAGTCCCGTTTGAATAAATGAAATTCGATTGGATACAGGGTTCCTGAATTGGTTGTGGCTGTGCATATGTTGCAGACACACCATAGCTCGAAAGAGCGTATCGTTATTAGCCCTCTCAAGCTTCCAGTTATATGGTTCTTGTGAGCTTCCCTTTAATAGCTCTTCTGAGCATCCCGATCGGTTGTGATTCTATATGGGTTGTAGACACACCACAAATTTTATGAGCGTCCCGATATATGGCTCTTCGTGAGTTTCTCGATTAAAGGCTCTTTGTGAGCTTCGTGATTATTGGATCTCCAGAGCTTCCCGATTAATGGCTCTTCAGAGCTACCCGTTATTGGCTCGCATGAGCTTTCTGATTAAGGCTCTTATGAGCCTCCCACTATACAGCCTAGATAAGTTTCCCGTTACATGGCTCACATGAGCGTCCCGTTATAAGGCTCAAGAGAGGGCTTCCCGAGTATGTGCTCTAAGGAGCACTCCCGAATATGAATTGACGAATTATAAAATAGTACACTTCTTGTGCACTACTAGTGTGTCCATTGATAGTTCAAATAAATTCAATAGGCAAAGTTTCGACGTGGGATAATCTGAATTTGACTTAAATTATTATGGACATGTATATGTTATATGAATATATGATGTGGAAAACATATGCATATGAAAATTGTTACATGAAGAGCTCATCCTTGTTTCTTGATGTTCACATGAAATACATGACTAACATGTTTCTTGAGGTTATATGTGTTTAGGCATATTGCCAAATTTCTTTGTATGAATTTTGCATGCTTACTTTAAATGTAAATGATTGGTAAGTTAATTTCCTGTTATACGAATTTACTAAGCATAATATGCTTACTTTGTTTTATTTTCCTCTGTTCTATAGTAATTCGGAGGCTCATTGGGTTGAAAGATTGGCAGAGATATCATCACACTATCTATCAGCTCATCTCACTATATTTAGTAAATTAACTTTGGTTATAATGGCAAGTATAGGTTAACTTGGCCAATGTTGGCATATAAATGTTTTGGTTGTAATTAGCCATTGGAATGACTTGTAATAGTCATGTTTTGATATATATGGTATTATCATGTTTGAAGTATGAATTTGATTATGCATATATGCATTTGGTGTCTAGGTAAGTATAAGTTTTGGAATGACATGATGATAAATTGTCTATTAGGGTGCCTAAGAGCCCATTGGTTGTATGTGTAATATGTCAAGTTTAAAACATGATTTTGGTTTGATTTAACTGTCTTGATATTGTTTGTGAATATATTTAAGTTTTATTGTAGGGGGAAGACAAGTTTGGGTGAGAAATATGGCTAGGAAATGGCCTTATTTTGTCCACACGGGCGTGTGTTTTGGCCGTGTGTCCCCTACATCTTAAAATTTTCAAAACAGAATGCTCAAAATTGATCACACGGCCTGGTACACGGGTGTGTGGCTTGGCCGTGTGACCTCTGCACCTACACAGGGCCTAGCACACAGGCGTGTGACCCAAGTCAGAGAGTTACACGGGTATGGACACAGGTATGGACACGGGTTGGGACAAGGCCATGTGCCCTATTTCGAATGTCCATATGGCCTGAGACACAGGCATGTCTCTTGGCCGTGGGAGACACATAGCCTAACCACGCAGGCGTGTGTCCCCTGTACCTTTGAAATATTAGAAATTTTGCGAAAAATTCTCTGAGTACTCGGCTAGTCCCGACTTATTTTTAATGCATGTTTTGGGCCTCGAGGGCTCGTATAAGGGACTTTATAAATAATTTTTTACATGAATGTTAAATAATATGAAATGTCTGTATTTGATCTCTATATGTCGATAATACTCTAAAACCCTATTCAGGCAACGAATACGGGTTAGGGGTGTTACAACCACATAAAGTGGAGATATTAGAAATTTTCAAAAAAATTCCAATACACCGTATTGAAAATGAGATGAGCCTATCATCCTCATTTTCGATGACTTAATCTCAATTTTTCTTTTCCCCCCAGTTTTTTTGCCTGAGCTTGCCATTACAAAAAAGATCAAAAGACAGAAAAAATAAAAAACTTAAAAAGGAATGCTTTACTAGCCTTTAAGATGGTTTGGTCTGAATTTCTTGGATGGAATTCATATTTATAGGCAAAAAAAATCTAGAAATCATATGCAAAAAAATCAAGAAAAAGTGCTCCAAAAACCTATAATGAAATAATGGATATGAAGTTTATTGCATTACAAATTATGATAAATTTTATAATAGGTTAGGCTATACTACCATTAAGAGTATGATGATGTTGTCATTCGAAATGACTCAGATTTTTCTTCTCTATTGGTTTTATTTTATGATGCATGAAGTACCACAGTGTCTATTTTTGAGTTAAATGGAGAAGAATAGATGAAGAAAATGAAATTATTCTAAGTTTTAAGAATTCAACTCTTAATGTTAGTACGAATTTAAGTAATAACAAGTTGTTGAATGAAAATTGAACACATAAAATTAAACAACTTCACACCAAATAGGGTTATCTAGCTTAGGATTTTCCACGTGCAAAAACTTGATATGGAATCTTGTGAGAAGAGAGAGAGCATTTTCCACTGTGATATATTATTCTCTTTATGTTGCATGAAAACAGTATCCTAAAAATGAAAGTGTATCACTAATACAAGCAAATTCACAAGCTTGAGCTCAAATGTTAGCATAACAGGATGCAAACATTTTATTAATCACAGGGTTACTAAAAGTAGACTGTTGATACAACATGATACCTGGAAAAAAATAGTCTTAGACCCTAAATAGTCAAGGCTCGAGAATGTTACAATAGAGACCATTTCGCTATATGAACTTGCTCTATGTCACGAGGGACAAGAAAGTCGCAAATATTTCCTCAATGCATGCTCTAATGGATGAGGATGTCCCTTTTGCCTTCTATATTAGATATAGCCTTAGTCAGTAGTAGTTTTGTACATCAAAGTCCACGATGTTAAATGTTTTTTTTATTTTTTTTATTTTTTATGTTTGTTAGGCTTGTCAATCTTAGGAGTCCTCAAGGCATACGTGAACCTGTTAATGTAGCCAACTAACATATGGTCTATGGTCTCTATTGTAGCATTCCCAAGCCTTGACTAATTAGGGTATAGGACTATTCCGATTCCAATTATTATGTTGTATCAACAATCTGCTTTCAATAAACTGGTGGTTAATAAAATTGTTGCATCTTGTTTTGCTAACATTTAAGCTCAAGCTTTTGAATTTGCATACACTATTGATACACACTTCAGTTCCAGGACACTGTTAAAAAGTTTTCATGCAACATAAAGAGAAGAATATATCACAGTGGAATATGCTCTCTCTCTCTTCTTGCATGACTCCACATCAAGTTTTGCACATGGAAAATCCTAAACTAGATAACCATATTCAGTGTGAAGTTTTTAACTTTCAGGAGCTCAAATTTCATTCAATAACTTGTTATTACTGCAATTTGCAATAACACTAAGAATTGAATTCTTAAAACTTAGAACAAAATCCGATATTTCATGGAACATTAAGTAAAAATAGTAGGGAATCAAAATTCGAGTCATTTCAGATGATATTGACAAAATCATCATACTTTCAATGGTAGTACAACCTATATTTTAACATGTACCATAATTTGCAATGCAATAAAATTGATATCCATGATCTTCTTACAAGTTTTTGGAGCATTGTTTTCTTGATTTATTTAGAAATCTTTCCTTTTTTTGAACATTCTATTTGTTATTCTACGGTGAGCTTTTAATTTTACCAAATAAAGTTATCGATTTTTTTATACTTTTCAACATATAATTCACTTTAAATGCACTATAATATCATATTTTTTTGTCATTTGATGACATATTTGATATAACATATATACGATCAATAACATAAGATTTATACTGCATTCGAGAAACATATTTACCTACCTAATTTTGGCACATGGAAAATGTAACACCCCGAACCCGAAACCGACACCGGAGTCGAACACGAGGTGTTAACTGGCTTTAACCCCTTACAAAATTTATTTTCCAGACACTGCCCAATCTGTGTACTAGTCGTTTTAAAAATCATATCTTGAGTTTCGTAACTCGAAAATCAGTTTCGTAATTTTTCCCCGAAACTAGACTCATGTTCCCATCTATGTATTTTTTTCTAGAATTTTTGGTTGGGCCAATTAGTACAGTTTATTAGTCAAAATCTCCCAAGTTGCAGGGGTCGACTACACTGACCTTTGCCCATTACGACTTGAATATCTCCCTGCACGGGGCTTCAATACTGATGCCGTTTGTTTCTATGAAAACTAGACTCAGAGAGGAATCTGTACATATATGGTACGACCCCTAATTATCTCTGGTTAATTTGTAATGAATTTCCAAAGTCGGAGCAGGGAATCCAGAAACCGTTCTGGCCCTGTCCTACAAAAATCTGATTATCTCTTAATATACTGCCCATATGATCTTTTCGTTACTTCCTCATGAAAACAGACTCATCGAGCTTCGCTTACATAATTTATTCATCAATTAATTCCACTCCTACTATTTTTAGTGATTTTTCAATCTCATGACACTGCTGCTGCCAGCATCTGTTACGAAAGTAACTAGGTTCATTTCATGCCTACCCTTGATCCAACTCAATCGAACATTCGTGCCATTTTCGCATGGCTTAAAGTTTACATGCCAAAGTTCAAACACAACGTAATAGCTTATACATGCCAAAATGTTCTTCTAAGCCAACTAAGAAGAAAGTACCAAAACTTGCTATCCGGTGTGATGACTTCGATGACGGCCCGACCACGCAAAAATAGATGAGTCCAAGCAACCTATAATGGGTGACAAGGAAACACCGAGTGAGTTTATAACTCAGTAAGTCATAAGCTATGCACTACCATCCATCAATAACATTATCACAAGAGAAAACAAAATGGAACGAGGCTAATTACTCCATCCATTCCGAACCATACCATAGTTCCTCCAACCTATCAATTCAATTTCATATCAATTCATGCATTCACATTCCATATACTCATCAATAGGACATTGAAGCATTTTCATAAATCAATTTATTTTCGTTACAATCAAACGACTAAACGGCCTTTCACCCATCCTACGATAAATTTTATGTACGTGACTTCAAGTATATTTGTCACATAGGTTCAAACTTACCGAGCTCAACACCAAGTATAAGCATAGCACCTATTAGCCATGTACTCAAGACACTTACCCGATCCGCTGTCCGCGATCGACTCAATAGTGTCGCACACATAGTGTCCATAATGATTCACGAATGTATATCGAGTCCGCACACTCAGTGCTATATAATCAACTCGCACACTTAGTGCTACATAATCAAATCGCACACTTAGTGCTACATAGTCAAACTCGCACACTTAGTGCCGCATGGTCAATTCGCACACTTAGTGCATCATATTCATTTCGCACACTTAGTGCAACATAGTCAAATCGCACACTTAGTGCTGTACAATTTAATCCCGCGCACTTAGCGCCAATCTCATGGTCATAAATGGTTATCCCGCACGTTTAGTGCCGAGATCAACAACTCAGTACATCTTACCTCTTTTCTTTCATTCAACAATTTCATCATCACATACGTACATGCACATATATATATATATGTATATTTATTCATTCCATTCAGCATCAATACATAAACATTATGACCATTGAAATAATACCAACTACATGCTTAATGACTTACCTCGTGTTGGGTAAGACGGTTCCAACTCGACTACTCGATAACCTTTTCTTTGCCTTTGCTCGATTCACCTCCTTTAACTCCTTGAGCCAAATCAATAATTTAAAATAGTCATTAATCGACTATTCAAGTATTACTTTCAGAATAATATATATATTGATTTGACTTTCACACACATAGCTTATAGTAAGCTTTATAATAGTCAATAAATAACTCATTGGCAAATTTTCATTAATGTTTACAACAAAATCACATATTCACTACGAGCTGTTTTCCTGAGCAGTAGTCGGTAAATTGTTTATAACTGGAGCTACAAAACTCCAAATCACTAGCCGTTAATTTTCCCTGAATATAGACTCGTATATCTTCCATCCATAAAATTTCCAGAATTTTTGGCTTGGCCAATCAATACCAGATTTTTCTTAAAGTTTCCCCTGTTTCACTGTTTGACTATTCTGACCACTCTTCACTACGAATCAAATTTCTCATTTTACAGAATTCAAAATGTGTTGTATTTGATCTCATTTGAAACTAGACTCATTAAGGAGTCTAAGCATATAAATTTTATCTTATAATCATTTTTGTACAATTTATAATGATTTTCTAAAAACAGAACAGGGAATCTAGTAGTCATTTTGACTCAGCCCCACAATACTTCAAATATCTCAATATCGGTAACTCTTTTGTTTTCATAGTTTCTTTTGTAAGAAAATAGACTCTTCAAGCTTTAATGGCATAATTCACTCAGCTTCTAATTCAACTCCTACAAATTATGGCGATTTTCCAAAATCACCTTACTGCTGCTGTCCCCAAACAGATTATTACCGAATCAAATACTAACATTAGCATTGCACCTTAATAGCTAGCTTGCCAAGCCTTAATTTAACATATTTTCATTCAATTTGGTCTAATAACGCATAAATGGGTAAATTATATTTTTACCCCTAATATTTCGCACTTTCACAATTTAGTCTTTATTCCACAAAACACAAAATACACAAAGTTTGGTCACACTCCTTAAGGGCCGAATCTTCCTAGTGCCCATATAAGTCCATACATCTCATTTATTTCACCTTTGAGTCCTTCAAAAATTTGTTTTTGTAATTTAGCCCTAACTACTCAAAATCACCAAAAACTTCAACACAAAACATATCAATCTTTAACATATCTTTCACTTTTCATCAACAACTATCAAAAAGCTCAAGCACTCATCAATGGCAAAACACAAAATCATCATCAATCCACAAAATTGAACCATGGGTTTTTAGAACTCAAGTCAACTACTAAAACATGCATGCATCTCAAGAACAACATCAAACATACCTTAGTCTAGCAAACCACCATAGCCGATTTTCTCAAGCTCTTCCCCTTCCTTTCTTTCCTCTATTCGGCCAAAGGTGTTCAAGAATGAACACACATTTTTTTTTGTTTTCTTTCCTCAACTCACGGCAACAAGGGGGGGGTATGGATGAGACCATTTTTTTTTCATCACACTTCCTTTTCATTGTTTAATTCCTTTCTTTAATTTATTTTAATTATCATGCTCAATATTTTATTTTCCTTACCATACATCACTAACACAACATGTTGGTGACATGTTTCCACCCATAGCATGGCCGGCCACTACATATTAGGGAGGGGGAATTTGACATGCAAGTCCCCTTTTTCTTCCACATGCACTAATAGGTCCTCATGCATTGACCTATCACATTTTAAAATTTTCTCATATAAGTCCTATTGACTAAATTCACATGCAATCGACTAAATCGAAGCTTGAAATTTTCACACATTCATGATTACATATTCTAGATAATAAACATCACATTCAAACCTTTCGGTGACTCGGTTTAACGGTCCCGAAACCACTTCCCGACTAGGGTCAATTTTGGGCTGTCACAACTCTCCCCCACTTAAGAAATTTTCGTCCCCGAAAATCTTACCGGTAAATAGGTTTGGATATCGTTCTTTCATCGAGCTCTCGGTTTCCCAAGTAGCTTCCTCGATCCCGTGTTCGAGCCATAACACCTTTACTTTCTGTTCGGCATCTTTAATCAAATCAACTCCGAAAATTTTACTTTCACCAAGCTCAGTCCAAAACAATGGTGTGCGGCATTTACGCCCGTACAAAGCCTCGTAAGGTGCCATCTTAATACTTGATTGAAAACTATTGTTGTAAGCGAATTCAATCAAAGGTAAATACCGTTCCCATGAACTACTAAACTCGAGGATGCAACATCTCAACATATCCTCAAGCATCTGAATTATCCGCTCGGATTGACCATCGGTTTGGGGGTGAAAAGTGGTGCTAAAATGCAGCTTGGTACCCAAAGCTTCTTACAATTTCTCCCAAAATCGTGAGGTGAATCTCGGATCTCTATCCGACACGATAGAAATAGGTACTCCATGTAATCTCACAATCTGTGAAACATACAATTCGGCTAGTTTATCCAATGAAGAATCCGTACGCACGGGGATAAAGTGAGCCGACTTAGTCAGCCTATCAACAACAACCCAAATCGCATCCTTCTTACTTGCGGACAATCGCAGTCCGGACACAAAGTCCATTGTGACTCGGTCCCATTTCCACTCGGGTATCATGATCGGCTAAAGTAACCCTGAAGGCACTTAATGTTCCGCTTTCACTTGTTGACATATTAAACATCTCGAAACAAAGTCGGAGATGTCTCGTTTCATACCATGCCACCAAAACCGACGTTTCAAGTCGTTGTACATTTTCGTGCTCCCCGGGTGAATTGACATTCGGCTACAATAGGCTTCGTTCAGAATCATCGGAATGAGTTCTGAATTCCTTGGAACACACAAATGACTTCTAAACCTCAAACAACCATCATCATCAATCTGAAACTCCGATTCCTTGTTCGGAACACACTCAGCTCGTTTTGCAACGAATTCATCATCGACTTTCTGAGCTTCACGAATTTGATGAGTCAATAATGGTTTGGCTTTTAATTCAGCTACTAACACATTGTCAGGTAGAACAGACAAGTGTACATTCATCGCTCGCAAAGCAAACAGTGATTTCCGGCTTAAGGCGTCCGCAACCACATTAGCCTTTCCCGGGTGGTAATCAATGACAGCTCGTAATCTTTCAACAACTCAAGCCAACGTCTTTGTCGCAGATTCAAGTCTCGTTGAGTCATCAAATATTGAGACTTTTGTGATCCGAAAACACATGGCACTTCTCACCAAACAAATAATGTCGCCATATTTTCAATGCAAACACAATGGCGGCTAGTTCGAGATCATGGGTCAGATAATTTCTCTCGTGTGGCTTCAATTGTCTCGACGCATAGGCCACAACTCGACCTTCTTGCATCAATACGCAACCCAACCCAAGTAGGGATGCATCACTATAAATGACAAACTCTTTACCCGATTCGGGTTGCACCAAAATTGGAGCTTCAGTCAAATGAGTTTTCAGTTGATCGAAGCTTTTCTGACATTTCTCCGTCCAGTCGAACTTAACATCCTTTTGAAGTAACTTCGTCATTGGTGTGGCTATCATCGAGAAACCTTTGACAAATCGTCGGTAATAATCGGCGAGCTCTAGAAAGCTCCGGACTTCGGTAACATTTCTCGGAGGCTTCCAGTTAAGTATGGCTGAAATTTTGCTCGGGTCAACTCGAATACCCGATGCGGACACCACATGACCCAAGAAGCTAACCTCTCTTAACCAGAACTCACACTTACTGAACTTAGCATATAACTGCTTATCCCGCAAAATTTGCAACACTTGCCTCAGATGCTCAGCATGTTCGGTCTCATCTCTTGAATAGACCAAGATGTCATCAATAAACACAACTACGAACCGATCCAAATACGGCCTGAAGATCAGATTCATCAAATCCATAAACACCGCAGGGGCATTAGTGAGCCCAAACGGCATCACTAAGAACTCGTAGTGACCATATCTCGTCCTGAAGGCAGTTTTGGGTATGTCCGATTCTCGAATTCGCAACTGATAATAGCCCGATCTCAGATCTATTTTTGAGAACATTGAGGCTCCCTTCAGTTGGTCGAACAAATCATCAATACGCGGTAACGGATACTTATTCTTTATCGTCACTTTATTCAGTTGACGATAGTCAATGCACAACCTCATGGTTCCGTCCTTCTTTTTCACGAACAATACTGGTGCACCCCAAGGTGAGAAACTCGGTCGAGCGAAACCTCTATCCGTCAATTCTTGCAACTGAGCTTTCAACTCTTTTAACTCGGTTAGTGCCATACGATACGGAGCGATCGAAATAGGCGTAGTTCCAGGTACAAGCTCAATACCAAACTCTACCTCCCGAACAGGTGGCAAACCCGGTAACTCTTCAGGAAAAACATCCGGGTATTCACAGACCACCGGCACCGATTCGGGTTTCTTTTCTAACTCCTTGTCATCAAGTACATACGCGAGGTATGCTTCGCACCCTTTCCTTACATATTTCTGGGCCAACATTACTGATATTACAGCTGGCAACCCCCCTTAAGTCCGCAGACTCAACTCGGATTATTTCGTTATTTGCGCACCTCAAATCGATAGTCTTGCTTTTGCAATTCACAACCGCATCATGCGCGGTTAACCAATCCAAACCAAGAATAACATCAAACTCGTCGAACGGCAAAAGCATCAAATCGGCCGGAAAACAGGATTCTCGGATTATTAGAGGGCATCTCTTACACACTTTATCAACAAGTACGCATTGGCCCAAAGGGTTTGATACTCGAATTACGAGCTCAGTAGACTCAACAGGTAGAGTCTTACTGGTTGCTAAGGTTTCGCATACATATGAATGAGTAGAACCAGGGTCAATCAATGCAATCACATTAGTATCAAAGAGAGTGAAGGTACCAGTGGTGACGTCGGGGGAGGATGCCTCCTCTCGTGCGCGAATGGCATATGCTCTAGCAGGAGCACGGTTCTCGGCGCGATCGGCCGTATCAGAAGCCCCCCTCTGACTACCACCCCTGCCTCCAAAAATTCTCGGTGGTCTACCTCTAGATGTCACTCCACTAGGTCTTGCACCTTGAATCTTATTCTTCTCATCCAGCTCCGTGCAATCTCTAATGAGGTGGTCCTTCGAACCGCATCCGTAACAGGCCCTGCTAGTAGACTTGCCCCAACATTCACCTAGGTGTCGTCTTCCACATTGGGGACATTCAGGTTTCTCGTGACGATTATTGCCCACACTAGCTACCGAAGTAGCTCGGGAGCCCATCGATGGTCTTGCCCTGATGGAAATTCCCGCAGTCGCCCTCGACTTATTAATGTCCTCCCTGAACTTCTTTACAGCTGAGAACGGAGCTTTACCCGTCGATCTTTTATGATAATCTCTAGCTTCAAATTCAGCCTTCCTCTTCTCCTTTCCAAGTTCTTCCGCCTTGCAGGCTCGTTCGACTAGTGTTACGAATTCTTTTATTTCCAAAATACCCATTAGTAGCTTTAAATCTTCATTCAATCCTTCCTCGAATCTTTTGCACATAGCAACCTCGTCAGCTACACACTCCCGGGCATACCTACTGAGTCTTACGAATTCATGTTCGTATTCAGATACAGTCATACGGCCTTGCTTGAGTTCCAAGAACTCCTTACGCTTCTGATCAATGAACCGTTGGCTAATAAATTTCTTCCGGAATTCCATTTGAAAGAAGTCCCAAGTTACTCGCTCGTTCGGGACTATGGAAATCAAGGTCCTCCACCAATAGTAGGCTGAGTCTCGCAACAAAGATACCGCACATTTTAGACATTCGTCGGGTGTGCATGACAATTCATCGAACACCCGAATGGTGTTATCTAGCCAGAACTCGGCCCTTTCGGCATCATCAGTTACTATGGCCTTGAACTCCTCGGCCCCACGCTTCCTAATCAAGTCTACAGGTGGCTTACTCAGTCTCACAGGATCAGCGACTGATGGCATTACAGGCTCTTGGGGTGGATTATTCAAATTCGGGAATTGTTGGACAGCCGGGTTGGTTCGGGCATATTGCGCGACCCACTCATTCATCATGGTAAAGAAGGCTTGTTTAGCCCCCTCACCTTGATTATTCGCAGATGACTGAGGTTCAACAGGCGGCGTCCCTTGTGCAGGAGCAGCCGCTACGCTCTCAACGTCATCCGCTAGGGTTCTTTCTTCACCGGGGTCCATTTACTAATCAAAACAAAAACATTTCAACCGTCGGAAGTCATCACACATTTAAACATTAACATTCGGCATGTATAGCTAGACTCATACGCGCTATGGTAGTCCTAGAACCGACTAAACCATAGCTCTGATACCAATAAAAAGTTGTGACAGCCCAAAATTGACCCTAGTCAGGAAGTGGTTTTGGGACCGCTAAACCGAGTCACCGAAAGGTTTGAATGTGATGTTTATTATCTAGAATATGTAATCATGAATGTGTGAAAATTTCAAGCTTCGATTTAGTCGATTGCATGTGAATTTAGTCAATAGGACTTATATGAGAAAATTTTAAAATGTGATAGGTCAATGCATGAGGACCTATTAGTGCATGTGGAAGAAAAAGGGGACTTGCATGTCAAATTCCCCCTCCCTAATATGTAGTGGCCGGCCATGCTATGGGTGGAAACATGTCACCAACATGTTGTGTTAGTGATGTATGGTAAGGAAAATAAAATATTGAGCATGATAATTAAAATAAATTAAAGAAAGGAATTAAACAATGAAAAGGAAGGGTGATGAAAAAAAAATGGTCTCATCCATACCCCCCCTTGTTGCCGTGAGTTGAGGAAAGAAAACAAAAAAAAATGTGTGTTCATTCTTGAACACCTTTGGCCGAATAGAGGAAAGAAAGGAAGGGGAAGAGCTTGAGAAAATCGGCTATGGTGGTTTGCTAGACTAAGGTATGTTTGATGTTGTTCTTGAGATGCATGCATGTTTTAGTAGTTGACTTGAGTTCTAAAAACCCATGGTTCAATTTTGTGGATTGATGATGATTTTGTGTTTTGCCATTGATGAGTGCTTGAGCTTTTTGATAGTTGTTGATGAAAAGTGAAAGATATGTTAAAGATTGATATGTTTTGTGTTGAAGTTTTTGGTGATTTTGAGTAGTTAGGGCTAAATTACAAAAACAAATTTTTGAAGGACTCAAAGGTGAAATAAATGAGATGTATGGACTTATATGGGCACTAGGAAGATTCGGCCCTTAAGGAGTGTGACCAAACTTTGTGTATTTTGTGTTTTGTGGAATAAAGACTAAATTGTGAAAGTGCGAAATATTAGGGGTAAAAATATAATTTACCCATTTATGCGTTATTAGACCAAATTGAATGAAAATATGTTAAATTAAGGCTTGGCAAGCTAGCTATTAAGGTGCAATGCTAATGTTAGTATTTGATTCGGTAATAATCTGTTTGGGGACAGCAGCAGTAAGGTGATTTTGGAAAATCGCCATAATTTGTAGGAGTTGAATTAGAAGCTGAGTGAATTATGCCATTAAAGCTTGAAGAGTCTATTTTCTTACAAAAGAAACTATGAAAACAAAAGAGTTACCGATATTGAGATATTTGAAGTATTGTGGGGCTGAGTCAAAATGACTACTAGATTCCCTGTTCTGTTTTTAGAAAATCATTATAAATTGTACAAAAATGATTATAAAATAAAATTTATATGCTTAGACTCCTTAATGAGTCTAGTTTCAAATGAGATCAAATACAACACATTTTGAATTCTGTAAAATGAGAAATTTGATTCGTAGTGAAGAGTGGTCAGAATAGTCAAACAGTGAAACAGGGGAAACTTTAAGAAAAATCTGGTATTGATTGGCCAAGCCAAAAATTCTGGAAATTTTATGGATGGAAGATATACGAGTCTATATTCAGGGAAAATTAACGGCTAGTGATTTGGAGTTTTGTAGCTCCAGTTATAAACAATTTACCGACTACTGCTCAGGAAAACAGCTCGTAGTGAATATGTGATTTTGTTGTAAACATTAATGAAAATTTGCCAATGAGTTATTTATTGACTATTATAAAGCTTACTATAAGCTATGTGTGTGAAAGTCAAATCAATATATATATTATTCTGAAAGTAATACTTGAATAGTCGATTAATGACTATTTTAAATTATTGATTTGGCTCAAGGAGTTAAAGGAGGTGAATCGAGCAAAGGCAAAGAAAAGGTTATCGAGTAGTCGAGTTGGAACCGTCTTACCCAACACGAGGTAAGTCATTAAGCATGTAGTTGGTATTATTTCAATGGTCATAATGTTTATGTATTGATGCTGAATGGAATGAATAAATATACATATATATATATATGTGCATGTACGTATGTGATGATGAAATTGTTGAATGAAAGAAAAGAGGTAAGATGTACTGAGTTGTTGATCTCGGCACTAAACGTGCGGGATAACCATTTATGACCATGAGATTGGCGCTAAGTGCGCGGGATTAAATTGTACAGCACTAAGTGTGCGATTTGACTATGTTGCACTAAGTGTGCGAAATGAATATGATGCACTAAGTGTGCGAATTGACCATGCGGCACTAAGTGTGCGAGTTTGACTATGTAGCACTAAGTGTGCGATTTGATTATGTAGCACTAAGTGTGCGAGTTGATTATATAGCACTGAGTGTGCGGACTCGATATACATTCGTGAATCATTATGGACACTATGTGTGCGACACTATTGAGTCGATCGCGGACAGCGGATCGGGTAAGTGTCTTGAGTACATGGCTAATAGGTGCTATGCTTATACTTGGTGTTGAGCTCGGTAAGTTTGAACCTATGTGACAAATATACTTGAAGTCACGTACATAAAATTTATCGTAGGATGGGTGAAAGGCCGTTTAGTCGTTTGATTGTAACGAAAATAAATTGATTTATGAAAATGCTTCAATGTCCTATTGATGAGTATATGGAATGTGAATGCATGAATTGATATGAAATTGAATTGATAGGTTGGAGGAACTATGGTATGGTTCGGAATGGATGGAGTAATTAGCCTCGTTCCATTTTGTTTTCTCTTGTGATAATGTTATTGATGGATGGTAGTGCATAGCTTATGACTTACTGAGTTATAAACTCACTCGGTGTTTCCTTGTCACCCATTATAGGTTGCTTGGACTCATCTATTTTTGCGTGGTCGGGCCGTCATCGAAGTCATCACACCGGATAGCAAGTTTTGGTACTTTCTTCTTAGTTGGCTTAGAAGAACATTTTGGCATGTATAAGCTATTACGTTGTGTTTGAACTTTGGCATGTAAACTTTAAGCCATGCGAAAATGGCACGAATGTTCGATTGAGTTGGATCAAGGGTAGGCATGAAATGAACCTAGTTACTTTCGTAACAGATGCTGGCAGCAGCAGTGTCATGAGATTGAAAAATCACTAAAAATAGTAGGAGTGGAATTAATTGATGAATAAATTATGTAAGCGAAGCTCGATGAGTCTGTTTTCATGAGGAAGTAACGAAAAGATCATATGGACAGTATATTAAGAGATAATCAGATTTTTGTAGGACAGGGCCAGAACGGTTTCTGGATTCCCTGCTCCGACTTTGGAAATTCATTACAAATTAACCAGAGATAATTAGGGGTCGTACCATATATGTACAGATTCCTCTCTGAGTCTAGTTTTCATAGAAACAAACGGCATCAGTATTGAAGCCCCGTGCAGGGAGATATTCAAGTCGTAATGGGCAAAGGTCAGTGTAGTCGACCCCTGCAACTTGGGAGATTTTGACTAATAAACTGTACTAATTGGCCCAACCAAAAATTCTAGAAAAAAATACATAGATGGGAACATGAGTCTAGTTTCGGGGAAAAATTACGAAACTGATTTTTGAGTTACGAAACTCAAGATATGATTTTTAAAACGACTAGTAAACAGATTGGGCAGTGTCTGGAAAATAAATTTTGTAAGGGGTTAAAGCCAGTTAACACCTCGTGTTCGACTCCGGTGTCGGTTTCGGGTTCGGGGTGTTACAGAAAATCCTAAACTAGATAACCTTATTCTGTGTGAATTTGTTTAATTTTAGGTGTTCAATATTTTGCACATGGAAAATCCTAAAGTAGATAACCTTATTCAGTGTGAAGTTTTTAACTTTTAGGAGCTAAAGTTTCATTCAATAACTTGTTATTACTGCAATTTGCAATAACACTAAGAGTTGAATTCTTAAAACTTAGAACAAAATCCGATATTTCATGGAACATTAAGTAAAAATAGTAGGGAATCAAAATTCGAGTCATTTCAGATGATATTGACAAAATCATCATACTTTCAATGGTAGTACAACCTAACCTATTTTAACATGTACCATAATTTGCAATGCAATAAAATTAATATCCATGATCTTTTTACAAGTTTTTGGAGCATTTTTTCTTGATTTATTTAGAAATCTTTCCTTTTTTTGAACATTCTATCTGTTATTCTACGGTGAGCTTTTAATTTTACCAAATAAAGTTATCGATTTTTTATACTTTTCAACATATAATTCACTTTAAATGCACTGTAATATCATATTTTTTTCATTTGATGACATATTTGATATAACATATATACGATCAATAACATAAGATTTATACTGCATTCGAGAAACATATTTACCTACCTAATTTTGGCACATGGAAAATCCTAAACTAGATAACCTTATTCTGTGTGAATTTGTTTAATTTTAGGTGTTCAATATTTTGTACATGGAAAATCCTAAACTAGATAACCTTATTCAATGTGAAGTTGTTTAATTTTAGGTGTTCAATTTTCACTCAACAACTAGTTCTTACTGCTAGTCGTAGTAACACTAAAAGTTGAATTCTTAAAACTTAGAACAATTTTATTTTCTTCATCTATTCTTATTTATATAACTCTGATGCAGACATTGCGGTATTTCAGGCATCATAAAATAAAACCAGTAGAGAAACAAAATTCGATTCATTCCAAATGCTACTGGCAGCATTATCGTACTTGCAACGGTAGTACAAGATTCCACATCAATAGAAATAGAAGTATATATCACTGTGGAATATGCTCTCTCTCTCCTTACAAGATTCCACATCAATTTTTTTGCACAAGGAAAATCCTAAACTTGGTAAACTTATTCAATGTGAAGTAATTTAATTTTAGGTGTTCAATTTTCATCCAACAACTTGTTATTACAACAATTCGTAGTAACACTAAGGTTTGAATTCTTAAAACTTAGAACAATTTGATTTTCTTCATCTCTTCTTCTCTATATAACTCTTATGCAGACATTGCGATATTTCATGCATCATAAAATAAAACCAGGAGAGAAGCAAAATCTGATTCATTTCAGATGCTACTGACATCATCATCATACTTTCATCAGTAGTACAACCTAACTTGTTCTAAAATTTACCATAATTTGGAATGCAATAAATTTGATATCCATTATTTCCTTATAGGTTTTGGGAGCCCTTTTTCTTGATTTATTTCCATCTGATTTCATTATTTTTTGCCTATATATATGAATTCCATCCAAGAATAACTTCATTCCAAACCATCTGAAAGGCTAGTAAAGCATTCCTTTTTAACTTTTTTGTTGGTTTCTTTTGTCTTTTGATCTTTTTTGTAATGGCAATCTCAAGCAAGAAAACTGGGGAAAAAGAAAAATTGAGATTAAGATCATTGAAAATAAGGATGATAGTCTCGTATCATTTTCAAAATGATGTAAAGGAATTTATAAGAAAATCTCTGAGCTCTCCATTTTATGTGGTGGTGAGATTCTTTTTATTATTTTCTCACCAAATGGTAAGCCTTATTCATTTGGTCATCCCACTGTTCAATCTGTAGCTAGACAATTTTTGAACCCAAACCACCCTCTTAATGAAACCACTCATGCCCTTGTTGAGGCTTACCTTAAGGTTTGCTTGTCGAAGATTTCAATGACATCCACCAAGAAATCTCCCTTTTTTATTTTGATGCATCAAGTTAGTCATGGACCTCATTGAAATCTTAGACAAGAAAGTTGGTTCTTACCTTATGGTAAGCCTCAACAAAAGCATGACTGGTTTCAATAAGAGGTAGGTTTGGGTTCAAAAATTGTTTAGCGATAGTTCAACATATGGATGATGAAATGAATAAGGCTTACCAGTTGGTGAGAAAATAATAAAAAGAATCTCAACACCGCATAAAGTGGAGAGTTCAGAGATTTTCTTATAAATTCTTGTACATCAATTAGAAAATGAGATGAGTGTATCATCTTCATTTTCAATGATCTCAATTTTTATTTTCCCCTAGTCTTCTTGCTTAAGCTTGCCATTACATAAAAAAGATCAAAAGGCAAAAGAAACCAGCAAAAAAGTTAAACAGGAATGCTTTAGTAGCCTTTTAGATGGTTTGGAATGAAGTTATTCTTGGATGGAATTCATATATATAGGGAAAAAACTCAAGAAATTCAATGAAAATAAATCAAGAAAAAGGGCTCCAAAAACCTATAAGGAAATAATGGATATCAAAATTATTGCATTGCAATTTATGATAAATTTCAGAACAGGTTAGGCTGTACTACCATTGAGAGTATGATGATGTTGTCATTAGCATCTAAAATGACTCATATTTTGCTTCTCTACTAGTTTTATTTTATGATGCATGATATATTAAAATTTTTGCATCAGAGTTATATTGAAAAGAATAGATGAAGAAAATCATATTGTTCTCACTTTTAAGAATTCAACTCTTAGTGTTACTGTGAATTGCAGTAATAACAAGTTATTGAATGAAAATTGAGCACCTAAAATTAAACAACTTCACATTGAAAAGGTTTATCTAGTTTAAGATTTTCCATGTGCAAAAACTTGATGTGAAATCTTGTAATAAAATAGATAGCATATTCCAGTGTGAGATATTCTTCTCTTTACACTGCATGAAAATTTTTTAACAGTATCCTGAAACTGGAGACTGCATCAACAATATTTGCAAATTCACTAGCTTGAGCTCAAATGTTAGCAAAACAGGATGCAATAATTTTATTAATCATCGGTTTATTGAAAGCAGATTGTTGATACAAAATGAAAATTAGAACTGAAATAGTCCTAGACCCAATATAGTCAAGGCTCTAGAATGCTACAACAGAGACCATAGACCATATGTTGGTTGGCTACAAGAACAGGTTCATGTATGTCTTGAAGAATCCCAAGATTGACAAGCCTAACAAACATAACAAATAAATCAATAAAATTAATAGTTAATGTCGTGGACTTTGAGGTATAAAAATACTTCTGATTGGGGCCATATCATAGAGGGAAGGCAAAAGGGTCATCCTCTTTTATTTGAGCATGCATTGAGGAAATATCTGCAGTCTTCTTGCCCTTCGTGACAGAGAGCAAGTTGATAAACTTTGCGAAACTTTCTTCTCATTCATAGAGCTCCCTCGGGTTAAGCTGATCAATGGGATTTTCCCACCAATGATGAGGTTTTCTTCCATGTCACTGTCAGGCCAAAGAAATCTCCATTGTTAGAGTTGTGTGACTCAAATTCTTGTTAAATAAAATAAGAGATTGCTTTCAAGTCAATTTAAACAAAATATATTTTCTTTCTAGAAGATTTAGTATTTATTAGTATAATATATCTAGTATTAGCATAATTTATTTAATTTATGAATTTAGCTTATGAGCAGGCTCTTTTACAACCTTACAAAAATACTCATTAAAGATTAGAACTTGTAACACATTTGGTGAAGTTGGTGTTTACATTTTCAAGGTTCTTTGTTTCTGAGTTTTAGGGTTTATTTTTTTATCTCCATCTTTTGTACTCTTTGTCTTTTCCATTATAGTAAAATTATCTTTGCTCGTGGTTTATCCTCTTTGGAGGGGTTTTGTGACACCCCAAACCGGATCGAGACGGTTGGACCCAAATTTCGAGTGACACATTATCCAATGAGGTTACTCTCCGCTAAACAACCACAAATCACACCAACCATCCATACTTACCATACATATACAGAATATTTCATAGAAGCATTTAATCTTAAAAGCATGCTTTTCTAAATCAAACAATAAATCATATAATCTGAGGAATAAGGTGTACCAGGATTTCGGTAGGCTCTACTAGCTGCTAAATGTCTCGTTAGTTCATATAAGCAGTACCACATAATTCAAGCAGTAGTTTCAACCAAACAAACAAGCACGGATATTAAAAAGTCCCAAAAATTAAATAGTCTAAAAAGTCCATTTACAACCCTTGAAAAATGTTTTATAAATTGTCCAAAATTATCGAGGTTCAATTCTAAATATCTAGCCTGGGAATGTCCCACATTTCCTTCTTGGGGTTTTATAAGCTTGGTCCACATACTGTAGAAAGAGAGTTTGTGCGATGGATCACTAAGCTGCCACCCTTCTCGCTATTCCGCGCACTACTTATCTGAAAGAGGAAAGCGATTAAAGGGATGAACTTGGGGAAGCTCAGTGAATACACATCTATGCAACACATAAGAAAACATCAATAATTCGTATACTGACCAACTCACTTAAAGACAAATCGCATATAACAGTTCGCACATAAACAGTTCTACATATAGGAGGCTCGCATACAATCAGTTTGCATGTCATTAATTCACATATAATCAACCCTATTTAATTTAGTGATATATTTTCAATTAGTACAAAAGAAACATAATTAAATAACATATATTTTCAATTAGTACAAAAGAAACATAATTAAATAACATACTCAATGGATAAACAAATCTCTCAAAACACACCCTAAGACTCTTAGAGTCACTTAAATCGTCATATAAGTGTAGCACAAATACTCACACTCTTAGGAAAACACACCTTTACGATCCCCGGTGAATGCAGCATTGGAGCATTGCTCTACATTCCCTTATTTCTCCATCGAATCGCCAAGCCACAATTCCCTATCACATAATATGGGTGAGTACTCACAATCCTATGGCATGACAACTATATCCAATGGCTCTAAAAATTCACAATGCCAACATATCACGATAATACACATTTACATATCACTTCATTTTAGGCTCACAAATTTTAACTAAGCTCACAGTACTCATAGAAAGAATTAGGCTCACATACACAGGACATTAGGCATAAAGGAACATGGTTCGCATATGGCCTGTGCTCGTATATACAGAACATTTAGCATAAAAAACAACATAGTAGACTTATGGTTATCACCCCATGTGTATATTTATATTTACTTATAATATATAGTACAAAACTTGATAATGGAAAGGTATACATAAGTATCATTTCTAACAAAACATTTTGGTTTTGCCCCTAAAATTTCACAAAATTATGATTTTTCCCCTAGGCTCAGAAATGAATCTTTATTCCTTTTTCTTATGTTTTATGATATGCTGAACATTATTCCCTTCCATGGAAACATCAAATTCTCACTCTAACACTTACTTATGAACATTAGGTATTTTTACCGATTATGTCAATTTACTCGTTTTCACTTAAAATCGGCTAGCAAAAGTTATTTAACATAATTTCAAGCTTCATATTCTACCATAAAACATAAAAATAAACATATTTCACCTATGGGTATTTTTCCAAATATGAACCCTAGATTAAATTATTGCTAGAATAAGCTAAATCAAGTTACCGGGACTCAAAAAACGTAAAGAACATTAAAAACGGGGCTTGGAATCACTTACTATGGAGCTTGGAAGCTTGAAAACCCTAAATATGGCTTCCTTCTTGCTGATTTCATTCACCATGGAGAAGATGGACAAATTTTTGGCTATTTTGGCCTTTTTAATTCTTTTAATTACGAAATGACCAAAATGCCCCCAACTTAAAAATTTCCTATTTCACTTATCTCTTGTCCATTTTTGTCCAACAAGTTAACCAATGGTATAATTACCATTTAAGGACCTCCAATTTAAAATTTCATAACAATTGGACACTTCTAACATGTAAAACTCAACTTTTTCACTTTTTACAATTTAGTCCTTTTGACTAAATTGAGTGCCCAAACGTCAAAATTTTTGAACAAAATTTTCAAGAAATCATTTTGTGAAATTGTAGACCATTAAAATATAATGAAAATAATTTTTTTTCTCGTCGAATTTGTGGTCCTGAAATCACTATTCCGACTATCCCAAAATTCGGGCTGTTACAAGTATCCATTGTCAGAATAGGGCATGAGGAATTACCAGAGTTTACTGAACATTTTCAATAATTCTGAATCATTTATTATTCATATTCGGAAAATAATCATAACGTCCCTCTATCGGGCTCTCGAAGCCCAAAACTTTATTAGGAACCTATTGAGATTAAATCGGAATCATAGGGAATTTTTCGCAGAATCCTAAATATATATATAGATTTTAAAACTTATTTTATTTCCGAATTAGGTGCAGGGTTCATACGAGCATATCACATAATAAATCTTTTCATACGAAATTGCATAACTGAAACCTTTCCACTCTTTCATAAGCTCAATTATATTTTCATATAAGCACTTACCATTCCAATGCACCTTATAATTAAACATATTACCATTCAACAGTAATTTGGCACTTGCCTAAAATTCAAGCAACAACATTGGTTAGCGTACTTTAATATTGACAAACTTATTTTCTCGCCATGTCTCACTTAAATTTATTACTCGTCTTAATACACTTAATTTTCCTTGTATCAACATATCAAAGATAGTCTCATATTTACATGTCATGATACATTTCATTTTCTTGTTGTTTCTTCTTAAATATAAATTATTCAATTCATTATGACAATATTTCATGTACCATAATTTTTTTATAAGTTCAATGTATATTTATTCCAGTAGCAGTTCATAATCTTGAATATGCATAATTATCAGGCAAGTTTCACATACATGTATTTTCCATGTCATATTTTAGTATATCAAATAATTATCATTTTTATGTATTTCAAGTTTAATTTCATGATTTTATGTACTTATCATTTTATATTTTTATCCCGTTGAATTTCTCGGAATTTTGATGGATTTTCAAGGGTACACTTTAGAGTACAAATTCAGGTCCGTCAATTCATATTCATGTGCGCATATTTTTCAATTCAGAGGGCACACTCCCACAAACCTCATTTCTTACATCGAGATTGCCAGTCCAGGCTAAATTTGTAACAGCTTGATTTAGGGCTTAGTCGGAACAGTGGTTTCGGGACCACAAATCTGACTAGGAAAAATATTATTATTATATTTTTTATGGTCTATGATTTCGTGGAATGTTTTCATAAAAATTTTGTTTGAAAATTTTGACGTTTGAGCACTCAATTTAGTCAAAAGGACTAAATTGTAAAAAGTGCAAAAGTTGAGTTTTATATGTTAAAGGTATTGAATTGTTATGGAATCATAAATTGGGGGTCCTTATGTGGAAATTAGACCATTAGTTAA
Organism: Gossypium hirsutum; assembly: GCF_007990345.1. NCBI lineage: Eukaryota > Viridiplantae > Streptophyta > Magnoliopsida > Malvales > Malvaceae > Gossypium > Gossypium hirsutum. The sequence goes on from NC_053446.1 coordinate 29,313,678, forward strand.
TGATGGAAAAAAATGGGCATGAAATAAGTGAAATAGAATTTTTTTAAGAAAGGGCATTTTAGTCATTTGGTAAATAAATAGAATTAAATGGGAAAAAGATGGCAAAATATGCCCATCTTCTCCATAGTTGCTGCCGAATTTTAGAAGACACCATAGCTAGTGTTTCTTTGCTTTTTCAAGCTCATAGTAAGTGCATCCTAGCCCCGTTTTTAATGTTCTTTGCATTTTTTAGATTCTCGTAGCTCGATTTATCTATTTTTACTGTTAATTCGAGCTAGGGTTGAAATTTGAAAAATTACCCATGTGTGAAATTTGCGTATTTTGATGTTTTATGGAAGAATATGAAGTTAGAAATTATGTTAAACAATTTTTGCTAGTCGGTTTTAAGTGAAACCGATTAAAATAACATAATCGGTAAAAATACCTAAAGCTCATAAGTAATAGTTAGAGTGTGATAAAAATTATATTATCTATGGTATCATGCTAGAAATTTATTTATCAGTTACATACATACTTACTAAACTATATGCTTACTCCTCTTTACTTTCCCTTGTTTTATAGTGACATCAATCAGCTCGGAAATTGGACGAAGTCAGAACATCATCCACACTATCATCATCATCTTTGGGTATTTTGCAACCAATACTTTTGAAATATGACATGTATAGATGACTTAATGTAATGTGGTATAAATATATATAATATTGTTTGGTTTAAAATGTTGGTGTATATTAATTGATAAATTGTTTTCTTAAAACTACTAACAAAGTATTTAGAATGTTGTGGATGGATAAATTGTGTCTGAACATATAATTGTATTTGGTTGAAATATTGAAGTTGTTTGAAATTGTGTTTCGAAAATTTGCAGGAGGGATTGATTGTTTATGAAAAGGAATTATGTCAAAATTTTTGTGAAAAAAAAATTCAAATCGTTTGATAATACTTCTTACCTTGTTTCGATGACGAATATGGGTAAGATCTGTTACAAAATCCCCTGTAATATAAACTCATAGAGTATTGTCGGGATTACCAGTCCAGGCTAAACCCCCTGCGACGACATTACTCTAATGAGCTTGGATCTGAATTACCATTCCAGGCTAAATTCAGACCCTAATTCGGATTACCCGTCTGGGCTAAATCTATTTTCCACATATTCTTCGGGAGGGCTATATCAGGATAGGATCATCCCTCCGGGCTAGATCCCTTTTACCGTCAATTCCTTTTCAGAGATCCATTGAATTTTTCTTCCATTCAACTTGGATTTCTTCCCCTTTTTATCAAATATACCAATGTTTCATCAATTTTCATACAATTAACATTCAAATCATATTCACATCAATAAAAAAAATTTCAAGCATTTAAGAATATAATTCAAGTTACACGAACTTATCGGGCTAAATTGTAGAAATATCAAAATTTAGGGACATTTTGGTAATTTTCTATTTTTCTCAAATTTCCACCCAAATCTTGATCTAAATTAATATTTCATTCAATTTAATAATTTAAATTATAAAACAATTAATTTCATGCAATTTGGTCATTTTTAACATTTTTACAAAAATTACACTTAAAATTTTACTTTTATTCAATTTAGTCCTTGAACCTAAAACATGTAAATTAGCTATTTTAAAATAAACTCATATTAGTTGAATTTTCACATATATTATTTTTCCTCCTCCACTCCATTCCACATCCTTGATATATATATTACCACTATTTACTTGTTTACTCATAAGAAGCTGGTCACTTGAGTTATAGTCACTAAATTAATTATATCTTAAGCTACAGAACTCCAAATTGAGATCCGTAAATTTTATCTGAAACTAGAATCACATATCTTTGTACCATAAAATTTTTATAATTTTTAGTTTAGCCAATCAGTACATTTTATTCTTTAAAGTCATCCCTGTTCTGCTGTTTGAAAGTTTTGACCCTTCTTCACTAAAAATTAATTATCTCCTTGTACAAGATTTGGATGATGTTCTCGTTTTTTATTTTTTAAAATAGACTTATTAAGGATTATAATCATATAAATTATAACTCATAATAATTTTTGTAAAATTTTTAGTGATTTTCCAAAGTCAGAATAGGGGAACCCGAATTCATTTTAACGTTGTCTCACAAAATTTATTATATCTCATAATTTACAATTACATTTGTCGAAACCATTTTTTGAAAGAAACAAAAATTTTAGGGTGTCGACTTTAAAAAAATGAAAATTAGGAGTCGCCACCAATCTTTTATTGAGGTGTGATTGGATCACCTAAAAAATAGCTTTGGTCTACGAGTTTTTAAAAAAAGCGGGTCCGGGAGTCAGTTACGTACAAGGAAGGATTAGCACCCTCGTAACGCCCAAAATTGGTACCTAATTAATTAATTAGTGTCTTAAGGTCGAAAAAAATATAATCTTTAAAAAACTTAAAACGTTGCGTATTAAGACCCTTCTCAATTTAGAGAAGCAAAAATGCTACACCCAATGCGTTAGGGCACAACATTCTAATTTCCTCCAAAATGAATTCGGTCAGAATACTCGTATAAAAAAATTAAAAGAATATTCATTTATCAAAGATTTAAGAAATCGCGACCCAATACGTTAGGGCACAATTCCTTTAAAATCCCAAACTCGGAATATTTCCTTTATTATTTTTTAGGAAAAATCTTCATTTCGAGAAATCAATGTGTCACATCCAATACGTTAGGACAAAATGTGTTGAATTCCCAATAATGAACTCTTATTTTTGATTAAAGAAGAATGCTCGAATGTTAGATTTAACGAAGAAAATCAGAACCCAATACGTTAGGGCTCAATTTTCTTGAAAATCCTAAATACAAGCATTATCTCTATTTTGGAAAAGTTTGATTTTAAAAATCGAGTAAAAAAATGTAATGTTATGCTACATTAAATATATAATGCAATAATAAATACTACGATAGCAAAGAAATAATGCAAATATATGAACAAATAAATAAAATAATGGCATGCAAAATATCAAATAAATGGGCAAGAAAATATAAAAAAATATGTAAACCTAAATTAATAGACAAATGATTGAAATAAACAAAAAAAAATGTATACATGTACCCATAAAAATATATAAGTTTAAAATAATTAAAATAATATCAAAATTAATTAAATAAAACATGTGTCTATAAATATACGAAAAAGATTAGTTTTTTAAGGTATAAATACATACAAAAGAAACATATTTATATATATAATAATAATTTCATAAAAAATTATCAGAAATACTGATTTTAAGAAAAATATGGAAAAAGGTCTAAATTGGGTCGCAAGTAAAAAAACAGGGGTGAATCTACAAATAAATAAAGTCTGGAGGACAAAATTGAACGTGTGAATTACATAGAGGGGCTGAAAGGGCAATTTTCCCTTCTCCTCTAAAACGGCGCCGTTCAAAAGGATTAAATTGAAATTTAAAATAAATTAAAGGTCGAATTTAAAAAAAATTAAAAAAACCTAATTGAAAATATATTAAAAGGCGGAGGGGCTAAAAGGGCAATTTGCCCTTCCGCATAAAAACACACGGATCCTGGGTCCGGGTCGGGTCGACGCGAGGATCCTCCCCTCAAAACGGCGTCGTTTTCAATTGGCTATCTAAGCCAAAAATTAAAACAATATTTCATTTCAAAACACATTTAAAAAAAACCCAAATCCTCAAAAAAACACTCTCAGCCTCTTGGTTCTCTGGCCATCGGTCGATCATCAGTCGGTCAATGGCCACTGCGCCGGCCGCCGATCTCTGGCACCGGCACCGCCTTATGTGGTGGCCGAAAAAAAGAAAAACCCAAAATCTGGTCTTTTCAACACTCTTGAGCCTAGATCCGAGCTCAAAATTCCCAAAATCGACTAAAAAAACCTAAAAATGCCCTAGAAACCTGTCGGATTCGAGCCGTCTATCATCGAAGACGGTCCTCTTCCTTCCCGCGGTGTTTCAGAAACCAAAAGCAGGTGATTTCTTTCCTTTTTATTTTGGTTTTCTTTTCATGCAAGTGAAAATAAAAAAAATAAAAAAAGTAAGAAAAGCGAAAAAAAATGTAAACCTTTGGACTGATTTTTGCTCTCTTGGATATTGAACTAACTGTGTTTTGCTGCAAAAATAATTGTGTATTCTTATTGATCTCGAAATCTAAATCCCTATGACAGTATGCGCAATGGCTTTTTATAGCCATATTAAAATAAAATATAAAGAAAAAAATCTCATTTGATCTCTTCTTGATTTGCAATCCTTGATTTTTTATTTTCTATATACTGTTTATTTCCATTTTTGTGCAGGTGAAGATTGCAGAGATTTGAAAGACCGGCTAAGTGGCTGCGGCACGAGGCTCCCTCAGAAACCCTAGGGTTTCTGAAATTGCTTTGGGCCTAGGTCTAGCTTTGGGCCTTTGTTTGTTTCAGTTTGGGCCACATAGGCCGATTGTAAATTGGGCCCTTTAAAGCCCGGGAAAAATCTGTTATTACAGCTGCCCCTCTTTGCTTGTTTGTCTAGTAACGAGAACAGAGCAAAGAATAAAAACAATTTTTCCCGGTCGTACTGGACTTTGGTATTCCTTCCGACTTCATCTTCAGAGGTACAGGAACTAGTGCTTTAATCTACTCCACTGCAACTTCAGGGAGATAGGATTGTCGGCTTTAATCTGCTCCACTACAATTTCAGGGAGATAAGATTTGCCATCTTCAGTCTGCCTCGCTACAACTTCAGGAGGATAAGACTTGCTTAATTAGTCTGCTCCACTGCAACTTCAGGGAGATAAGACTAGATGTGATCTGCTCTCTGTAACTTCAGAGAGATGAGATCTAAGGTTTTAATCCATCCACTGCAACTTCAGCGAGATAGAATTGTTGGCTTTAATCTGCTCCACTGCAACTTCAGGGAAATAAGATTTGCCATCTTTAGTCTGCCTCGCTGCAACTTCAGGAGGATAAGACTTGCTTAATTAGTCTGCTCCACTGTAACGTCAGGGAGATAAGACTAGATGCGATCTACTATCGGCTTTAATCTGCTCCACTACAACTTCAGGGAGATAAGATTTGCCATCTTCAGTCTGCTTCACTGCAACTTCAGGAGGATAAGACTTGCTTACTTAGTCTACTCCACTGCAACTTCAGGGAAATAAGACTAGATGCGATCTGCTCTCTGCAACTTTAGAGAGATAAGATCTAAGGTTTTAATCCACTCCACTGCAACTTCAGGGAGATAGGATTATCGGCTTTAATCTGCTCTACTGCAACTTCAGGGAGACAACATTTGACATCATCAATCTATTCCACTATTGCCCAGGGAAGTAGAATTACTGGCTTCAATGTACTCCACTATAACCACAGGGAGGTAAAATCCGGCATCTTTGATCTATTCCACTATTGCTTAGGGAGATAAGATCTGAAATCTTCAATGATCTATTCTTTGGGGAACATGACCTAATTATGCCTAATGATTAGGATGGCATGATCAAAATGCATCAAATGCTCCTAACTAGACATGTGTGAGTGGTGTTTGCATGAATGCAAAATTTTATTTTCCAAGAATTATTATTTCTCAAGGTTTATTACGGTTTCGTCATGGACGCCTTTTGCTTGGCTGATATCTCCGAAGAAACACTTAATCAAATTGCCCCCCATTGTGCACTTCAAAGCTCAACTCTCTAGGACGCAGAATTTGTACCATATTCCTTCCACCGTGACTTAAGAGTAGGAAAATTTGACTCCTCTCAATCCTCTCTATCGTAATTCAAAGATACAAATTATGAAATTTGTTTACACCACTCTCATGGTGTCCTACCAAATGCTCATGTCCAACTGAAGAGCTTTCTTTCTATAGGGGACTTCTTCTTACCCCATCAAGACTTCTTGCTGTCTCATTCAACATTTAGACAACCAAATCCGAAAAAAGCAGTCTTAATTTAGACTTTTTCCTTCTTAGCTCTTTAACCTTTGAACTTGGGGCGTTCTAAACAATAGCCATGTTTTAGGTTCTAAATTATTTAGAAATTCCCGAAGTAATATACAAAACTTCTTTTGTGAAAGTTTATTAGTCCATCAATCATTATTCTAATGCAACATGCTTGCAGAAAAATCAAAAATATTGAGTAAGAGATGAATTAACTCAAGAATTTATTGATAGTAAGTGTCCTGAAAAGAAAAAATATTCAAGAACAACAACGAATGAAGTATTTACAAGAACTAACAAACTTGGTACAAATAATATGAGGAGTAGGTGCTTTGTATATCGCCACTTGAACTTTTCCATACGAGCCAAGAACCATTCTAAATTTAACATGTGCTTAGGGGATCTACAGTACTTTGCCAATGCCCCAAGACGTCGTATATTCTTTTATTGTTGACTCAAGTGAAGCAAGATCACCATATGCCCTAATCTGACAATGTTTGAGCCGCCCTTTTCAAGTTTTCAACTCAAACCCCCTTTGGTCTCAAGGCACCCTTTTCGGGTTTTCACCTTGGTCTCTCCTTTTTTTTAGGAAATCAAAACGCCCTTTATGAGTTTTCACTTTGATTCCTCTCTTCCTTCAAGTGAAATATTTCTTGACCGAATCTGAATTTACAGGATTCGAAAGATTTTTGCCATCCATTTCACTCAAAATCAAAGTGCCTCTAGAAAAAACCTTTTCCACAACATAAGGTCCTTCCCAGTTTGGCATCCATTTCCCTCTGAAATCCTTTTGTAAAGGGAGGATCTTTTTCAAAACCAAATCCCCTTCATGAAATTCTCTGGGACGAACCTTCTTATTATAAGCTCGCATCATTCACTTCTTATACATTTGACCATGACGAATGGCTTTTAATCTTTTCTTTTCAATCAGGTTTAGTTGATCATACCGAGATTGGATCCATTCAGCCTCATCCAATTTTAACTCAGCCAAAACTCGGAGAGAAGGAATTTCAACCTCAATGGGTAAAACTGCCTCTATTCCATAAACCAATGAAAAAGTTGTTACCCTAGTAGAAGTCCTGACAGATGTTCGGTAAGCCAAAAGATCGAATGGTAACTTCTCATGCCAATCCTTATAAGTTTCAGCCATTTTTGCCACAATCTTCTTAATGTTTTTGTTGGCCGCCTCTACTGCACCATTCATTTTTGGGCAATACGGTGACGAATTATGATGTCTGATATTGAACTGCTTAAGACTTCTGCTATTGTGCTGTTATTCAAATTTAGCGCATTGTCAGATATGATCCTTTCAGGCATTCCATATCGACATATGATCTCTTTCTTTAAAATCTTACTGACTGCTGACTTCGTGACGTTAGCATATGAGGCTGCCTCTACCCACTTAGTAAAGTAGTCAATAACACAAAAATGAAACGATGTCCATTAGAAGCCTTCGGTGATATTGGTCCAATGACGTCCATACCCTACATGGAGAAAGGCCATGGAGAAGTTATAACATGAAGAGAAGAAGGAGGCGCGTGCATTTTATCCCCATAAATTTGGTATTTATGGCATTTCTTAGCATGATTGATGCAATCTCCTTCCATAGTGGACCAGTAATACCCGAATCTTATAATCTGTCTAGCCATGGTGAATCCATTAGCGTGCGTTCCACAAACACCCTCATGGACTTCTTCTAAAATTTCCTTAGGCTCTACAGCGTCCACACATCTCAACTGTACTCGATCCTTTCCCCTTTTGTATAGGATCTCCCCATCTAAGACATAGTCAATAGCTAGTCTCGTGAATGTCCTCTTATCATTCTCCGTTGCCTGATCAACATATTCGCGATTCTTCACATATAGCAATATATCTTGGTACCAAGGACTATCGTCCTTTTCCACTTCTTCAATGTTGTAACAGTGGGCTGGGATCTCATAAATACTAATTTGAATGGGCTTCATGTCATCTAATTGATTCACTTTAATCATGGAAGCTAAAGTAGCAAGAGCATCCGCCATTTGATTTTCTTCTCGTGGGACATAACAGAAGGTAATGTTGTCAAACTCTTCGATCAATTCCAAAACCAATCTCCGATAATGAATCAATTTAGGGTCCCTTGTCTCCCATTCCCCTCTTAGCTAGTATATTACCAATGCTGAGTCTCCGTACACCTCTAATGTCTTGATTTTCCGCTCTATGGCTGCCCATATACCCATGATGCAAGCTTCATACTCAGCCATGTTATTAGTGCAATCAAAGTATAATTTACTGGTGGAAAGATGATAATCTCCATTCGGAGACACCAGGACTACCCCAATCCCATTGTCTAATGCATTCGTTACTCCGTCAAAGTTTAATCTCCAAGAATGATTCTCATGGGGATCCTCTTCAGCATTTGCCACATACATCAAATCTTCATTCGGGAAATCAAAGTCTAGAGGCTCATAATCTTCCAAAGCCCTGCTAGACAAGAAATCTGTTATCGCACTTCCCTTGATGGCCTTCTAACTTACGTATACGATATCAAACTCAGAGAGCAAGATCTGCCATCTAGCCATTCTTCCATTCAATGCTGTTGACTCCATCATATACTTCAAAGGGTCTAATTTTGAAATTAGCCAAGTCGTGTGATAGAGTAAGTATTGTCTCAACCTCTTAGTTGTCCAAATCAAGAAGCAACACAATTTTTCAATAGGCGAATATCTCATCTCACAATCAGTGAATTTCTTGCTGAGATAGTAAATCGCCTTTTCCTTCTTTCCAGTCGCATCATGTTGACCCAGCACGCATCCCATGGAGTTGTTGAACACCGTTAAATACAAAATCAAAGGTCTATCTGGGATGGGTGGTGACAGAATTGGGTATTGGATAAGTGTTGCTTTATCTTTTCAAAGGCTTTCTGACATTCTTCATTCCAGACATCAGGATTATGTTTCTTCAAAAGGCGAAATATGGGATCACATTTCTCGGTCAACTGTGAAATGAACCGAGCAATATAATTCAGTCTTCCCAAGAAACCTTGAACTTCTTTCTGGGTACGTGGTGGTGATAGATCTCGTATTGCCTTGACATTGTCTGGATCAATCTCGAATCCTTTTTCAGTAACTATAAAGCCCAACAATTTTCCTGACCTGGCTCCGAAAGTGCACTTTGTCGGATTAAGCTTGAGCTGAAACTTCCTTAATATTAAGAACAATCTTCTCAAGACCTGCACATGTTCTTCCTCTGTTATGGATTTGGCAATCATATCATCAACATACACCTCAATTTCTTTGTGCATCATGTCATGGAACAAGGCTACCATGGCTCTCTGATATGTTGCTCCTGCGTTATTTAATCCAAATGGCATCACCTTATAGCAAAACGTTCCCCATAAAGTAATGAACATAGTCTTTCCCATATCGTCTGGATGCATCTTTATCTGATTATATCCTGAGAACCCATCCATAAAAGAAAACAATGAAAATCCCACCGTATTATCCACCAGAGTATCAACATGTGGCAATGGGAAGTTGTCCTTTGGGCTTACTTTGTTCAAATCCCTGTAATCGACTCACATTTGTACTTTTCCATATTTTTTAGGGACTGGGACGATATTGGCTACCCACTCAGAATATTTGACCTCCTGTAAAAACCAGCATCAAACTATTTCTTAACCTCCTCTTTTATTTTGAGCACAATATCAGGTCTCATTCTTCTGAGCTTCTGTTGAAGTGGTTTGCAATCCTCTTTTATGGGTAAGCGATGCACTACAATGTCAGCACTCAATCCAGGCGTATCCTGGTATGACCATGCGAAGACATCTTTGAATTCGTGGAGTAATTCAATGAGGTCTCGTCTTGTCTTTGTGAGAATTTCAGTTCCAATTTTCACCTCCTTCCCTTCTTCCAAGCTCAGAACTTCTACTGACTCTTTGTGAGGTAGGATTTGCTTTTCCTCTTGTTCCACCATCCTCAACAAGTCCAAAGATAAACCACCCTCTTCATCACCTTCAAAGTCACGCGATCCCTCTAAACACAAGTTTCGTTCAAAAGGGCACTCTGAGCTCGTAACAGTGTCATTCGCGTCATTGATACACAGAGACCTATTATGGTTACAAAAGAATGTATGAATTTATGTACAATTATTTATGTAATGAAAGAATATATTTAGGCGTATGGGAAGAATGAAAGAATATTTACTTGAAACAATTGCAAAGATGTATTTTATTTAAATAATGATTTTTAAACATAAGCCTATTTCACAAAAGAATTCTTGTTATTTCTAGGCTAAAACAACAAGTTTGTTCTGAATATTACTCTGAGACAGTTCTAAAGACTTTAGGTATTTCTTCCGCAGTCCAATTGTCTAGAACACTCCCAGGCTCATAAGGACGAATGTCTAGCCAACTTCTCTCTTCATTTCTAAGCTCATGAATGACATTAATGTGCATATTTCCCAACATCTCCTCGATGCTTTCCTCAACTGATTTCTTTCTATCCTGATGAATAATTCCTCCAGATACGAAAGTTTTGGATATGTGGGGAATTATCATTGGCTCCCACTTATCTTCTTCCCCATTTAAACGCGTCCTTCTTCTTTCCTGCCTTTTCTCTATCGCCTTTCTTCTCTGTCCTCTATCTGGCTTGTATCCTAAGCCAAAATTATCTTGCTTTTCTTTCAGCACTGGAACCTCAGTTCTCCCTTGAAGATATCTCCCTAGCCCTCTTCCGGGTAAAGCTCCTTTTCCTACTAACAACTGTAAACCCATCTCTGTAGTTTTGGATAATTTTGGCACCAAAATTTTGCTCCCTTCAAGAACAAATGCCGCATTTACAAACTCTAAAGATCGAAATGAGCACTCTATTGACTCGTCATTGGTTTCTACGTATGGCGTCTCATTGGATACAGATGCTATTATATCCTCTTCGGCTTTTATTGTCACTAGCCGACCATCTGACACTATCTTCATCTGATGCAATGATGACGATACTGCCCCTGCCGAATGTATCCATGGCCTTCCTAATAAACAATTATAGGAAGCTTTGATGTCCATCACAATAAAATCTACCTCATAGACAGTAGGGCCAATCAGTAGGGGTATCTCAATTCTTCCCACAACCTTCCTTTCTGTACCGTCAAACGCCCTCACTACATTTTGACACGTTTTTATGTGCGAACTGTCTATGGGTAGCCTATTAAGTGTGAATAATGGCTGTACGTTCAAACCTGATCCATTGTCAATCAATACTCCTGGCAAAATATGCCCCTTGCATCGTGCAGTAATATGCAAAGCTTTGGTAGATCCATGCCCCCAGGAGGTATCTCATCATCATTGAAAAATATGAAATTATCAGCACTAATATTATTGACCAACCGATCTAGCTTGCTGACAGAAATATCTTTGGACACATAGGTCTCATTTAGCATCTTCATCAACGCATTTCGATGTACTTCTGATTTCAAGAGTAAGGACAGTACAGATATGCGGGCCGGTTGTTTATGCAACTGCTCAACGACATTATACTCACTATGCTTTAAAATTTTAAGGAATTCCACAGCTTCTTCCTCCTTCACTGACTCAACTATTTTCCGTTTTTGCTCCCCTATTATAGCCTCTTTCATAGATTCTGGATTGGCCCTCACACACCGGTTCTTTGCAATCTCTTTTCCTGGGATAGTTGTACTGCACTCGTAGCTCCATGGAACCTTCTTGCTGTCTTACTAAGGAAAGGTTGCAGGTTTCTTTATTATGATCCTTGGCATTGCTGGTGTTCTCACCTCATCCTTCTTGGGTCGCGAGATAATAACCACAAGCTGCACTACTCTTGGAACCTTCGAAGACTCTGATGTGCAAATGCTCCCCTCCTCTTTAACTTCTTCATAAAATTCCATCTCCTTGTTATTCATTAGGTCTTGAACCAAGACTCTGAATTCTGTGCATTCCTGGATTTTATGTCCCTCCTCGTGATGGAACTCCCAGTAAGTTCCACTCTTTCGAAGCTTCTCTCTGAACTCGGGATGATCAATCCCCTTTTTACCATATTTTTCCAAACCCACCTCAAAGGAATTTTCACCTCTGATATGTCTTCCTTGATCTTTCTACCCATGCTCCCACCTATCATGTTCACTCTGTTATGATCAGGTAACGGATTTTCTGTATTGGGTGCATCATCTAATTTAACCACGTCCAAGCTTATAAGTCTTTCCACGAACTTTTTGAACGCCGTATAACGCTGCAGAGGTTTCAAGTGGAAAGGGGTAACCACATGTGCATTGAATAGATTCTGATATAGCTCCCTATACGTCATTGGAATTGGCGTAAATTGAATTTTCTCTGTATTTTGTCTCTGCTTTGATGATCCTTGCTGGTTATTTCTCGGCTGATTCACTGTAACTGTCTTTGAATATGAACTTGTGTTGTTGACCTCGTTCTCTTTCTTCTTCGAGGCCGCCCTTCTGATAGCGTTTTCTATCATCTCCCCATTCATAACTATGTCGGAAAAACTTTTAGTAGCGCTTCCTAACATATGTGTAATAAATGGTGCCTTCAATGCATTGACGAAAAGCATCCTCATCTCCCTTTCTAGAAGAAATGGCTGAACTTGGACAGCAACCTCCCTCCATCTCTGTGCGTACTGCCTGAAACTTTCACCAGGTTTCTTCTCCATGTTCTGCAAAGTAATTCTATCACGTACCATGTCAGTCACATGGTTATACTATTTTAAGAATGCCTGTGCTAGATCTCTCCATGAATTAATCTGGGTACGGCTCAGTTGATTGTACCATTTGGATGCAGCCCCTGTGAGGCTATCCTGGAAGCAATGTACCAGCAACTGGTCATTATTAACATATCCAGTCATCCTCCTACAGAACATAGTAATATGGGCTTCGGGGCTACTAGTCCCATTGTACTTCTCGAATTCTGGCATTTTGAACTTGTGAGGAAGTACCAGACCTGGAACCAGGCTCAATTGTTTAGCATCAATTCCATGTTAGCTTTCAGTACCTTCTATTGCTCTAAATTTTTCCTCCAGCCATTTATACTTTTCCTCGAGCTGCTTCGGCAATTCACCATTCATTTTCTCGATTGTCTCATCGAAGTCAGGGATAACAGGATTAGCAAGATTGTCTCCAGGGTTGGAGCCTAATCTAGCTTGAAAGTTTATTGGTGTTTCAGTACCGTCTTAAGGCTTGATAGTGACGGAGGATTTGCGCGGATATATCCCCGCTTGTTGAGAAGTAAGTCCTGAGGAATAAACAGGTCCCTCGTTGTCTCCTTCTTCAATATTAAGCACCGAGCCCTTCCCTTTGTCAACTCCTCCAGTCAATAACTGAGTTAACTTAGCCATCATACTCCCCTGAGATTCCATTATTTTATCTATCATCTTTTGTTGAATCTTTTCAAGTTGCTCATTCATTTGCTCTTGCATTTCCTTTTGGAACTGTTCTAGCCTTTGGTCCATGTCTATAGTTTTCGATCGAGTACCGTAGCAGTGTTTGGTAGGTTGATTGGTTTCCAGATTAACTAAGGAGTGATTTGAATTAAATAGAATCATTTAATGTTTTTAAATGCATATGAAGTAATGCAATGCATAAATGCAAAAAGACGTCAATTTTGATTCAATTCTATATAAGAAAACCTTACTAGAAAGCAAATTTCTTTACATAAAGCGAATTACAAGTAAGACTTTGCCCTAGTACCCAAAACTCTAATCTTCCTAAATAACAAAGCTAATTCTTGCCCCCGATCCGATTCTAATTCATACTTCACACTCAGCGTGTCAGCCTGTACTGCTAAAGTCTGTATATGATCAGCTACTTCTCGAATTTGGACCACAGCTTCCTCGATAAGATGATCTTTGCTTCTAACTTGACTCTGAAAATGGTGAAGCTGTTCATTATTACGACTTTCGTTTGCTTTCAAGCACTTGATCTGAATCTCACAATTTTGCAGCACTGTTTCTAGCTCTTCGATTCTTTTCTTCATTTCGTCAATTTTGATCAAGCTTGCTTTCAACTCTATCGTAGAGTTTCGGCTTCGATACTGACGAAGAGATCTTTCCAACACAATCACCCTATCCTTTAACTCGCCCTTTTCCTTCTAGCTTTCTGACAAACTCTTTTCTAAAGCCTCATTTCGCCTTTGCATCTCTTGAAATCTCTGTTCCCATCTATTGGCCTTGTCCTTTTCTTCTTGGATTTCTGCTCGCCACTGTTCTGACGTCTTCCCCAGCCCAGCAGTTTTTATTGACAAACGCAACTTTTTATAATTCGTCTTTAGACTGCCCAGTTCTTCATCAGCCTTGCTTTTCTCTTTCTTCAACCTCTCATTCTCAAGCTTCTGAACATCTATGTCCAATCCCAAGTTTATCTTTTCCGCCTTCATTTGCTCTATCTTTTCTCCAAATCTGCGTTCTTCCTGTCAAAATCTTGTCTTACAATTTCCAATTTCTTAGGGATGACTCGCAAATGCTCTTCTATTGACTGGCCGTCCTCATGGTTTAACTTAGGTGTGTTATCATTAATCCTCCCAGTCCACCATCCATAATACTCAGGAGTTGTCATCGGCCCCACAGCTAACCTCTTCATTCGGCGAGTCTGTTTCCACGCATTGGACATTTCTTGAATCTTCTTTCTATAACCATCATCTTTGTATGAAAATTCACAATCAGCTATCCCTTGGGTCGCAGGTATAAACTGCATTGACCTATATTGCCTTAGCACCAATAATGGGGCACATCCGACAGCTCCCCAAATACCCAATAAAGGTACCGAATCAAAATTTCCACACCTATATAGGATCTCATCTGGAAGTAACCAAGGAGCTCTCCACATCTTCCTCTTGAAGATTTTGAAGAATTGCCATCCATTTTTCCTCCGAAATGTCATCCCTCCTTGGCGTAGCAACTATCTCTTTTAGTGGTGAATAATTTTTAGAAAAGACCCGATACAAAACTTTATCCACCTTCCAAAAGTGACTGTGAAACCATACGAGTAGAAGCTGCGTACATCCGATAAATCTACCCTCACCCGTCTTTCGGCATGCACTCAATGACCTAAAGGTTTCTGCCAAAATTGTCGGAATTGGTGTAACCTTCTTATTAAGCCGATCGAATAAATGGATGACTACTTCGTCCACATGCCCCAAGGCTTTAGGGAAGACAACCAAGCCGTATATACTTAAAGCGAATATATCTAACCTCTTTCTTACGTCTGGGTGGGTGAGAATTGCATCCTTCAAGCTCCTCTAAGGAATGCACTTGTTGTCCCATTTTTGCTTAACTCGTGCAACGACCCACTGCTCACTCATCCCTGTTATACCTATCAGCTTTCTTGAGAAGGTTGGCACATTTACCGCTCTCGAGTAGACTCTATCCACTTGAAACTTTGAACATCAGAGTAAAGCCACATACTCCTCTATCGTAGGTACCAAATCGACATTCCTAAACGTGAAGCAACTGTAAGCAGGATTCCAAAACTGGGCGAGGGCTTGAAACAAGTGTTTGTCTACCTTCACATCTAGCAAATAAGGCAAGTCCCCATAATTTTCGTAAAATAACTGCCTAACTTCATTATTCCACTGATCCCAAATTTCTTTCAGCTCTTACAAATTGTTTTGAGCCACAATGATGCAAGTAAAATCTCATAATTCCGATACATACCCCTCGGCCAGGCTATCACCCTTTTCTTGCTGCGTTGTTTCAGACCAAGTTCGGACAGCCACATTGTCTTCCACTTTATCAAGAAACCCTTTTCCATGTTAAGCTTTCTATCTAGCAACCAAATCTGAACTGACGCCTTTTATAATGAAATGAAATGCCATGTCATGCAAACAAAATAAAACACAAGAGTCAGTATCCAATACAAGCATATAATCAAGGAAGAGTAAAACATCTATTAGGACATCTACTAGGGTTTAGTGTAGTTCTACCTAAGGCAAGCTTCTAAGGCTCATTATATGCGGTTTGGCTCTAAAGTAAAGGTACCCGAACCAGCAGATTCCTTGATCCTCGCACATTATAGGCTCATATAGATCAAGTTCGATTCAAGGGGACACATTTTTCCTATGACTATACGGAGATGAAAATCTCACGAAGGCATAGGTACCGATGTATCCCGAAAGCGATCCACTATCCTATACGGAGGTGAAAACCTCACGAAGGCATAACTTCTCACTCCCACTTAAAAGGTTAAAATTGTTCAACTCATGAAATGTAGAATGCAAACAATATTTAAACACGAGGATAATGAATGCAAAAGGATGTCATGAGTTTTTCTTTAAAAATATTTTCTCGACCCTAAGACAAAAATTAATCAACTTTGTGGCTCGACTCTCTTATTTAAAAAAAATCCCCAGTGGAGTCGCCTAGCTATTGAAACCATTTTTTTGAAAAAAACAAAAATTTTAGGTTGTCGACTTTAAAAAATGAAAATTGGGAGTCGCCACCAATCTTTTATTGAGGTGTGATTGGATCACCTAAAAACCGACTTTGGTCTATGAGTTTTTAAAAAAAAGTGGGTCCGGGAGTCTGTTACGTACAATAAAGGATTAGCACCCTCGTAACGCCCAAAATTGGTACCTAATTAATTAATTAGTGTCTTAAGGTCGAAAAAAATATAATCTTTAAAAAACTTAAAACGTTGCGTATTAAGACCCTTCTCAATTTAGAGAAGCAAAAATGCCACACCCAATGTGTTAGGGCACAACATTCTAATTTCCTCCAAAATGAATTAGGTCAGAATACTCGTATAAAAAATTAAAAGAATATACATTTATCCAAGATTTAAGAAATCGCGGCGCAATACGTTAGGGCACAATTCCTTTAAAATCCCAAACTCGGAATATTTCCTTTATTATTTTTTAGGAAAAATCTTCATTTCGAGAAATCAATGCGTCACATCCAATACGTTAGGACACAACGTGTTGAATTCCCAATAATGAACTCTTATTTTTGATTAAAGAAGAATGCTCGAATGTTAGATTTAACGAAGAAAATCGAAACCCAATACGTTAGGGCTCAATTTTCTTGAAAATCCTAAATACAGGCATTATCCCCATTTTGGAAAAGTTTGATTTTAAAAATTGAGTAAAAAAATGTAATGTTATGCTACATTAAATATATAATACAATAATAAATACTACGGTAGCATAGAAATAATGCAAATATATGAACAAATAAATAAAATAATGGCATGCAAAATATCAAATAAATGGGAAAGATAATAATAAAAAAATATGTAAACCTAAATTAATAGACAAATGATTGAAATAAACAAAAAAAATGTATACATGTACCCATAAAAATATATAAGTTTAAAATAATTAAAAAATATCAAAATTAATTAAATAAAACATGTGTCTATAAATATACGAAAAATATTAGTTTTTTAAAGTATAAATACATACAAAAGAAACATATTTATATATATAATAATTTCATAAAAAAATTATCAGAAATACTGATTTTAAGAAAAATATGGAAAAAGGACTAAATTGGGTCGCAAGTAAAAAACAGGGGTGAATCTGCAAATAAATAAAGTCTGGAGGACCAAATTGAACGCGCGAATTACATAGAGGGCCTGGAAGGGCAATTTTCCCTTCTCCTCTAAAACGGCGCCGTTCAAAAGGATTAAATTGGAATTTAAAATAAATTAAAGGTTGAATTTAAAAAAAATAAAAAAACCTAATTGAAAATATATTAAAAGGCTGAGGGGCTAAAAGCGTAATTTGCCCCTCCGCATAAAAACACGCGGATCCTGGGTCCGGGTCGGGTCGACGCGTGGATCCTCCCCTCAAAACGGCGTCGTTTTCAATTGGCTATTTAAGCCAAAAATTAAAACAAAATTTCATTTCAAAAAATGTAAACCTTTAGACTGATTTTTGCTCTCTTGGATATTGAACTAACTGTGTTTTGCTGCGAAAATAATTGTGTATTCTTATTGATCTCGAAATCTGAATCCCTATTACAGTATGCGCAATGGCTTTTTATAGCCATATTAAAATAAAATATAAAGAAACAAATCTCATTTTATCTCTTCTTGATTTGCAATCCTTGATTTTTTATTTTCTATATACTGTTTGTTTCCATTTTTGTGCAGGTGAAGATTACGGAGATTCGAAAGACCGGCTGAGTGTCTATGGCGCGAGGCTCCCTCAGAAACCCTAGGGTTTCTGAAATTGCTTTGGGCCTGGGTCTAGCTTTGGGCCTCTGTTTGTTTCAGTTTGGGCCACATAGGCCGATTGTAAATTGGGCCCTTTAAAGCCCGGGCAAAATCTGTTATTACAACATTGATTACACAGTTTCTTCTATGAAAAACTAGACTCAATAAGCCTTAATTTCATATTTTTTTCATCCTCTAATTCAATTTCCATGATTTATGGTGATTTTTCAAATTTAACCTACTGTTTCTGTCCAAAACTGTTTTAGTGCAAAATGTTGATTACTAAATTTATAACACTCTTATTCCCTTTCTCTATAGTATTTCCCATTACTTTGTCTTATTTTTCTTCACTAACATATCAAGAACATAGAATCTTATATAATAAAACCCTACATTCACATCAACTTCATACTTTTTCAATAATATCAAACTCAAAAATATATTGAAATCTTGATGTTCTTACCTTGCTCTATTGATTTCAATCTTTAACTTGATTTTCTCTCTTCTCCAGCCTCTATTTCTTGAATCTAACTTGATATTCTTGCTCCCCAGAGTCTCCTTATCAATTTTCTCTCTTGGTGGCTATGGAAATTTCTTTGGAAATTTCTTTGAATTCTAAGTGAAAATGGTGAATTTTTGGTGTGAGGACCAAATTGCAAAGAAAGCAAAACTTTCTTTCTTTCTCTCTTCTTCTCATGTTGATGCATGGAAAAATGGTGGGATGATGGTTTCCATCTTTCTTTCCACATATATATATACACTAAATAAAATAATAAAATATCATTAAGAAAAAAAATTAAATCAAAATATAATAAACTAATATTTATTTATTTAATCTAAAATATCTCCAACATCATCATTATTTTATAGATTTCTCTCTCTTCTAATTGACCATTTTTCCCTTTAGATCTTCTAAAATTCCATCATTGTGTCATCACTTAATTTGGTAAAATTACAATTTGGTCCCTCATAATTCTTCATCTATTCAATTTGGTCCCAATTTATCCATTTTCCTTAGGTTCTAGATTATTCCACCATTAAAATATTTACACTATTGATCCTTCAAATTTTTCATATTTACATTTTGACCCCTCAAATTTTGAGTATTTATATTGGGTAACAAAACTTTTCTCACTTTTACAATTTAATCCTTTCTTGAATTAATATGTCATAATATACTTTCCAATGTTGTCATAACTCAAAATTCTCCTTTTTGTCATGTTATTTCCTTACTATATCAAAAATAATATGTTGTAAAAATTTTCAGGGTATTACACTGCCGGACTCCACGGAACTCCTCCGTCAATCACAAAATCCCATCCCAATGCACATGCAAAATGTCATACAAATTCATACATAATCACATTTCAATACTTTTCACATTTACTCGACATGTTCAACATGTCCTTAATAATCACATACTTTCAGAGAAAGGAAGAAGTGTTCCAATTTTAATGTTACCATTAAGATGGTATCTATCAATGTTGTTTAATTCGCATACTTTAGGAATTTAATTCTGCACCAATAGCAACCTCAAATATATCATAGTAAATATTTCATGCCTTTAAATCATGCAGAAACCTAATATCTCAGCATTTCATACCATTCAATCAACCATTCTCATGTCACAAAATATAATTATGCATAACAATCTCAATCAGATATTCATACAGTCAAACTAGTAATTTTGCCAACACATCAATCTTTTAAGGCTCGAAACGTACCTGGTTCGGCCACTCGCAAAACTAATATTTTGGCTATTATGTCAAACAAATCAGCAAGCTAATTTATCAAATATAACATGACATTTATCATTATCAAACAAATTTTACAAGTTTAGCGCCCACACCTTATTTTTCACTTTCTCGCAACCCCCTAGTGAATCTTCCAATTTTCCTTAATAAACCTTTATATGATCCTAAACCAAAATTCAGTATAAATTCAATAAATTTACCACTAACCAACTCCAAAGTACCCACTTATGAGTTCAAACCAATTTTTGAATTTATAACTATTTTGCAAATTCAAATAGTTTGATTCCTTACCTTGTATCGATGCAAACCGTACGTACGATCATTCTTCGGCTTTACGATTGACTGGGGTGTTTGGGTTAGCACCTAATTCCATAATATACTGGAAATCAGTATCTAATAATTAATAAATTCCTTCATTTAATCAATCCATAACATTTACCCTACAACTATGTCGAAACAACAATTAATTTTACGCTTAACTACACTTACGCTTCCCGATTTGTGAGTTTCGAATGCCCAAACGATCAAGAACATTTTTCCCTAACTTACATGGGTTTAATAACTTATTAGGAGGGTTCAAGAATTAAAATTAAGGCTGGAATTAATTGAAATGGGTTTAATAACTCAAGAAATAAAACAACCTCCTATTCTACAAATATGTACCCGCACCACCAGCCATTGTCGCCGAATTTGGGGCTGAATTTTAAAATGGTTTGAGACCTCAATAAAATCTGGAAAAATCCCTTTAAAAACATTTAAAATCCCATAAATTCCAGATCTGAAAATTTAGGTTTTTCATGTACATGATTTATTAAGAAATTGAAGAGAGAATAGACCTTACACAAGCTAGTCGAGAGAAAAGACAGTGGCACTTTCTAGGCGATGTTTGGCATCGATCTTAGAGCTCAAAATTTCAAAATTGGGGTAGATTTAATTGAGGAAAAATTGTATCAATATATTAAAGGAGATGATGCAAATTATTAATGCAAAAATAAGAAGAAGAAGATGGTAAACGTAGAGGTTTAGGCAACGGCAACAATGGAGGAAAAGGGGAAAAGAAAAAAAATAAAGGTGAAGGGAGGGAGAGGGGTTAGAGATGGCTAAGGTAGAAGAAAAATGGTTAAAAGGCTGATTATTTAAATAAAAACATGTATTTATACGTAAGTTTACTAAGCTTGGATGCCAACACATATAAAAAATAAAGGAATTTGCAAAAAATTAATTTATTTTGTAAGAGTTGAGACTTGAACTTGGGACCTGCAACTAACTTTGAAGCTTTCACATTTATTAACTAACTATTGGGTCAGTTCCCTATTTTTGATATATTTCTAAATTTTATAGAGCTAAATTTGGGTTGTTACAGCATTACCCCCTTAAAGAAATTTCATCCTAAAAAATTACCTGTTTTGAAGAGATGAGGATACTGAAGCCGAATTGAGTCCTCTGGCTCCCAAGTAGCCTCTTCAATGCCATGATTTCTCCATAGTACTTTAACTAATGGAATTTTCTTTTGTCTTAGCACTTTGGTCTCACGTACTAATTTTCGAACTGGTTCCTCCTCAAATGATAAGTCTGGTCTAACCTTGATCTCCTCAACTGGAACAATACGCGAGGGATCGGACCGATACCATCTCAACATTGAGATATGAAACACATTGTGAATATGATCTAACTCAGGTGGCAACTCGAGTTGGTAAGCTGCAGGACCAACCCTTTTAAGCACTCGATAGGGACCAATGAATCTAGAGCTTAACTTGCTATTTTGACCAAATCTCAAAACTTTCTTCCATGGAGAGACTTCAAGGAAAACGAAATCCCCCACATTGAACTCAATGTCCTTGCACTAAAAATCAGCATATGGCTTCTGTCTATCAGAAGTTTCCTTCAATCTTTCTTAAATTAACCAAATTTTATCCTCGGTTTCCATAACCAATTCTAAACCAATAAACTTCCTTTCGCCCATCTCAGTCCAACATAAAGGCACACGCCACTTACGACCATAAAGAGCTTCGTAATGTGCCATTTGGATACTTGATTGAAAACTATTATTATAGGAAAATTCTTTCATCGATAAATGCTCCTCTCAACTGCCTTGGAAGTCGATTACACAACTCCTCAACATATCTTCTCATATCTGAATGAACCTTTCTGAGTGACCATCAAATTGTGGATGGAAAGCCTTATGAAATCCAATCGAGTACCCAAAGCCTCGTGCAAATTATTCCAGAATCGAGTAGTGAATCTAGGATCTCGATATGAAATAATTGACACTAGCACACCATGCAATCTCATTATCTCAGAAACATAAAGCTTAGCTAACTTTTGGAGAGAGTAACCAATACGAACAGGAACAAAATGGGCAGACTTAGTCAATCTATCAACCACAACCCAAACCGAATCTTTCTTAGTAGGCGTTAAGGGCAACCCACTAACAAAGTCTATTGTCACTCTCTCCCACTTCCACTGTGGAATTCAAATTGGTTGGAGCTACCCTGATGGAAACTAATGTTTAGCTTTAACCTGCTGGTAAGTCAAACATTTAGATACAAATTCGGTCACTTCACATTTAAGACCTGGCCACCAATACATTTCCCTCAAATCACGATACATCTTAGTACTACCAGGATGTATAGCATAAGGGCTGCTATGTGCTTCTTGACGTATGGATTGTCTCAAATTCTGATTATTAGGCACACAATGTCTCCCTCTAAAGCACAAAAATCCATCATAATTTACCCCAAAGTCCTCAGTCGAACCATCCTCAACCTGTTTAAACCGAGGTGTTAGAGTTTCATCCAAACTTTGTTTATCCTTGATTTCCTGAACCCACGCAGGCTTTTCTTATATTTCAGCCAAGATACCCCATCATCAAAAAGAATAAAGTGAGTGAACATATCCCTCAAATCAGACATTGCCTTTTTGCTTAAGGCCTCAGCCACAACATTGTCCTTTCCGGGATGATATTCGATCGTGTAGTCATAGTCCTTTAACAACTCAATCCACCTCTATTGCCTCAAATTAAGTTCCTTCTGGGTGAGGAAATATTTGAGACTCTTTTGATCAGTGAAAGTAATACACTTCTCACCATACAAGTAGTATCTCCAAATTTTGAGCGCAAAAACAACAGCTGCCAACTCAAAATCATGAGTGGGGTAATTACATTCATATGGCCTAAGTTATCTTGAGGCATATGCTACAACTTTACCATCTTGCATTAGAACACAACCAAGCCCAACATGCGAAGCATCGCTATACACAACATGTTCCTTACCAGATTTCGGTTGAATTAAGACGGGAGCTTCTATCAACAAGGACTTCAACTTTTCAAAACTGGCTTGCTGTTCGCCTTCCTACTTAAATGGAGCATTCTTCCTCAATAGCTTAGTTAATGGGGCTGCTATCAAGGAAAAACCCTCGACAAACCTTAGATAATACCCATCAAGACCTAGAAAACTCTGAATTTCTAAAACATTCTTCGGTTGCTTCCAGTCTAGGATAGCTTCAACCTTTATGGGATCTATGCAAATACCCTCAGTTGATACTACATAACCTAGAAACATCACTTGCTTCAACTAAAATTCACACTTACTAAGTTTAGCAAAAAGTTTTTTTTCACGGAGTATCTGTAAAACCACTGTTAAATGCTCATCATGCTCAATTTTTGACTTGGAGTACACAAGGATGTCGTCAATGAAAACAATGACGAACTGATCAAGGAAAGGTTCGAAGGAATGATTCATAAGATCCATGAAGGTTACTGGTGCATTAGTCAACCCAAAAGGCATTACAAGGAACTCGTGATGTCCATAATGAGTCATAAAAGCAGTTTTGGGAATACCGGATTCCTTCACTTTGAGTTGGTAATACCTAGATTTTAGGTTGATGTTGGAAAAGATGGTTGCACCTCTGAATTGATCGAATAGGTCATCAATCCCTGGTAGAGGGTACTTATTCTTGATAGTTAATTTATTAAGCTACTGATAATCAATACACAACCGTAAGGTTCCATCTTTCTTCTTCACAAATAAATCCGGTGCACCCCATGGCTAAACACTGGGTCTAATTAAACTCCTATCCAATAGTTCTTGCAACTACACCTTCAACTCCTTAAGCTCTTTTGGTGCCATACGATGGGGAGCGATGGACACTGGTGCCATTCCGGACAACAACTCAATTCCGAATTCCACTTCCCTCTCTAGAGGTAACTTTGGGAGTTCATCAGGAAATACATCAAGAAATTCCCTTACTATACAAATACATTCAACTATAGGGTCAACGAAGCTCGTATCTCAGACATAAGCCAAAAACGCTTCGCACCCTTTTCGCACCATCTTTTCTGCTAATAAAGCAAAGATTACATTGGACAGATAATTCTGAAGTTCCCCTACCAGAATAACTTCCTTCCCAGAATCAGTCACCAAAGTCACCCTCTTCAATGCACAATCTAATCAAACTTGATGCTAAACCAACTAGTTCATCCCTAAAATCAAATCGAATTCATTAAAAGGAAGTTTCATCAAATCAGCAAGGAATACCTCTCCTTGAACCTCTAAAGGACATCTTTTATAAACTTTATTCACAAGTGTGGAGGATCCTAAGGGACTAACTACAGTTACAATGTTTTCAGTTTCCTCTACCCCAATCCCCAATTTTACTGCCACATTACAAGCAAGATACGAATGGGTAGATTCTATGTCAATCAAAGTAAAATAGGGTATCGAGTAAATAGTGAAGGTACCTGCCATGACATCAGATGCATCTTTATCCTCTCGGCACCTAGCCGCATAAACCAAGCTAGGTTGTCTCACTTCAACTCAATTTGCACCTTGAGCTAGTGCTCTTTGACCCTGATTACCATTCCCATTTCGATTCTGATTACGACACCTCTGAGCACCCTTATTACCTCTCTGATTTTGACCCCCAGCTGGGCTTTGATTCTGAGAAGGAGTGGAAACATGAAAATTTATGTGTTTTTACATGCCCTTTCTAACTTAATATCATGTTATTTCGGTTAAATTCTTGTCAAAAAATAATTAAATATTATAAAATAATTAAATTATGTTAAAAAACATGAACATGATGAATTTTAATTAATTTTATAGTTAATTTTTTTTAATTTTGACTATTTTCCACAGATTCGCGCAAAGGGCAAAAATTGGCTTGGCAGACAATGCTTGAAGAATAAAATCGAGAAGTAATTTGAAGCATCGAGGAAAATTTATTTCCAGCCTAAGATGGTCCAAAAATGGGTGTTAATTCAAATATAATTAATTTTAATTTATTCCCAATTTAATTTGGGGTAAATAAATTATTATTAATTAATTATGAAAAAAAGGGTCTAATTGAACCACATTGGTTGAACCGAATCTAGTGAACCGAACAAGCCACCAATTGGGCTTCCCAGAACCATCCATATGCTGACCCAAATCAGAATTTTAGCTGACTAAATAAGCTTGCAAAGAAGCCCTTGAAGAAATTTCAACCTTGCATTCAAACCCCTTCAAAAAATGTGGATTTATGGATTTGCCCTAGACTATTTTGAGCAAAGTTGAATCTCTCAACTTTGCCATGTGTGTGGCCAGCCAAGGAGGGTCTCTTTGGCTGATGGAATTTTCTATTTTTAGTAGCCACAATCAGCTATAAAAGCCACCCCTTACTGATCATTCAACTCATCCCTCACACTCTCATTCTCTCTTCCCCTCTCTCACTTTCTCTCAACTTTTCCTTCCCATTTTCCCTTTTTTTCAAGTGTCGATTTCTTCTCTTAGGAAAGAGGTCCTCATCAGACATTTTTGAAGAACAATTAAAGTGTTCGTAATCCATCTTGATAGCCGAGGACAACAGAGAACGAAGAACGAAGAACTCAGTCAAGCCACGGAGAAACACCAGATCTGCTTCTTGTTCCCTATCTCTTTAAATTTCGTTGTTGTTTTGACAAACATTTTTATGAATATTTATGCTATTGAAATGGTTATTTTAATCAATCTATCTTCAATTTAATCCGTGTTGGGTTGATTATATTTTGCCTACTTGAGTTATTGAAATTGTGTTTTTGCTGTTATAGGCCTCGGTAAGATGCTTGATTAAGTAAAAACATGCCTAAGTTATTCTTGCAACATTAATTGTTAGATAACTAATGAATTAATTATTAAATTGTATTTAAATTGTAATTAGTCGACACAATACTTAATCAGTGCATGTTTATTCTTCTAAGGTAGCTGAAGTTAATTTAGCATTGTATTTGGTGATACATATGCCTTGCATAACTTGCAAGATTATTGTGATTAAACTGTTTCAAGGTAGAAATACTCTGTTACCTCACTTGATCTTTTATATGCTTGTGAAGATTGATTAATCGCTTAGATTTACATTGAAAAATGTTCAAGAGATTGATTAATTTAATAAGTATGTATGAGCAGTAGTTAGCAAATTAACGAGTTGCCGTGAATTTGTTCCTAGCAGTATAAACATAAGTTTAATAATTCTAAGTTAAAGGAATGTAATTAATTCAACACAATTATATCATCTTGATTAAACCTTATTTGAAATCGTGCATTAGAACCTTTTTATTTTTAAATTTTTTTATTTAGTTTTTAACCCTTAGTTTCTAATCATCTTTAAACCAAAATATTCTCCATCACAAAAGTGTTTTAACACTAATTTCATAAATATTCTTTTTTACAGTCCTTGTGGGTACGATAACTCGACATTTACTTGTCACTTTATTACTTGTTGCAATTGTGTACACTTGCACATTTTTATCGTTCCAAGTTTTTATTGTCGTTGTCGGGGACTATTTTTTAAAAAAAGCCATTATTTGTGAATCTGCAAGTATTAAGTATTAAGTGTGAGACTAAACAAGCAAGTATTAAGTGTTCATACAAGCAATTTCATAGAGGTACCAATAGCACAATCAAACATTTTCAATAATAATTTCAAATGTACATAATCATAAAAAATGAACGTGTGAGATCCTAAGGTAGAGAGGGGGTTAAGGACAACTAAGGTAGAGGAAAAAGGGATTCAAAGGCTGATTATTTTGATAAAAAATGTATTTATACCTAGGTTTACTAGGCTTGGATGGCACCAGATAAAAAAAACAAAGGAATTTGCAAAAATCAATTTATTTTGTAAGAGATGAGACTTGAATTTGGGACCTCCAACTAACTTTCATGCTTTCACATTAAATAACTAAACATTGGGTCAATTCCCCATTTTTTAATATCCCCATTTTTTAATATACTTCTATATTTTTTGGAGCTAAATTTGGGATGTTACAGCTCTACCCCCTTAAAGAAATTTTGTCCTCGAAATTACATGTTTTGAAAAGATGAGGATACTGAAGCCGACTTGAGTCCTCCGACTCCCAAGTAGCCTCTTTGATGCCATGATTTCTCCATAGCACCGTAACTAGAGGAATTTTCTTTTTTCTTAACACTTTGATTTCACGTTCTAATATTCGAATCAGTTCCTCCTCAAACGATAAACCTGGTCTAACCTCTCAACATCGAGACGTGAAACACATCATGAATACGATCTAACTTAGGTGGCAACTCAAGTTGGTAAGCCACAGGACCAACCCTTTTAAGCACCCAATAGGTACCAATGAATACAGGACTTAACTTGCACTTTCGACCAAATCTCAAAACTTTCTTCCATGGAGAGAACTAAAGGAAAATGAAATGCCCCACATTGAACTCAATGTCCTTGCGCTTCAAATTGGCATATGAATTCTGTATATCAGAAGCTGCCTTCAATCTTTCTTGAATTAACCAAATTTTATCCTTAGTTTTCATAACAAATTATGGACCAATAAACTTCCTTTCGCCAACTTCAGTCCAACAAAAAGGCGAGCAACACTTACGACCATAAAGAACTTCGTAAGGTGCCATTTGGATACTTGATTGAAAATTGTTATTATAGGCAAATTCTACCATCAGAAAATGCTCATCCCAATTACATTGGAAGTCGATTACACAACTCCTCAACATATGTTCGATTACACAACTCCTCAACATATGTTTCAATATTTGAATGACCCTTTCTAACTGACCATTAGATTGAGTTCCCAAAGCCTCATGCGACTTCTTCTAGAATTGAGACATGAATCTTGGATCCCAATCTGAAATAATCGATAATGGTTGAAACACAAATATTTATATACTTTTTCATACCTAATTTTACTTAAAATCGTGCATTTTCGATAGAATTTTTGTCATAAATAATTAATTTTTATAAAATAATTAAATTTTATTAAAAATTTGAACATGTTAATTTTTAGTCAATTTTACAATTATTTTTATTGAATTTTGATTCTTTTTGATAGATTCGTACAAAGGGCGAAAATTGACTCGACAGACACCGTTAGAAGAACAAAACCGAAAAGCAGTTCGAAGTAACAAGGCAAAATATTTCCAGCCTAGGACGGTCCAAATATGTGTATTAATTCATAACATAATTAATTTTAATTTATTCCCAATTTAATTTGGGCTAAATAAATTAATTTTAATTAATTATGGAAAAAGGGCCCAGTTGAACCGCACCAGTTGAACCAAATTGAGCGAACTGAACCAGCCACCAATTGGGCAGCCCAAAACCGTTCAAATGCTGACCCAAATTATCATTTTTAGCTGATTAAATGAGCTTCAAAAAGGACCTTGGAAGACTTCCAAATTGCATTCAAACCTCACCCTAAATTAAGGCTTTGCGGATTTGCCCCAGGCTAATTTTAGCAAAGTTGAAAGTCTCAGCTTTGCCATGTAGGATGGCCGGCCATGAGGGGGCTCTTTGGCTGCTGAAATTTGATATTTTTAGCAGTCATCCTCAGCTATATAAACCCCCCTTTTCTGCCCATTCAAATCATCCATCATTCACATCTCTTCTCTCACAACTCTTCTATCCTCTCTCATTTTTTTTTCTCTCATTTTCCCATTCAAAGTTCCCTGCTCTTGTGCCGATTTCTCCTCTTAGGAAAGGGGTATTCTTCAGCCATTTTGGAGCAGAAATTGAGTGTTCATAGGATCCTTGACCAGTGAGGACAACAAAGAAGGAAGAACGGAGCAACCTAGTCAAGCCAGGGAAAACCACCGGATTTGATTCTTGTTCCTTATCTCTTTAATTTTTGTTGTTTTTATGATGAACATATCTATGAATATTTATGCTATTGGAATGGTTAATTTCATCAGCTTAGCTTGAATTTAATTCGTGTCGTGTTGATTGCATTCTGTCCTCTTAATTTGTTAAATTTATGTTTATGCTGTTATAGGCCTCGGTAAAATGTTTGATTAAGTAAAACCATGATTAAGATATTTTTGCATTACAATTGTAAGATAACTAAAGAATTAATTATGTAAACGCGTTGAAATTGAAATTAATGGACACAGTACTTAATCAGTGCATGTTTAATTCTTTTAAGGTATCTAAAGATTAGATTAGCATTGTATTTGGCGATACATACGCCTTGCATAACTTGCAAGATTATTGTGATTAAAGAGTTTAAACTTACTTTCATAAATATTCTTTTTTACAGTCCCTGTGGGTACGATAACTCGACATTTACTTGTCATTTTTTTACTTGTTGTGATTGTGTACACTTGCACATTGTCGTCGTTCCAGGTTTTTGGCGCCGTTGCCGGGGACTTTTATAAAAAGCCATTATTTCTGAATCTGTTTTTACAATTTGGTTTATTTATT
Organism: Gossypium hirsutum; assembly: GCF_007990345.1. NCBI lineage: Eukaryota > Viridiplantae > Streptophyta > Magnoliopsida > Malvales > Malvaceae > Gossypium > Gossypium hirsutum. The sequence goes on from NC_053446.1 coordinate 29,343,175, forward strand.
TTCCTATTTAAATCTTTACTTACTTAATCTTTCTGTGATTATTTCAGGTGTTTATGAGTATTGACCAGATTATCGACTTACTCCCTGTGGACCCTGAAATAGAACAAACCTTTCGACAGCAAAGAAGACAAGCGAACTAGTGAAGGACCGAAGAGATAAACTTTGAGAATATGAATCAAGGAAACGGAGCAAACCTTGCTCAGAATCCTATCATTATTGCTGATGATAGGGATAGAGCTTTACGACAGTATGCCATGCCAGTATTTAACGATTTTAATCTGGGTATTAGGAAACCTGAAATCGAGGCACAACAATTAGAGCTAAAACTGGTCATGTTCCAGATGCTTCAGACTAGGGGCCAATTTAGTGGAATGCCTACTAAAGATCCTCATCTTCACTTAAGACTATTTATGGAAGTGAGCGATTCTTTCAAGTTAGCCGGAGTACCCGAAGATGCATTACGACTGAAGCTATTCCCATATTCATTCAGGGACAGAGCTCGTGCTTGGTTAAACTCATTGCCACCGAAGTCCATTTCTACATGGCAAGAGTTAGCCGAGAGATTCCTCATGAAGTATTTCCCGCCGAGCAAGAATGCCAAGTTGAGGAATGAAATCATTGCCTTCCAACAAATGGATGATGAGTCCCTGTATGAAATCATTAATTACGAAAGTGCCCTCATCATGGAATCCCACATTGCATTCAACTTAAGACATTCTATAATGATCTCAATGCTCACATGAGGATGGTAGTGGACACCTCTGCTAATAGTGGTTACCTTTCTAAGTCTTATAATAAGGCTTACGAAATTATTGAAAGGATTGCCAGCAACAATTATCAATGGCCAACCAACCGAGCAACATTAGGAAGGTGAGTCACTAAAATACAAGAAGTGGACGCTCTCACTTCACTCGCATCTCAGGTATCTTTAATATTCTCAATGCTTAAGAATCTTACCACTAATGGGTCTAACAGTTTTGCAGCCCAACCACCTAACCAATTTGAGAATATAGCCTGTGTGTATTGTGGGGAAGGACACTTGTTTGAAGAATGTCTATCGAACCCCGAATACGTATATTACATGGGTAACCAAAACCAAAATCGAGGGAGGTAAGGGCTGTAATCCAACTTTTATAACTTATCGTGGCGAAATCACCCAAATTTTTCCTGGAGTAACCAAGGGGCTGGAACAAGTAACACTTACACCCAACCTAGACCAACTCAGCTACATAGTTTCCCCCAACAAGTTAAGAAACCAACCCAAGCGGAACCATCCAATAGCTTAGAGAATCTATTGAAGGCATACATGGCGAAAAACGACGCCAGTTTAAGGAATTTGGAGAATCAAGTGGGCCAGCTTGCTACTGAACTCAGGAACCGACCACAAGGTGCTCTACCTATTGACACGGAGAATTCGAGAAATCTAGGGAAGGAACATTGTAAAGCATTGACATTGAAGAGCGAAAAGACAGCAGATTCCAACACTGTCGAAGTTGAAAAGGAGCCATGTAACACCCCTAACCCGTATCCTTCTCCAGAATAGGGTTATAAAGCATTACCGGAGTTTACAAATTAATTTTCAGACATTTCATTTCATCAACCATTCATATTTATGAGCAATTAAAATCAAAACATTTATGAGCTAACATTAACCAATTTAACTTATACAAGTCATTATAACCAGAATCAAATCATCCAAAATTACCAATAGAACCAATGGATAATGTGATATATTTCCAACAAGCTTCCAACCCAATCGAGCTTCCGATAATCATTTAAATGCATCAAATAATTATACATATTACCAATAATAATAATTCGATTCCAATAATAAAACACACATATATATAATATTCATTACCAAATAGCATTCACTTCAATTAAAATTATATAGAATATAGCTCATACGAGCTCACTGGACTAAATTGCAGAAATACCAAAATTCTGGGACATTTTGGAAATTTTCTATTTTTCTCATATTTCCACCCAATATTGTTCTAAAATTAATTCAATTTTGTAATTTAGATAAATAACCAATCCATTTCATGCAATTTGGTCACTTTTTGACATTTTTACAAATTTACCCTTAAAGTTTCACATTTTTTCAATTTAGTCCCTGGACCTAAAACATGTAAATTGGTCATTTTTAATGAAAACTCATTCTAGTTAAATAATAATATATTTTCCTCCTCCTCTCCATTCCACATCCTTAATGTATATAACATGCTTATAGGTAACATTATCTATAATTTCACCATTTACTTATATAAATTCATTCAAAGCTGTCCACTTGAGTTGTAGTCACTAAATTATTTATATCTTGAGATATAGAACTAAAAATTAATATCCGTTAATTTTATCTGAAACTAGACTCACATATTTTCTTACCATAAAATTTTCAGAATTTTTGGCTTAGCCAATAAGTACAGTTTATTCTTTAAAGTCATCCCTGTTCTGCTGTCTAACAGTTCCGACCCTTCTTCACTAAAAATTAAGTATCTCCTCGTACAGAATTCTAATGATGTTGACGTTTGTTTATATTGAAAATAGACTCATTAAGTATTTAAAAATATAAATTTTAATCTCTAATTATTTTTCTCCAATTTTTTTGATTTTCCAAAGTCAGTACAGGGGAACCCGAAATCATTCTGACCTTGTCTCACAAAATTTATTATATCTCATGATTTAAAATTCTATTGCTTACACCGTTTCTTCTATAAGAAATTAGACTCAATAAGATTTAATTTCATATTTTATTCATCCTCTAATTATATTTCCACAATTTATGGTTATTTTTCAAAGTTAACCTACTGCTGCTGTCCAAAACTATTTTAGTGCAAAATATTGATTACTAAGTTTATAACACTCTTATTTTCCTTCTCTACACTATTTCTCATCACTTTCTCTTATTTTATCTTCACTAACATATCAAGAACATAAAAACTTATATAATAAAACCCTACATTAACATCAATTTCATACTTTTTCAATAATATCAAACTCAAAAATATATTGAAATCTTGATGCTCTTACCTTGCTCAATTGATTTCAATCTTTAACTTGATTTTCTCTCTCCTCCAGCCTCTATTTCTTGAATCTAACTTGATATTCTAGCTCCTCATAGTCTCCTTGTTATCTTTCTCTCTTGATGGATATGGAAATTCTTTTGATTTTTAGGTGAAAATGATAAATTTTTTTGAAGGAGGGACCAAATTGTAAAGAAAGCAAAACTTTCTTTCTTTCTCTCTTCTCCTCACGTTGGATGCATGGAAGATGATGGGTTGGTTAGTTTTTTTTTTCATCTTTCTTTCCACATATATATACTAAATAATAAAATAATAAAATAATAAAATATTATTTAAAAATCAAATTAAAATATCAATAAACTAATATTTATTTATTTATTTAATCTAAAATATCTCCAACATCATCATTATCTTCTATATTTTTCTCTCTTCTAAATGACCATTTTGCCCTTTGTGATCTTTTAAAATTCCATCCTTGAGTCATCACTTAATTTGGTAAAATTACGATTTAGTCCCTCAAAATTCTTCACCTTTTTCAATTTGGTCGTAATCCATCCATTTTTCTTAGTTTCTAGATCATTCCACCCTTAAAATATTTACACCTTTGGTCCTTCAACTTTTTTGTATTTACACTTTAACCCTTCAAATTTTGAATATTTACTCCTGACCCACAAAACTTTTCTCACTTTTGCGATTTAATCCTTTCTTGAATTAATATGTCATAATATACTTCCCAATGTTGACATAACTCAATATTACCCTTTTTATCACTTTATTTCCTTATTTTACTATACCAAGGATAATATCTTACTGTAGAAATTTTCAAAATATTACATTTGAGGTCCCAAAATCACTGTTCCGACTAGGCCCAATTTCAGGCTGTTACAAGCCAGCTGACGCTCAAGATTCAAAAGAAGTTCAACCAAGTGTTGAAATTCTAGTTTCACCAAAACCAGAATCTATAAAACCCGATAAAGTAACCTCAATACTAGCTAATTCTGATCAACTAACAATGTTGTTAGATGCAGAATTATCGCCAAAGATGAATAAACTAGAATCAGTCTCAGTAATGAAACCACCACCACCCTACCCTCAAAGACTTCAGAAATAGAAGTAGAAGATTCAATTCAAGAAGTTCCTTGATGTATTCAAGCAACTTCACATCAACATCCCGTTGGTTGAAGCACTTGAGCAAATGCCAAACTACATCAAGTTCATGAAAGATATCTTGTTTAAGAAATGATGACTTAGAGAATTTGACACGGTAGTTCTGACGAAGGAATGCAGTGCATATCTTCAAGAAAAACTACCCCCAAAATTGAAGGATCTTGGATGTTTTGCCATACCGTGTAACATTGCAGAAACATATTATTGTAAGGCATTATGTGACTTAGGTGCAAGTATCAACTTGATGGCTATGTCAATATTTAGGATGTTGGGGATAGGAGAAGTTAGACCAACTACAGTTACGCTTCAACTAGCAGATCGATCCTTAGCACATCTAGAAGGAAAAATCAAGGACGTATTGGTACGTGTAGATAAGTTTATTTTTCCTGCTGACTTTGTAATTCTAGATTTTGAAGCAGACAATGAAGTACCAATCATCCTAGGAAGATCATTCCTAGCAACTGGAAGGACCCTTACTGATGTGCAGAATGGCGAGCTCACTATGCGTGTTCAGGATGATCAGGTAACATTTAACGTCTTTAAGTCTATGCGATTTCTTGACACAATGAATGATTGCTCTACAGTGTTCAATTTAGAGGATTTAATACTAGAGAAGGAACTCAATTGTGTTGATGACCCACTGGAAAGAAATTTGCATTGGATCCTCCAAATGATGAAGAGGAGGATGAATACTTAGCTTTGCTAGAAGCTAATCAAAGGGGATTTAATTCATAATCCTGTTTTGAATCTTTGGAGTTAGAAAAGAGGGACTATTCCCAACCAAAAGCGTCGATCAAGGAGCCACCTAAATTAGAACTCAAGGTATTCCCTTCTCATTTAAAATATGTTTATTTATGTAACGCTTCCACTCTGCCTGTGATTGTTTCAGCAAAATTGACCACTAAGCAAGAAGAGAAACTTATCTTAGTTCTGAAACAATTCAAGAAGGTAATCGGATGGACCATAGCCGATATTCGTGGTATTAGTCCATTTGTATACATGCACAAGATTATCCTAGAAGATGGAAAAAAAGGGACGATCGATGGACAACGGAGACTGAACTGCATCATGAAGGACGTAGTAAAAAAAGAGATCATCAAGTGGTTAGGTACAAGTATCATCTATCCCATCTCAGACAGTTCATGGGTAAGCCCGGTCCAGTGCGTCCCAAAAAAAGGAGGTATCACGGTCATATAGAATGAGAACAATGAGTTGATACCGACTAGAACGGTTATGGAATGGAGAATCTGCATCGATTACCGGAAGCTAAACAAGGCGACTAGGAAAGATCACTCTCATTTGCCGTTCTTGGACCAGATGCTGGATAGACTCGCAGGACTTGATTACTACTGTTTTCTCGATGGATACTCAGGGTATAATCAGATTACAATAGCATCGGAAGATCAACACAAAATGACATTCACCTGCCCGTACGGTACGCTTGCATTTATACGTATGCCATTTAGTTTATATAATGCACCTGCTACATTTCAAAGATGTATGATGTCTATTTTTACTTACATGGTTGAGAAATATTTGGAAGTTTTTATGGACAATTTTCAGTATTTGGAGATACTTACAATGATTGTTTAGCCAATCTAACTAAGGTACTAAGGCAATGCAAAAAAATGAATCTCGTACTCAACTGGGAAAAGTGTCATTTTATGGTACGAGAAGGAGTTGTTCTAGGGCATCAGATAATGAGACATGGGATCGAGGTAGACAAAGCAAAGGTAGATGTTATTGAGAAACTACTACCTCCAACATCTGTAAAGGGTGTTAGGAGCTTTTTGGGCCACACCGGTTTTTATCGAAGATTTATCAAGGCTTCTCCAAAGTTGCTAAACCCTTATGCAAATTATTGGAGAAGGACTCTATATTCAAGTTTGATGAGGAATGCTTAAAAGCATTCAACAATTTGAAGAGTCGATTAGTCAAGACACCCAAAATCATCACACCAGACTAGGATTTGCCATTCGAATTGATGTGTTACGCAAGTGACTTCGCAATTGGAGTTGTCTTGGGCCAGCGAAGGAAAAAAGTTTTTCATCCCATCTACTACGCAAGTCGAACCCTAACAGGAGGTCAACTGAATTATACGGTAACAGAAAAAGAGTTACTTGCTATTGTGTTTGCTTTCGACAAGTTTCGATCTTATCTGGTAGGTACCAAAGTGACTGTCTATACGGACCACTCGGTAATTAAGTATTTACTTACGAAGAAAGATGCTAAGCCGAGGCTGATCTGATGGGTACTTCTACTTCAAGAGTTTGATCTAGAAATTCAAGATCGAAAGGGAGTCGAAAATCAAGTAGGAGATCACTTGTCCAGATTGGAGCCACAAGAAGGGAATTCTCCTCTTATACCAATTCAGGAGACGTTTCCAGACGAACATATCCTGAAGGTAAATCTTGTCCATAATACCCTTGGTTTGCTGATATTGGTAACTATTTAGCTTGTGGTTTGATACCATTTGATAAGACGTATCAACAAAGGAAAAAGTTTCTTCATGATGTGAAGTACTATTTCTGGGAAGAGCCATATGTGTTTAAACAGTGTGCAGATCAGATGATTAGGAGATGTGTGGCAGAAGATGAAATACCGAAGATTTTATACCACTGTCACTCAGCTCCAAGTGGGGGACACTTCGGAGGTACACGTACAGCGGCCAAAATATTGCAAGCCGGATTCTTTTGGCCAACACTATTCAAGGATGCATATGCTTACGTGAAGAGCTGTGATTGATGTCAAAGGGTTGGAAATGTCACCAACAGAAATGAGATGCCTCAAACAAACATCATTGAGGTAGAGTTGTTCGATGTATGGGGTATTGACTTTCTTGGTCCTTTTCTTCTGTCTTGCAGTCACAAGTACATACTAGTAGCAGTAGACTATGTGTCTAAGTGGGTCGAGGCTAAGGCATAACCGACAAACGATGCTAAGGTTTGATGAAGTTTCTATAGAAGCAGGTGTTCACAAGGTTTGGAACCGCAAAAGCTATCATCAGTGATGAAGGATCCCACTTTGTGAACAAGTGGTTAAAATTTTTACTAGACAAACACGGAGTGAAACACAATGTTGCAACAGCTTACCCTCCGCAGACAAATGGGCAAGCTGAACTGGCAAATAAAGAGATCAAAGGCATACTTGAGAAGGTAGTCTGCCCGAACCAACGAGATTGGTCCAAAAGACTAGATGATGCTTTATGGGCTTACAAAACAGCATACAAGACACCTTTAGGAATGTCACCCTACAGGTTGGTGTTTGGGAAAGCCTGCCATCTACCATTGGAGTTAGAGCACAAAACTTACTGGGCTCTTAAACGGCTTAATTTGGATCCTAAGCTCGCGAAAGAGAAACGAATGTTCCAACTCAATGAGTTAGAAGATATCCGAATGTTCTCATATGAAAATGCCAAATTACTTAAAGAAAGACTCAAGAAATGGCATGACAACCACATTCGAGTTCGATAATTTGAAGACAGCAAGTCTTGTTGTTCAATTCCAGATTGAAGTTCTTTCTAGGTAAGCTAAAATCACGTTGGTCCGGTCCATTTATGATTCAACACGTCTATCCATATGGAGTTGTTCAACTCCAAGGTAAGGGAGGTAATTTCCAAGTCAATGCTCAGCGTTTGAAACATTACTACAGAGAAAAACCTGAACGGGATCAAATCTTGTTCAATTTATCAGATATTTAAATTTTCTTGTTTTTAATAAATTATTTAGGGTATATTTTCGGGTTTATTATGTTTAAATAAATTTTGTCTAGGAGAATGGAACTTAAGCGGGACCACTTGTGACCCCTCCAATCTTCCTGGGAATTGGTATTTACATAATTTTCCGAGAAATTATTCCTTGAATGACAAAATAATTTTTTTTCAAATAAAATGGTCAAATTGTGATCCAAGTTTTAAATTACAACTCAATTTCAAATTTTCATTAAGTCTAGGGACTTAGTTGAATTATTTTTTGAATATACATATTTATATAAATATGATAAACTTTAAAATATAATTATATCTCTTATAATTTATCTATTAATTTTTATCAACTTAGCATAGAATTATGATTAGTTTAATTTTAATCATATTTTATCCTTGTTTTAATAATTTAATAGCAATTGATAATTTCATTATTAATTGTTGTTAACTTTGAGTAGGACTAGACTTAGAATATTTAAATTATTAAATTTCTCTAAGAATTCTACTCTAATTCCTACTTCTCCTACTATAAATTCCACCCTTACTTCCCCCATTCATTCATCACTCAAAACCCCAAAGCACCAAATCCCTTAAGTGCCACAAGCCTTAAACGCACATTGCTTGGCTAACAGCCTCAGCACGCCATGTCCTGCTCCTGTGCTCCACACCTGCACACGTCCCAACACATCAGGCCTGCTTGTTGAAAGACCCTGCTTGCCGAAGGACCCACACGCTACTGCTTGTGCGCAACCCCTGCTGCGCGTTGCTGCCTCCTTCTGTACCCATCCGCCCGCACACCTAGCAGCCTTCCAACACTTCTGCGGCACACACCTTCACCCATCCTTAGCCAAATCCTTCAACCTACCTTAAATCGACCTCTTTTGCTTTTAATTATTTTTTTTCAAAAAAAGGGTGGTAAGACCGAATTTTCTCTTGAATTTTAATTTTATTCAATTATTTAATTTTTCAAATCATTTAACTATTAATAATTTTTATTAATTAAATTTTTGAGAAAATAAATTTTCCCATTTTATGTTCAGGTTAATCATGCCTCGCAAGAGAACTCATGCCTCCGCCCAAATCGATAAAACACAAAATAAGTTCCACTGTGAAAAAGCCAAAGTAAGATACGAAAGTATCTTCAAAAATCAACAGATGCATCCAGAGAAAGGCTTCACATTGAAAGAAAGCAACTACAGAGACTTTATGGCACGTATTCGTCAAGTTGCTGAAGCCCTCAGTTGGGAATTGTTTTGTGAAAAGAGACTAAGTGTGGATGAGGAACTAGTTCGTGAATTCTATGCGAATTTAACCTCAAGCAAAGTGACCAAAGTTCCAGTTCACGAAATCAAGGTACTAATAAATTCAAATGCTATTAATGAGTTCTTTGAATTACCTGATTTCGAAAACAATGAATATTCTTCTTTATTGAGCAACATTAAGCCTGAAAACTTGCAAGAAATTCTCAAGGAACTCACAATTCTAGGTTCTAAGTGGATTGTGTCAAAGCAAGGAATCCACAAGTGTCGAAAAGAATATTTGACACCACTTGCGAAGGTATGGTTCTATTTCATCCGTTTCAGCCTTATGCCTAGTTCGCATAAGACTACAATCTCATTAAAGCGAATGGTCCTATTATACTCAATTCTAACTGGAAAGACCATTGATGTGGGCAAAATCATCCTAAGAGAAATGTGAAATTGTGTCATTAAATGTTCTGGGCCAGCCTATTTCCCTTTACGATAATAATTATGTGCTTAAAAGCAAAAATTCTTGCGAACAGAAAGAAGACAGGGTATAGTCAGGGCACAATCACCGATTGGGACCTCTACTGAGTAGCTGGAGATTTTGTTCTACAGCAACAAGTTGAAGAAAGTGAGGATCCCGAAGAAGCAAAAGATGACCCCACAGAGATCCCGCTAGAGCAATCAACTGAAGTCCCTAATGAGGCAAAACCAATGGAACCAGAAGTTGAAACTGATATAGAAACCTCAATGTTTGGAGCTCCACCGTCTAGCCCAGATCTTCGTGATGAGCTGTCAAAGCTGATGGACTTAATGCAACACATGCAATGGCAACAACAAGCCTACTAGAGATACTCAAAAATAAGGGATGACTCGATGAGGAGTGCCCTTAGGAAAATTTATAATGACCCATTTATTTTTGTGCCTGAGTTTCCAGATTTCATATTTGAACCATGGAGTTCATTGTCGAAGAGGGAGCAAAGCGATTCATACAAAGGCAATAATGATGAAGCAAAAGATGAGTTGAATTCGGAAGGATCGACAGACAAATAAAAAAAGGAGGACCTCAACTTTATTATATTTTTATTCTTAAGTTATTTTAGGCTTAGGTTAATTAGGAATTTTTATTTTTGCACAATAAAACAAAAGATAGGAATCATGAATAAAATCTGAACAAGTCACAAAGGCTAAAATGTGGCAATAGGTATATACATGTCTAGGATTGGATTTCGAGAGAGCTTGGTACTTAAGCAGTCAATTTGACTCACCTCCTCTTTTCTAAAATCCTACCTGGTGTATAGTATCTATTCACTTTAAACAATGAGAACATTGTTCATTTTAAGTTTGGGGGACCGAAAATTTGAATTAATTCCACTTAAAATAAAATTTTCTTTTAATTATGAGTAGGATATATTTTGTTCAATAATTTGAAATTTTGTTAAGTATGCTAAACATCAGTAGTAATAAAGTTATATTATTTCAATAAGTTATTATGTTAGCTTAATAATGATATGAATGTATTTTTCATAAAGCATGCAAATTCGTACCATAAAATTTTTTTTCCCTACAAAAAAATTAGGCATGCATGAAAGTTTAAGTCTTTAGAATTGACTTAGTAATTTCTTGAGGCAAAATCATAAGAAGCATGGAATATTGAAAATGACTTAGGCAATTATTGTTTGGACCGTTTGAGCCTTTCAAGCCGACCATGATAAAATTATCCTTTGAAACCCAACTTTGAGCCTACATGGCCTAGTTTTATTTGGACCTTTGCAATATTTAGCCATCACTTTTCTCTTCATTATCTTTAAAATTGTCCCAAACACTAGACTCAGTACTATTCAGAATATCGTTTGAAAATACGTTTGGGGGAATTGAAAAGAAGTATCAATTGCTCGAAAATTGTAATACATGAAGCAAGTGCTCGAATTTGAATTTAAAAAAAAACATGTACTAAATGTAAAAAAGAGCATGTGAAAGTAAAATAAGTTGGTGTATCGAAGGTAAAAATTTCGAAGGTTCAATTTTACGTTGAGTCTAGGGTTTTTAAGCCAAAATTTATCTATCTTTTACCTATCCATAGCCTAGCCACATTACAACCTTAATAAAGACCTATTGATTCAGGTTTCTATGCTACCTACATTAGTGGAGAGAAATTGCTAAGATCAACATATGAAGACATAAGTTAAACTTAATGATTGCAACTTAGTCTTGAATAAGGGAATAAAAAAATCAAATTGGTAAGGGTTAACATGTCTTTGTTAAAGAGGCAATTTGTCTAATTTTGCTATTATAATAGATGTTCGATGTAATTTGAACTATATGCATACTTAAGTAGCATAATTATCAAATTCCTTATTTTTGAGCCTAAGTATATTAAATTCATAATTTTGAAAAGAAAGTTGTTCTGAAGGAATTCTTCAAAAGTGTTTTTGAGAAATTCTTTCCGAAATTTGTGCATTACTCGGGACGAGCAATGATTTTAGTTTGGGGTGTGGAAACACAGATTTATATACTTTTTCATACCTAATTTTACTTAAAATCATGCATATCCGATAGAATTTTTGTCATAAAATAATTAATTTTTATAAAATAACTAAATTTTATTAAAAATTTTAACATGTTAATTTTTAGTCAATTTTACAATTATTTTTACTGAATTTTGATTATTTTTGACAGATTCGTACAGAGGGCAAAAATTGACCTGCAGACACTGTTAAAAGAACAAAACTGAGAAGCAATTCGAAGTAAAAAGGCCAAATAATTTCCAGCCTAAGATGGTCCAAATATATGTATTAATTCATAATATAATTAATTTTAATTTATTCCCAATTTAATTTGGGCTAAATAAATTAATTTTAATTAATTATGGAAAAAGGGCCCAGTTGAACCAGACCAGTTGAACCAAATTGAGTGAACTGAACCAGCCACCAATTGGGCCACCTAGAACCGTTCAAATGCTGACCCAAATTATCATTTTTAGCTGATTAAATGAGCTTCAAAAAGGACCTTGGAAGACTTCCAAATTGCATTCAAACCTCACCCTAAATTAAGGCTTTGCGGATTTGCCCCAGGCTAATTTTAGCAAAGTTGAAAGTCTCAGCTTTGCCATGTAGGATGGCCGGCCATGAGGGGGCTCTTTGGCTGCTGAAATTTGATATTTTTAGCAGCCATCCTCAGCTATATAAACCCCCATTTTCTTCCCATTCAAATCATCCCTCATTCACATCTGTTCTCTCACAACTCTTCTCTCCTCACTCACTTTTTTTCTCTCATTTTTCCCATTCAAAGTTCCTTGCTCTTGTGCCGATTTCTCCTCTTGGGAAAGGGGTATTCTTCAGCCATTTTGGAGTAGAAATTGATTGTTCATAGCAGCCTTGACCGGAGAGGACAACAAAGAAGGAAGAATAGAGCAACCTAGTCAAGCCACGGAAAACCACCGGATTTGATTCTTGTTCCTTATCTCTTTAATTTTTGTTGTTTTTATGATGAACATATCAATGAATATTTATGCTATTGGAATGGTTAATTTAATTAGCTTAGCTTGAATTTAATTCACGTTGGGTTGATTGCATTCCGTCCTCTTGATTTGTTAATTTGATGTTTATGTTGTTATAGGCCTCGGTAAAATGTTTGAATAAGTAAAACCATGATTAAGTTATTTTTGCATTACAATAGTAAGATAACTAAAGAATTAATTATTTAAACACATTGAAATTGTAATTAATGGACACAGTACTTAATCAGTGCATGTTTAATTCTTCTAAGGTAGTTGAAGATTAGATTAGCATTGTATTTGGCGATACATATGCCTTGCATAACTTGCAAGATTATTGTGATTAAACTATTTCAAGGTAAGGATACTTTGTTACCTCACATAGTCTTTTATATGCTTATTATGTTGAATTAATCGTTTGAATCAACATAGGAATATGCGAGAGATTGTTTAATCTAATAAGTATGTATGTGCAATAACATGTTTATCTTTATAAATCTGTTTTATCGGTCGAATTGACATAAGAATATGTACAAGAGATGAATGGATTTTTGATTTGTAAATATGTTCATAAGTTAGTTAACTACCGAGTTGCCGTGATTTATTAGTAATAAGTATAAGCATAAGTTTAATGATTCTAAGGTAAGGAAATGTAATTAATCCAACACAATTATATCATCTTGATTAAAATTAGCTTTTGAAATCATGCATTAGAACTTTATGTTATTTATTTTATTTTATTTACTTTGTTTTCTAGTTTTTAATCATTTCCAAATCCAAATATTTTTCTTTCACCAAAGTGTTTAAACTTACTTTCATAAATAATTCTTTTACAGTCCCTGTGGGTACGATAACTCGACATTTACTTGTCACTTTATTACTTGTTGTGATTATGTACACTTGCACATTTTCGTCGTTCTAACTGGCACACTATGCAATCTCACTATCTCAGAAATGTAGAGCTTAGCTAACTTCTAGAGATAGTAATCAGTACGAACAGGAATAAAATAGATGGACTTAGTCAATCTATCGACCACAACCCAAACCAAATCTTTCTTAGTAGGCGTCAAGGGCAACCCACAAACAAATTCCATTGTCACTCTCTCCCACTTCCACTGTGGAATTCGAATCGGTTAGAGCCACCCTGATGGAAAATGATATTCTGTTTTAACCTGTTGGCAAGTCAAACATTTAGATACAAATTCATTTACTTCACTTTTAAGACTCGGCCACCAATACACTTCCCTTAAGTCTCGATACATTTTAGTACTACCAAGATGAACAGCATAAGGGCTTCTATTTGCTTCCTCAAGTATAGAATCCTCAAATTCTTATCATTAGGCACACAATATCTTCATTTAAAGTATAAAATTCCATCATAATTAATTCCAAAATCCTTAGTCGATCCATCATTGACTTGTCTAAACCAAAGTTTTAGAGTTTCATCCAAACTCTACTTATCCTTGATCTCCTGAACCCATGCAGGCTTTATTTGCAATTCAGCCAAGATACCCCCATCATCAAAAAGAGTCAAGCGAGTGAACATAGCCTTTAAATTACATATTACCTTTCTACTCAAGGCATCAGCCACAACATTTGCCTTTTTAGAGTAATAATTGACCATACATTCATAATTCTTTAATGGCTCAATCCATCTATGTTGCTTTAAATTTAGTTCTTTTTGGGTAAAGAGATATTTGAGACTCTTGCGATCGGTGTAATAACACATTTCTCACCATACAAGTAGTGTCTCCAAATTTTGAGAGCAAAAACAATAGCTACCAACTCCAAATCATGTGTGAGGTAATTACATTCATGTTGCCTAAGTTATCCTGGGGCATATGCTAAAACTTTAACATCTTGCATTAGAACACAACCAAGCCCAACATGCAAAGCATCACTAAACACAACATATTCTTTACCAGATTCTGATAGAATTAAGACAGGAGCTTCTGTCAACACGGACTCCAACCTTTCCAAACTGGCTTGTTGTTCATCTCTTCACTTAAATGGAGCATTCTTTCTCAAAAGCTTAGTTAATGACGCTGCTATCAAGGAAAAACCCTTAACAAACTTTCGATAATACCGAGCAAGACCGAGAAAACTCTGAATTTTCAAAACATCCTTCAATTGCTTCCAATCTAGGATGGCATCATCCTTTCAGGAATCTACGCGAATACCCTCAGCTGATACCACATGACCCAAAAATATCAGTCCCTTTAACCAAAATTCACACTTATTAAGTTTAGCAAAAAGTTATTTTTCACGGAGTATCTGTAAAACCAATTTTAAATGCTCATCATGCTCAATTTTTATCTTAGGGTACACAAGGATGTCATCAATGAAAACCATGACGAACTAATCAACGAAAGGTTGGAAGACACAATTCATAAGATCCATGAAGGCTACTGGTTTATTAGTCAACCCAAAAGGCATGACATGGAACTCATAATGTTCATAATGAGTCTTAAAAGCAGTTTTTGGAAATATCAAATTCTTTTATTTTAAGTTGATAATACCAAGATCTTAAGTCAATTTTGGAAAAGAAAGTTGCACCTCTAAATTGATCAAATAGATCGTCAATCCTTGGTAAAGGGTACTTACTCTTGATAGTTAATTTATCCAGTTGTCGATAATCAATGCTCAACCATTAGGTTCCATCTTTCTTTTTCACAAATAAAATCGGTGCACCCCATGGTGAAACTTTGGGTATAATACAACCCCTATCCAACAGTTCTTGCAACTAGACCTTCAAATCGTTAAGCTCTTTTGGTGCCATGTAGTAGGGAGCGATGAACACCGATGTTGTCCCCGGCAACAACTCAATTCTGAGTTCCACTCCCCTCTCTAAAGGTAACCCTGGCAGTTCTTCGGGAAACACATCAGGAAATTCCCTCACTGTACGAATACCTTTAACTACAGGATCAACAACACTTGCATCTCGGACATAAGCCAAAAATGCTTCTCACCCTTTTCACACCATATTTTCTGCTACTAAAGCAGAGATTACATTGGACAGATAATTCTGATGCTCCTCTACCATAATAACTTCTTTCCCATACTCAATCACCAAATTCACCCTCTTCAATGCACAATCTAATCGAACTTGATGCTCAACCAACCAGTCCATCCCCAAAATCAAATCGAATTCATTGAAAGGAAGTCCCACCAAATCGACAAGGAATACCTCTCCTTAAACCTCTAAAGGGCATCTTTTATAAACTTTATTCACAAGTGTGGAGGATCCTAAGGGACTAACTATAGTTACAATGTTTTCGGTTTTCTCTACCCTAATACCCAATTTTACAACCACATTACAAGCAACTTACGAGTGGGTAGATCCTATGTCAATCAAAGAAAAATAAGGTATTGAGTAAATAGTGAAGGTACCTACTATGGCGTTAGTCGCATCTCTATCCTTTCAACGCTTAGCCTCATAAACCAAGATTGTCTCACCTCAGCTTGATTCGAACCTTGAGATGGTGGTCTCTAACCCTGATTACCATTCCCATTTCGATTCTGATTATGGCCCCTCTGAGCAACCTGATTACCTCTCTGATTTTGACTCCCAGTTGGGCTTTGATTCTAAGCCAGAGCTTGCACCTGATCTTGACGATGAGGACAATCCCTAATCTTTTGCTCCATTGAATGACATACAAATCAAGAACCAATTCTCCTCCAACACTCACCCAAATGGAGCATCTAACAATACTAGCAAACTTGAATCTTCCTTTCTCTAGGGTCCACTGCTTTTCTATTCTGCGGTGGCCTAACCTCTCTGGCCCGCTTAACAAGTTACGGATTTGGGCCAGTAGGGCCCGTTTCTTTTTGGGGTTGATCCCTCAGTGTCCCTTTCTTCTCTCACTCCACGTGTTTAATCTCCTCAATAATCTTGGTCTTCTTAACGAAAGCCTCAAACACACGCTTTGGGTGTGGAGCTACCAGAACCTTATGGTCATACCTTAGACCTTCCTAAAAATGGAAACTACTTTCCTGCTCAGATGCCACCACACTAGGTGCATAGCGACTCAACCTTAGAAATTCTACCTCATACTCAAAAACTCTCTTGTCTCGTTATTTAAGTTTAATAAATTCAAACTGTCATGCCTTCATATAGCGAGGGACCACATACGTACCCTGAAAGGCCTCCTGACAATAAGCCTAATCAATACGCTCTAGCAGTGTTCCTCTAACCACTGATTACCACCATCGATATGCCTCATCCCTTAACAGAGACATGGCACCCTTAAGTTTCTGCCCAAGAGTGCATTCCAAATCCTTCAATATTTGTTCAGTGGTTTCCATCCAGTACTCAGCCATAGTAGGAGTAGTTCCAACAATACCCCTAAACAATTCTACCCCACTAGAGCAGAGCCTTTCAACAATCGTCACACGACTAACACCTCCTATTAGAGCCCCTGCAACCCTATTCAAATCCCTTAATAAAGCCTAAATTACTAGATCATTCCCAACAAGGCCATAACTAATATTCTCACCCTCAGTAGTGCGTTCACTGTTAGCCTCATTCTATCCATTATCCTATTCTAGCCCTAATGATGCAACTGACTCCACCGGATCCCTCAGAGTTTGCCCCCTACGGCCTCTCCTACCACGAGTTATCATTCCACGTGCATTCATTTTGATGTTTTATGGATCTACAATTTTACAAGTAAACGCTTTTAGTACTTTGTTTAGTCTTTTACGCACTCACATTTTAAAGTTTTATGGACTTTGTAGCATCCTATATAAAACATTTTCCAAATCCAATGTGGTTTGTTTTCCCCAAAATTTTCCCTTTTCATGTATGCATGCATGCAGACTTACTTAAGTAGATTTAAAATCTCAATCTGAGGTTTTGAACCAAGGCTCTAATACCACTAATTGTAACTTTCTAAACTTGGGCTAGACGTTATAGTCGAATCGGGAAGGCCACAATGGACACCTCAGTGTCGAACTTACCCTAATGATAGTTAAAAACCTTCAAGTACTGCCTTTTATAAAATTGTGGTTTCTATTGTTAGCTTTGGAAAAATATTCATTTACTTAGTCCAACCATGTTTAGGTCGAATTAATGAATTAGGTGAATTTTTATAAAACCCAACTGTCAACGTTGCCTTCGAAAAATCATTTTTTATCTTCTTAGCAGTGACAATGTACCATTAGTAGTCAAATTATTAATTTAGCCATATATCATGCATAATCCATTTCAACATATTTATAAAAACCATGTAACCATATCAAATATGTGTGTCATGCATGCATGAAAAACCTCAAAATCTCAAACAGTCCCAAACCAAATTTTAAAAAAACTTTATAATCCAAAATCAAATAATAATAATAAAATAACCTAAAAATATAATTAAATTAAAATAATATGACGAAGTAAAGTCTGAAGTCCACCATGAACCATACGTACAATCGTTCTTCAGCTTTACGGTTGATTCGGGGGCATTTGGGTCAACACTTGATTCAATAATATACTGGAAAATCAGTAGCTAATAATGATTAAATGAAGGAATTTGATTAATCCGTAACCTTTACGCTACAACTATGTCGAAATAACAAATAATTTTACGCTTAATTGCACTTATGCTTCCCAATTTGTGAGTTTCGAATGCCCAAATAATCAACATTTTTCCCTAATTGACATAGGTTTAATAACTAATTAAGAGGATTCAAGAACTCAAACTATGGCTGCAATTAAATGGTAAAGATTCAAGAAAGGAAAAATCCCCCTATTCTACACATATGCGCATGCACCACTACCCATGGTAACCGAAATTGGAGTTGAATTTTAAAATGCGTTGAGACCTCATTAAAATCTGGAAATATACCTTTCAAAACTTTTAAAATCTCTCATATTCCAGATCTAGAAATTTTGATTTTTAATTGACAAGATTAACCAAGAAATTAAAGAGAAAAGAGATATTACCCAAGCTAGTTGAGAGAAACGACAATGACACCTTATTGGCTATGTTTTGGATTGATTTTAAAGTTCAATATTTCAGATTTAAGGCTGACTTATTTGGGGAAAATTTGCATCAATATAGTAAAGGAGATGATGCATAATCTTGATGCAAGAAGAAGATGATGATGATGATGAAGATGGTAAAATGGGAGGTGTAGGCAACGACAATAATAGAGGAAAAAGGAAAAAAAATAATAATGAAGAGAGGTAGAGGGAGGGGGTTAGGGACGGCTAATGTAAAGGGAAAAGGGATTCAGAGGCTGATTATTTTGATATAAATTTTATTTTTACCTAGATTTACTAGGCTTGGATGGCAACACATAAAAAAAACAAGGGAATTTGCAAAAATCAATTTATCTTGTAAAAGTTGAGACTTGAACATGAGACCTCCAACTAACTTTCATGCTTTTATATTAAATAAATAACCATTGGCTCAATTCCCTATTTTTAATATATTTCTATATTTTGGGATGTTACAATAAACTATATAACCTTATTCAATGTGAAGTTGTTCAATTTAGGTGCTCAATTTTAATTCAACAGCTTGTTATTACTACAATTCGCAGTAACACTAAAAGTTGAATTCTTAAAACTTAGAACAATTTGATTTTCTTTATCTATTTTTTTCTATATAACTCTGACGCAGACATTGCGATATTTCATGGAACAATAAATAAAACCAGTACAGAAGCAAAATCCGAGTCATTTCAGATGCTATTGGCATAATCATCATACTTTTAATGTAGTACAACCTAACCTATTTTAAAATTTACCATAATATGCAACGCAATAAATTTGATATCCATGATTTCCTTACAGGTTTTTAGAGCTTTTTTTCTTGATTTATTTAGAAATCTTTCCGTTTTTGAACATTCTATCAGTTATTCTAGGGTGAGCTTTTAATTTTACCGAATACGGGATGCCACCCACCATCTAAACTCATTTAAATCAAGTAGAAAGCTTATTCTAAGAAAAACATCCTTCATTATAATATACATTTCGGTTTTAGGTCACTCAACTGGATAATTATTGTTGTTACAAGCTAATCTTACAATACATAATCCTAAAAATGAGTGTTAACATGCACAAGGTCTATTTAGCAAAATTCTCAAAATGTGTCCGTAGGTATTGATACTGGCACTAGGGTATCAATATTTTCTTTAGGTGGTATCGATGCCACCTGCAAAAATGATACCAAACATGTATTCTATTTCTCGACAAAATCCCAAAGTCTAAAAAATTATCGGTACCTGTCATGAGATATCGATACTTTAACCCGAGTATCGATACTCGAGCAAAGGTATCGATACCAAATCTTTATTTTGACTTCCCGCACATTTTGAAACACAGAGGTATCGATTTTGGAACCCGATTATCGATACCTCTTCCCCTGAACTTGAAAATGCAGCACATATATGCAATTAACTCACTCCAAAATAGTTTCTAAGCATCATGCATAAATTACTTCGATAAATAATCATCCAATGGCTAAAGTTAATAGTTCAAGTCGTCAAAACATGTGCAAGCAAGATACATCAAGCCATCATTAAAATTCATGAACATATGCAAACATATAAACTCATAAACTTCCAAAATCGAAACACAACAGAGTCGGTAAATAATTCAAATGTATCATGGCACTAAACAAGTCTACCACATTGTCTTATTTCCCAATATGAAAATAACTGAAAGAACACCTACAAGAATAAACAAGTCTTCCTTGGATCAGTCCCTACGACAACCACACCTCTCACACCAAACCGTTACTAATCTGCAAATGTTGAAAATAGTGGGTAAGCTTAACAAGCTCAGTGAATGAGTGAAATAACCACAACGCAAACATTCCATCATGCATCCACAATAACCACATGCATATACGATGCTAGAGTCTTATGTTTAGTAATGTGTATCAGTTTAACATGTAGTGTCTAACAATTCATTTGCATAACATTTATAAGGATAGTTTGCATAGCAACCACATATTTGTTAAGGCATTCATCATACAACACACATATATATAATACAAGATAATTTGGCACTTGAGTTATGAAACTTGTAGTGAGTTCTATCATCACACATTGAATACACAGATTTCCATTACACTACATAGACTTCTAGAGTCAAACATGACCCAGAAGTGAAGCGTATAACTAACACTCTCCTTATTTCCCCTCACATGTCCCGTTGAATGGAGCTTAGCTCACATTCCCTTATCTCTCCAAACATGTCCTAGGGCCTCAACACCCAAAATCACTATACATATAGGTGAGTACTCACAATCCTATGGCACACCAACTATATCCAACAGTTTCAAGAATCAAAAGGCCAAAATATCCAATTTAACACACATATTACTGATCAATTATCTGAGCATTATCACTACATGTTAGCATCTTTTGCAAAACACTATCACTTGCATATAACATATATATATCATGTATACATTTACACTTCTCACAACAATTATCATATCCACATATCTTATATTTGAGCTTCTCCTCACTATGCACAAGTTAATAATCATCCAAACACATAAATTGTCCACACAAATATAGATACAAGAAAACATACAATTGGATTTTAGAGTAGGGTTTTAGGCTACAACTGAATTCCCAAATACGCATGACTCGTGTCTATGAGTAGCGGTTTCAAACACTCACCACTAATGCTTTTGTCGAGAAGTTGAAAGCTCAATCTAGCTCTTTCTTTAACTGGTTGAAAGCCCTAATGAGTCCAAGGCTTCACAGACAATAATCATACAATAAACATAGTCAAATAACGGCCAAGGATTCACTCAAACCAACCAAAACTAACTTGAGTTCCCAAATAGCTCAAATAACTTAAAATGCGCATAACTCGGTCTACACTTAACCTTTTCGCTTAAAATGAATTTCCTTTATCTTATTAACTGTCTACGCCTAATTCTCAACCTTTAAATTACACTAAAATGCTCAGTTCAAGGTATCGACATTTTTTGACATCTTTTAAACATTTTTCACAAAATTCATTAAAATATGAGAAATCATTAACAAAACTTCAATCCAAGTTTAAAAATCTCTTAATCACATTGAATCAAATAGGAAAAACACTTTAAAATCACATTTTTACCCAAAATCTCAAAATCCACCATTAATAATTCCATTTTTGTTTTTATTAAAAACTTGTGATTCAATGGCTAAAACTTCAATTTTAAGGACTAGATATCATAAAAAACTCATAAGAATTCAAAATATTACCTTTGATGGAAGATTATACGAGTTTTGATGCAAATCTAGGAAACTCACGTTTGGAGAATATGATTAAATCTATTGAGTTTTTGAGTATTTTAAAAATATTCTATGGATGTTTAAGGCTTAAGTGTTAAGAGAAATTAAAATGTTATAGTTTTGCAATCAAAATTGAGTAGAGAGAGCTAGTGAAATCAAAGGGATGACAAGCACGATGAAGGGGAAAACTGACGTGAAAACATGTTGATGGGGAAGAAATAGGTTCAATTTTATAAACTGGTAAAACTGCAACATAAGTACCTACTATTTTGACTTTTTTACAAATTAGTCATCTTTCTAAAATTATAGGTTTCTAAAACACTTTTTCAAAAATTGATTAATAGTTATAATGCCATAGTCAAATATAATTCTGGTTTTCCAAGCTACAAAATTCATAAAATACCACTAAAACTCTTAAGTCTTATTTTAGGGTGTTTCATTGACAGTATCAACATACTTTCTATGGTAGAACAAGAATCCACATCAACATAAAGAGAAGAATATATCACAGTGGAATATGCTCTCTCTCTTTCTTTTTACAAGATTCCACATCAAGTTTTTGCACATGGAAAATCCTAAACTAGATAAAATTATACAGTGTGAAGTTGTTTTAATTTAGGTGTTCAATTTTCATTCAACAACTTGTTTTTACTGCAATTCTTAGTAACACTAAGAGTTGAATTCTTAAAACTTAGAATAATTTTTTTTCATCTATTTTTTTCTATATAACTCTGATGCAGACATTGTGATATTTCATGCCACATAAAATAAAACCAATAGAGAAGCAAAATCTGAGTTATTTGATATGCTATTGACAGAATCATCATACTTTCAATGGTAGTACAACCTAACCTGTTTTAAATTTTACCATAATTTGCAACGCAATAAATTTGAAATCCATTATTTTCTTATAGATTTTTGAAGACATTTTTCTTGATTTATTTGTATCTACTTTCTTGATTTTTTGTCACCTATATATATGGATTACATTCAAGAAGAACTTCATTCTAAACCATCTGAAAGGCTAGTAAAGAATTCCGCTTTAACTTTTTTGCTCGTTTCTTTTCTCTTCTGATCTTTTTTTGTAATGGCCAGTGGAGGCAAAAAAACTGGAGGAAGAAGAAAAATTGAGATTAACATCATTGAAAATGAGGATGATAGGCTCATCTCATTTTCAAAATGATGTACAAGAATTTATAAGAAAATCTCTTAGCTCTCCACTTTATGTGGTGGTGAGATTCTTTTTTTTTTATTTTCTCACCAACGGGTAAGCCTTATTCATTTGGTCATCCTTCTATTGAATCTATTGCTAAATGATTTTTAAATCCAGACCAACCTCTTAATGAAACCATTCATGCTCCTATTGAGGCTTACCGAAAGGTACATCAACTTGCTTTTCCAAGATTTCAATGACGTCCACCAAGGAATCTCCCTTTTTTTTCTTTTATCATGTTAGTTTTGGACCTCTTTGAAATCTTAGACAAGCAAGTTGATTCTTACCTTACGGTAATCCTCAATAAGAGCATAAGTGGTTTCAGTAAGAGGTTGGTTTGGTTTCAAATATTGTTTAGCGATAGATTCAACAGAAGGATGATGAAATGAATAAGGCTTACAAGTTGGTAAGAAAATAATAAAAAGAATCTCACCACCACATAAAGAGGAGAGCATAGATATTTTCTCATAAATTCTTGTACATCATGTTGAAAATGAGATGAGCCTATCCTCCTTATTTTCAATGATCTTAATCTCAATTTTTCTTCTTCCCCCAGTTTTCTTGCCTGAGCTTGCCATTACAAAATATATCAAAAGACAAAAGAAACCAGTAAAAAAGTTAAAAAGGAATGCTTTACTAGCCTTTCAGATGGTTTGGAATGAAGTTCTTCTTTGATGGAATTCATATATATAGGCAAAAAAACTCAAGAAATTAAATGCAAACAAATCAAGAAAAAGGGCTCCAAAAACCTCTAAGGAAATAATGGATATCAAATTTATTACATTGCAAATTATGGTAAATTTTAGAACAGGTTTGGCTGTACTACCATTAAGAGCATGATGATGCTATCAATAGCATCTGAAATGAATCAAGATTTTGCTTCTCAACTGGTTTTATATTATGATGAATAAAGTGTCACAATGTTTGTATGAGAGTTATATTGTAACACCCCAAACCCGACCTAGGAGTTAGACAGAATCTCAGAGGTTACATTGAAAACCGAAGTGATCGTAGGAAAGTTTTACGAAACAAATTATCTCAAATTCCATTACATACATATTTAATCTTTACGAACCAAGAACATTTAATCTTCTAGATCTCAATCAGAAAAATTAAAGTTAAGTTTAATTTATAAACAAAGTAAGATTTACAAGAAAAATCAAAACAGAACTTGTACCATAGTTTTCGTAAAACCTTACAGTTCAAGGCAATATAACAAAATGGAAACTAAAAAGAAGAACTGTTAATTTATTTTTAACTGTAACTGTCTGAGACCTCCTTATATCGAGCCCAAAGTCAAAATTCAGAAATGTACATGCAAGGGGAAACACTAAGGGGGTGAGCTACACGAGCTCAATGTGACTTCGAAATGATTAACAATAGATTTACAGACGAGAACTTCAGATGGAAGTTCAATAGCAAAACATACTTACATAGATATGCAGAAACAGAAAGCAAACTTAAAACCAATGTCCCAACACACGTAACAGTCAAAGCACACCAACTCACTCACAGAATACTCAACACATGTGTTATTCAGTCAGCCAGAATACGGTCTAATAATCTTACACCCAGAACACCCAAACAGATGCATATGAATGAAACCAAATATTAAAAACCCACCCAACCAACTAAAACACCTCTCCGTCCCCCGATTACACCCCAAAAGAGTTGTTTAGGCTCATCCAAAAAAACACACCATTAAGACCTCGAAAGGCCCATCCAACCCTACACACTATGCATGTGGTCTAAGCCACTCAGATATAATACACAGAAAGACTGGCGTATATGTTGTACAATGCATTGCGGTAAATCGCTATACAGACAAATTACAGTTAAACTTTCAGATCATATCAGAATCAGTCTTCCTTCAATCCACAACCAGCCCAAATATTTACTTTATGCAAGTGTATATGTGCATACAATCTCACAGAAACAATGAACACAATGACAGACAATCAGACAGAAGCAGGTATGCACACACACCCAACAAACTGAATTTAGAATCAAACATCTCGCACAACAGTCATAAATAACACATAAGCCAAAGCCCATATCAGATTCTCAATTACACTCACTAAATATTAGCCAAAGGTCGAAACACACAGACACATTCTCAGATAAAAAAAATATACACAACCAAAATAAGTGACTTAGGACCACACGGCTGTGTGCTCCGGCCGTGTGGAAAAACCTAGGCCGTGTGGGGGTCAAAACGCCCGTGTGAATGGAGGCACATGCCCGTGTGAGCCATGGACATGGTCGTATGAATAGGCTGTGTAACTCACTATCCATTTGTGCTAAAATAGAGTACAAGCAGACACAGTCGTGTGAGGGTCTCACACGCCCGTGTACCCACCAGACACGGCTGTATGTCCAAAACACACGCCCGTGTGGGATCCCTGAATTCCCAAATTTGCCACATAGCTGTGTGGCACCAAATCACTCAAACCCTAATTCTTAAACACACACGCCCATGTGCCCAGGGGACACGGACGTGTAAAAATCGACAAAAATCCCCAGATCGACCACACGGCCGTGTGGAACCAAATCGAAAAACCCTATTACCTAAATGCACACGACGATGTGGACTGCTCGTGTAGGTCACACGCCCATGTGGCCATGCATATGGTCATGAAACCACCCATAAACAACTTGGAAAATGAATTGTTTTAGTCACCAAACCGACTCTCCATCAATGGGATTTAGAAACATACCAACATATACAAATTTTTGTGACATTCAACAATATTACCGAACATCGACAACCAATTTTTGAAAAAAAACACACATAGGTTGCCCCACTCCACCAAACTCAAACTTACAATTCACATATAAAATTGAAAGGTCTCGAAACCCACACCTAAATCATGATCAAAGATGTCCAGACATTGACTCAACGACCCCAGAGCAAAATTCTTCGAAATCCACTAGCAAAACTGCTTTCCAAGAAAAAGAAAAGAAGCAAAAACCAAAAAGAAAAGAAACCAAGAAAGAGGAAGAAAAGAATGTCCAGCAAAAGAAAAAGAAAAAGAAAAAGAAAAATAAATACAATATAATAATAAAAATAAATATAAATGGTCATATATTTTAAATTAAAACAAAACTACTATTTAACAAAATAAAACAAAATAAAAATGTTTTTCCGAAATGTGCACACAAAGACTCAAACCCAGAATCTTGACTTAAAGTAACTCTCACTAATCCACTAGACTAGCAGGCCCATTCTAACACTTAAACGCACAACTAAACACAATAGCACACCCTTCTCTCTGACCTTAACCACAAAACTCAAAACTTCTAACCCCTAAAATTTAGGGTGTTACATATATTACGAAAAATAGATGAAGAAAATCATATTGTTCTAAGTTTAAAGAATACAACTCTTAGTGTTACTGTGAATTGCAGTAATACAAGTTATTGAATGAAAATTTAGCACCTAAAATTAAACTTCACATTGAAGAGGTTTATCTAGTTTCAAATTTTCCATGAGCGAAAACTTGATGTGGAATCTTGTAAGAAAAGAGATAGCATATTCCACTGTGATATATTCTTCTCCATACATTGCATGAAAAATTTTAACAATGTCCTAAAACTGAAGAGTGCATCAATAATATATGCAAAATCACAAGCTTGAGCTAAAATGTTAGCAAAATAGGAAGCAACAATTTTATTAATCATCGATTTATCGAAAGTAGATTGTTGATACAACATGATAATTAGAGTTGAAATAGTCTTAGACCTAAAATAGTTAAGGCTCTGGAATGCTACAACAGAGACCATAAACCATAAGTTGGTTGGCTACATGAACAGGTTCACGTATGCCTCGAACACTCCCAATATTAACAAGCCTAACAAACATAAAAAAAATTAATAGAGTTAACATTTAACATCGTGGAATTTGAGGTACAAAACTACTGCTAATTGGGGCCATATCTTAAAGGGAAGGCAAAAGGGACATCCTCTTCCATTAGAGCATGCGTTGAGGAAATATCTATAGTCTTCTTGTCCCTCGTGATAGAGGACAAGTTGATAAAGTCTGCGAAACTTTCTTCTCATTCGTAGAGCTCCGTCAGGTTAAGCTGATTAATGGCAGTTTTCCACCAATGATGAGTTTCTCTTCCATGTGACTATCGGGCTAAAGAAATATCCATTATTAGTGTTGTGTGACCTAAATTCCTGTTAAATAAAATAAGAGATTGTTTTCAAGTTAAGTTAAACCAAATATATTGTCTTTCTAAAATATTTGGTATTTATTAATATAATATATTTAGTATTTACTAGCATAATTTATTTAACCTACGAATTTAGCCTATAAATAGGCTCTTTTAAAACCTTAGAAAAACACCCATTAAAGATTAGAACTATAACACAGTTGGAGAATTTTGTGTCTACGTTTTGAGATTTCTTTTTTGGGGTTTTGGGGTTTAGTTTTTTATCTCCATCTTTTTTACTCTTTGTTCTTTTGCTAGTATAGTAAATTTATCTTTGCCCATGGTTTTTTATCCTCTTTGGAGGGCTTTTTGTATGTTAAATTTGTGTTCAATTTCTCAATTTCTTCTGCTATTTTTTACTTGTTCGTTGTTTAATCGGGTCAATCCCCAACATCCATTTGTTTTTCTTTTAATGCATCTAGTTAGTCGTTGACCTCATTGAAATCTTGAAAAGCAAGTTGATTCTTCCCGTACGGTAAGCCTCAATAGGAGCATGAATGGTTTCATTAAGAGGTTGGCTTGGGATCAAAAATCGCTTAGCGACATATTCAACAGAAGGATGACCAAACAAATAAGGCTTACCAGTTGGTGAGAAAATAATAAAAAGAATCTTACCACCACATAAAGTGTAAAGCTCAGATATTTTCTTATACATTCCTATACATCATTTTGAAAATAGGATGAGCCTATCATCCTCATTTTCAATTCTCAATTTTTCTTTTTCCCCCAGGTTTCTTGCCTGAGCTTGTCATTACAGAAAAGATCAAAAGAAAAAATAAACAAGCAAAAAAGTTAAAAAGGAATGCTTTACTAGCCTTTAAGATGGTTTGGAAAGAAGTTCTTCTTGGATAGAATTCATATATATAGGTAAAAAAACTCAAGAAATTAGATGCAAATAAATCATGAAAAAGTACTCCAAAAACCTATAATAAAATAATGGATATCAAATTTATTGTATTGCAAATTGTGACACCCCTAAAGTGACCCTAGTCGGAAAGTGGTTTCGGGACCACTAAACCGAGTCATAAAGATAATTAACTGTCATAGTTGATGCTCATTATATGTACATATGCATGTGTGAAAATTTCATGTTTGAATTTTGTTAATGGTAAGTGAATTTTATCAAATAGGACTTATGTGAGAAAATTTGGAAATGTGCTAGGCAAATGTAAAGTGGCCTAATAATGCATGTTGTGAAATGATGGGTTTGCATGTCAAATTCCCCACTTTAGAGGAAGTGGCCGGCCATGAGGGTATGGGATACAAAGCATATGTATTTTGTATTAATATTATAATGACTACATGGTTTTATAATAGGAAATAAGTATTAAAAAAAACATATTAAAGACATTTTATGCTAATATGTGTGGGAAGAATAATAAAATATGAGGGGAGTGGGAGGAGAAACCAAAGTTGTCTCCCCCTTACTCCCCATTGCCGTGACTAGAGAAAGGGGAGGAAAAACAAAATTCTTCCTTTGTTGTTCAACATGGCCGAATGGAAGGAAAAAGAAGAGGGGAAGTTCGGCCAAGGTGGTTCTTGAGATTAAGGTATGTTCAATGTTGCTTTTGGAGGTTTACACATCCTTTGGAGGGTTAGCCTACTTCTATTTATCTCATGGATGAAATTAGAGTTGTTGGAGAGTTAGGATTCGGCTAAGAGGCTTCAAAATTTTAGTTGATGCCTTGATACTACTAGCATGTTAGCTATATGGATGTGTTAAATTACTTGAAATGCTAGATAAATTTGAACTCCCTACCAAATTCTTTAGGCAACCCATGTTAGAAATTTCGGTATTGAGATGTCTAGATCTTTCGGCCATTGTAGCTATGGAGGAATAAAGTTTTTGTTTCTTGTTAAATTGGATGAATCTTGTTGTATGAGTGCTTAAACAAACTATGATTAAATGGATGCATAAATTCAAAGTGGGAAGAAATGGGCTATTATATTTGATGCTAATGCCGAATATGAAGATGATGAACTTGAATAAATAATATTCAGCTAGCATGATAAGTTATGAAATATTAAGTAGATGATATAATTGATTGATGAAGTGGCTAATAAGGATTTCTAATGAAATTGTTGCCAAGGCCGAATGTATCATGAAGTAAATTTGTTTGATTTAGCTCAAGAGCCTAGAGGATCAAAGTTGGATAAGGGAAAGGAAAAAAGTGATCGAAGAGCCGTCGTAATCGTTCGGCAACTTCCGAGGTAAGTTTTAAGTGTTTAAACGTTGAGTAAATTCAATTATAATAGGACATGATGAGCTGATTTAATAAGATATGATGTGGCCATGATATGTTCTAAGCTCAAATGGTAAGTTCTTAAGTGTTTGAGCTTGGGAATTTAAAGGTAATTTGAAATAGTCTGCTTCGGACAGCAGCAGTAACGTGACTTTAGAAAATCACCATAAATTTATGGACTTGAATTAGAGGCTGAATGAGACATGAAATTAAAGCTTAATGAGTATAGTTTCTTATAAAAGAAACCGTGTAAGCAAAGGAATTTCCGATAATGAGATATTTAAAGTTGTGTGAGACGGTGTCAGAATGACTCCGAAATCCCCTGTTCTGTTTTTAGAAAATCATTATAAATTGTACAAAAATGGTTATAAGATAAAATTTATATTCTTAGACTCCTTAATGAGTCTAGTTTCAAATAAAATCAAATACAACACATTTTGATTTCTGTAAAATGAGAAATTTGATTCGTAGTGAAGAGTGGTCAGATTAGTCAAACAGTGGAACAGGGGAAACTTTAAGAAAACTCTGGTATTGATTGGCCAAACCTAAAATTCTGGAAATTTTATGGATGGAAGATATACGAGTCTATATTCAGGAAAAATTAACGGAAAGTGATTTGGATTTTTGTAGCTCCAGTTATAAATGATTTAGTGACTATTGCTCAGGAAAAACAGCTTGTGCTGAATTTGAGATTGTGTTGTAAACCTTGATAAACTTGTTCTAGTTGCTCATAAGCTATCGATTAAACCCATACGTGAATTCTAAATTGTGATATTGGAAAATGATAGATGTAGATTCAGCCAAGAGAGTGTATGTATATGTGATAAGGCCTAATGGCCGATGTGATGAATGTGAAAGTGTATGTATATATGTAATAAGGCCTAATAGCCGATGTGATGAATGTGAAAGTGTATATGTGTGATAAGGCCTAATAGCCGACGTGATGAATGTGAAAGTGTATATGTGTGATAAGGCCTAATGGCCGATGTGATGAATGTGAAAGTGTATATATGTAATAAGGCCTAATGGCCGATGTGATGAATGTGAAAGTGTATATATATGATAAGGCCTAATGGCCGATGCGATGAATGTGAAAGTGTATATATGTGATAAGGCCTAATGGCCGATGTGATGAATGTGAAAGTGTATATATGTGACAGGGCCGAGTGGCCAACGTAATGGATGTGAAAGTGCATAAATGTGATAAGTCCCGAAAGGCATTCGTGTCAGTACTATATCCGGGTTAAAACCCCGCAGGCTTTATGCGAGAATATTATCACTGATTAATGTCCTTAAGCTTCGTGCTTGTACTATATCCGAGCTCTAAAGACCCGATGACTACGTGTGGGGATTTTGTCCGGGTAAGACCCGATAACTTCGTGTGGAGATTATGTCCGGGTAAGACTTCGTAATAAGAATTGCTTATAAATATATTCAATGCGAAAGGTTAAATAGGTATGTACTTCAAGTTTATATGTGAGCTTGATTTGCACTAAATCATAAGGTAGTTATGTGATGCATACGAAAGCAATCTATGAGACTATTCCTATGATTATGTGACATCGGATCAGTGTGAGAGGTGATGTGAAATCATACGATATATCTATGTCAGATGAGCTCACTTTTATGTGAAAGTTTATCTGCCTATTGTATATGATGAGATGTGCAGATTAGGTAAAGGGATGGTATGCCCGAAGAAAGAGTGAAATAAAAATACGAACAACTATGTTATAATTTGATTGTTATCTGTTGACACTGCTTAAAACTTACTAAGCATTGTAATGCTTACTCCGTTTACTCTGTTTCCTCTGTTTTATAGATCTCATTGCGAAGCTACAGGCTCGGGGATCGTCAGCAACTAGTCACACTATCACTATCCACTGTTTGGTACTGCTATGTTTCGGATTGTCTTATGGCATGTATAAAATAGACTAGTGGCGGAAGAATATTTTGGTTAATGTATATAGCCATGCGAAAATGGCTTATATATGTTTGAGCATAATGTTATAATCATTTGGTATGGAATGGTTAATCGCTATCATGATTTGTGCTATTTATGCTAAAAGGGCTAGTTGAATCATGGAAACTATGAAATAGGTAAAGTCTACCTTGAAGGCAGATGCTGGCAGCAGCAGTGATGTAGATTTGGAAAATCACTAAAAATAGTAGAATTGGAATTAAATAGTGAATAAATTATGTAAACGAACCTTGATGAATCTATTTTCATAGGAAAGTAACGAAATGATCATATGGACAGTATGTTAAGAGATATTCAGGTTCTCGTGAGAAAGGGCCAGAACGGTTTCTGGATTCCCTGTTCCGACTTTGGAAATTCATTATAAATTAACCAGAGATTATTAGGAGTCATGCCATATATGTATGGATTCCTCTCTGAGTCTAGTTTCTATAGAAACAAACGGCATCAGTATTGAAGCCCTGTGCAGGGAGATATCCAAGTCGTAATGCGCAAAGGTCAGTGTAGTCGATCCCTGTAACATGGGAGACTTTGACTAATAAACTGTACTAATTGACCTGACCAAAAATTGTAGAAAAAATATGTAGATGGGAATATGAGTCTAGTTTCAGGGAAAAATTACGAAACTGATTTTCAAGTTGTGAAACTCAAGATATGATTTTTAAAGCGACTAGTACGCAGATTGGCAGTGTCTGGGAAATTTTTTTTATAAGTGGTTAAAGTCTGCTAACACCTCGTGTTCGACTCCGGTGACGGTCTCGGGTTCGGGGTGTTACACAAATTACTATACATTTTAGAACAGGTTAAGATGTACTACCATTTAGAGTATGATGATGTTGTCAATAACATCTAAAATGACTCAAATTTTGCTTCTCTACTGGTTTTATTTTATGATGCATGAAGTATTGCAATGTCTGCATCAGAGTTAAATAGAGAAGAATAGATGAAAAGAATGAAATTATTCTTATTTTTAAGAATTCAACTCTTAGTGTTGCTGCAAATTGCAGTAATGACAAGTTGCTAAATGAATATTGAACTCTAAAAATTAAACATTTTTACACTAAATAGGGTTATCTAGCGTAAGATTTTCCATGTGAAAAACATGTGGAACCTTGTAAAAAAAGATAGTGCATATTCCACTATGATATATTCTTCGATCTATGTTGCATGAAAACTTTTTAATAGTATTCTGAAAATGAAGAGTGTATCAATAATATAAGCAAATTTACAAGCTTGAGCTCAAATGTTAGCAAAACAGGATGCAACATTTTTATTAATCACTAGTTTATTGAAAGCAGATTGTTGATACAAAATGATATTTGGAACATAAATAGTCCTAGGCCCTTAATAGTTAAGGCTCGAGAATGTTACAATAGAGACCATAAACAATATGTTGGTTGGCTACATGAACTTGCTCCCTATGACGAGGGATAAGAAGTTTGCAAATATTTCTTCAATGCATGCTCCAATGGATGAGGATGCCTCTTTTGCCTTCCCTCTTAGATATGGGCCTAGTCAGTAGTAGTTTTGTACCTTAAAGTCCACGATGTTACATGTTGTTTTCATTGTTTTATTTTTTTTTATTTTTTTTAGGCTTGTCAATCTTGGAAGGCCTCAAGGCATACATGAACCTGTTCATGTAGCCAACCAACATATGGTCTATGGTATCAGTTGTAGCATTCCTGAGCCTTGACTATTTAGGGTCTAGGACTATTTTGATTCAAATCTTCAGGTTGTATCAACAATTTGCTTTCAATAAATCGGTGATTAATAAAATTGTTGCATCCTATTTTGCTAACATTTGAGCTCAAGCTTGTGAATTTGCATATATTTTTTATACACTCTTCAGTTCCAGGATGTTGTTAAAAAGTTTTCATGTAACATAAAGAAAAAAATATATCACAGTGTAATGTGCTCTCTCTCTCTCTCTCTTCTTACATGATTCCACAACATGTTTTTGCACATGGAAAATCCTAAACTAGATAACAAGTGTGAAGTTGTTTAATTTTAGCTGCTCAATTTTAATTCAACAAGTTGTTATTACTACAATTCGCAGTAACACTAAGAGTTGAATTTTTGAAACTTAGAACAATTTTTTTTCATCTATTTTTTCTATATAACTCTGATGCAAACATTGCGATATTTCATGCCACATAAAATAAAACCAATAGTGAAGCAAAATTTGAGTTATTTCAGATGCTATTGACAGAATCATCATACTTTCAATGGTAGTAAAACCTAACCTGTTTTAAATTTTACCATAATTTGCAACGTAATAAATTAAATATCCATTATTTCCTTATGCCACATAAAATAAAACCAATAGTGAAGAAAAATTTGAGTTATTTCAGATGCTATTGACAGAATCATCATACTTTCAATGGTAGTACAACCTAACCTGTTTTAAATTTTACCATAATTTGCAACGTAATAAATTAAATATCCATTATTTCCTTATAGGTTTTTGGAGACATTTTTCTTGATTTATTTGCATCTAATTTTTTTTATTTTTTGGCACCTATATATATGAATTCCATCCAAGAAGAACTTCATTTTAAACCATCTTACAGGCTAGTAAAGCATTCATTTTTTAATTCATTTTTTAACTTTTTTGCTCGTTTCTTTTCTTTTTTGATTTTTTTTTGTAATGTCCAGTTGAGACAAGAAAACTGGGGGAAAAAGAAAAATTTAGATTAAAATCATTGGAAATGAGGATGATAGGCTCATCTCATTTTCTAAATGATGTACAATAATTTATAAGAAAACCTCTGAGCTCTCCACATTATGTGGTGGTGAGATTATTTTTATTATTTTCTCACCAACTAGTAAGCCTTATTTGTTTGGTCATCCTTCTATTGAAACTGTTGCTAAACGATTTTTGAGCCAAAACAAACCTCTTAATGAAACTACTCATGTTCCTGTTCAGGCTTACCATAATGTAAGTATCAACTTGCTTGTCCAAGATTTCAATGACGTCCACGACTAACTAGATGCATCAAAAGAAAAACAAAGGGAGATTCCTTGGTGAACGTCATTAAAATCTTAGATAAGCAAGTTGATTTTTACCTTACGATAAGACTCAATAGGAGCATGAGTGGTTTCATTAAGAGATTGGTTTAGGTTCAAAAATCATTTAGCGATAGATTCAACAGAAGGATGACCAAACGAATAAAGCTTACCAGTTGGTGAGAAAATATTAAAAAGAATCTCACCACCACATAAAGTGGAGAGCTCAAAGATTTTCTTATAAATTCCTATATATCATTTTGAAAATGTGATGAGCCTATCATTCTCATTCTCAATGATCTTAATCTCATTTTTTCTTTTTCCCCAGTTTTCTTCCCTAAGTTTGCCATTACAAAAAAGATCAAAAGACAAAAGAAACCAGTAAGAAAGCTAAAAAGGAATGCTTTACTATCCTTTCAAATGGTTTTGAATGAATTTTTCTTCTTGGATGGAATTCATATGTATAGGCAAAAAAATCAAGAAATTTGATACAAATAAATCAAGAAAAAGGGTTGCAAAAACCTATAAGGAAATAATGGATATCAAATTTATTGAATTGTAAATTATGGTAAATTCTAGAACAGGTTAGGTTGTACTACCATTGAGAGTATGATGATGCTGTCAATAGCATTTGAAATGACTCAAATTTTTCTTCTCTCTTGGTTTTATTTTATGATGCACGAAATATCGCAATGTCTGCATCAGAGTTATATAAAGAAGAATAGGTGAAGAAAATAAAATTGTTTTAAGTTTTAAGAATTCAACTCATAGTGTTCCTGCGAATTGTAGTAATAACAAGTTGTTGAATGAAAATTGAACACTTAAATTAAAACAACTTCACACTAAATAAAGTTATCTAGTTTAGGATTTTCCATGTGCAAAAACTTGATGTGGAATCTTGTAAGAAGAGAGAGCATATTCCACTATGATATATACTTCTCTTTATGTTGATGTTGAATCTTGTACCACCATTAAAATTATGATGGTGTTATTAATAGCATCTTAAATGACTCAGATTTTGCTTCTCTACTTGTTTTACTTTATGATGCATGAAATATCACAATGTCTACATCAAAGTTATATAAAGAAGAATAGATGAAGAAAATCAAATTGTTCTAAGTTTTAAGAATTCAAATCTTAATGTTACTGCAAATTGCAATAATAACACGTTTTTGAGTGAAAATTGAACACCTAAAATTAAACAACTTCACATTGGATAAGGTTATCTTTAGGATTTTCCATGCACAAAAACTTGATGTGAAAAAGATTGAACACCTAAAGTTAAACAACTTTACACTGAATAAGGTTATCTACTTTAAGATTTTCCAAGTGCAAAAACTAGGTAGGTAAATATGATTCTTGAATACAGTATAAATCTTATGCTATCGATCGTATATATATTATATCAAATATGCCATAAAATGAAAATAAAAATCATAATATTATGGTGCATTTTAAGTGAGTTATATATTGAAAAGTATCGAAAATCGATACCTTTATTTAGTAAAATTAAATGCTCACCCTAGACTAACTGATAGAATGTTTAAATAAGGAAAGACTTCTAAATAAATCAAGAAAAAATGCTCCAATAACCTGTAATAAAATCATGGATATCAAATTTATTGCATTACAAATTATAGAAAATTTTAAATTAGGTTATATTGTACTCTCATTTAAAGTATGATGATTCTGTCAATAGCATCTGAAATGACTCGAATTTTGCTTCTCTATTGGTTTTATTTTATGTTGCATTAAAAGAAAAAAATGGATGTTGGGGATCGACCCGATTAAGCAACGAACAAGTAAAAACTAGCAGAAGAAATTAAGAAATTGAACCAGAAAATTTAATGAGGAGAAACCCCTCCAAAGTGGATAAAAAACCACAGGCAAAGATAATTTTACTATAATGGCAGAAGAACGAAGAGTACGAAAGATGGAGATAAAATACTAAACCCTGAAACCAAAAAAAAAAGAACCCTCAAAACATAAATACAAAATTCTCCAAATTTATTATGAGTTCTAATTTTAATAGGTGTTTTTCTAAGGTTTTAAAATAGCCTAATTATATGCTAAATTCGTAGGTTAAATAAATTATGCTAATAAATGCTAAATATACTATACTAATAAATACTAAATCATTTAGAAAGAAAATATATTTTGTATAACTTGACTTGCAAGCAATCTCTTATTTTATTTAATAGGAATTTGGGTCATACAACTTTAACAATGGACATTTCTTAGGCCAAATAGTGACATGGAAGAGAAACTCATCATTGGTGGAAAACTCCCATTGATCAGCTTAACCCAATGGAGCTCTACGAATGGGAAGAACGTTTCACAGAGTTTATCAACTTGCTCTCTGTCATGAGGGACAAGAAGATTGCAGATATTTCCTCAATGCATGCTCCAATAGATGAGAATTTCCCTTTTGCCTTCCCTGTTAGATATGGCCTTATTCAGTAGTAGTTTTGTACTTCAAAGTCCACGACGTTAAATGTTATTTTTATTGTTTTATTTTTTTATGTTTGTTAGGCTTGTCAATCTCGGGAGTCCTCAAGGCATACATGAACCTGTTCATATAGCCAACCAACATATAGTCTATGGTGTCTATTGTAGCATTCCAGAACCTTGACTATCTAGGGTCTAAGACTATTTTGATTCCAATTATCTTGTTGAATCAACAATCTTCTTTCAATAAGCTAGTGATTAATAAAATTCTTGCATCCTCTTTTGCTAACATTTGAGCTCAAGCTTGTGAATTTGCATATATTATTGATGCACACTTCACTTTTAGGATACTATTAAAAAAATTTCATGCAACATAAAGAGATGAATATATCACAATGGAATATGCTATGTAACACCCCAAAATAGGGCCTAGGAGTTTTATGGGTATTTTAGGAATTTTATCCTTAGAGTGTTTGAAATTTTGTGACATTGTTTATTGGTAATGTTTTTTACTATGGTTTTTTAGAAAAATAAATCAATTTCTGAAAATGAGTTCTAAATACCTTTATTTTGAAAATAGAAATAATTTGTAAAAGAGTCAAAACTTAAAGTTTTTAAGAGGTAATTAGACCAGATTTTTAAATTCAACCTAAAACCCCTCCATTTATAGTTTTAAATGCTATTTAGTCTTTAAAACTAAGTGTTTAGCCATTAAATCGCATATTTTGAGTAAAAGCCAAAAGTTGGCTCGTTAATGGTATATTTTGAGATTTGGGGTAAAAACGTGGTTTCAAAGTTTTTTCAAATTTTTTTTAACATGATTAGAAGGTTTCTAAACTTACTTGAAGTTTTGTTAAATATTTCTTGAATTTTAATGAATTTTCAAAAAATATTCATAAACATGTTGAAAAAGTCGATACCATGAATTGAGTAGTTTTGTGTAGTTTAAAAGTTGGGAATTAGTTGTAGGTGAATTATAAGATGAACGAAATTGGTTTTAGGTGAAAAGATTAAGTATAGACTGAGATATTCAAACTTTAAGTTTTCTATGTCGAATGTTTCGATCAAAAGAGAACCTAGCTTAGGCTTGTGTTTTTGGATTATTTAATGTGAGTCTTTGGCTGAATGTTGATTGTGTTTTTGTGTGATTTACTTTTTTGAAGCATTGGAATCGATAGGACCTTCTACAAGTAGAGATAAAGGCAAGGAAAAGTAGTTTGAGCTTTCTGCTTTTCACTGAAAGCTTAATTGGTGAGTGTTTGGAATAATTTCTTGTGGACAGGATTCAATGTTTTATTTGGGAATTTAGTTGTAGCTTAAACCTCTACTATAAATTCTGGGTGTAAGCTTTCTTGTACTCATGTTTAACTTTTAAAATATGTGGTTATGTTATTGTGGAAATGTGTATCGAGATGAAATGTTATTACGTGTGATATGTGTTCTTTATTACTGTTGTGAAAGTGTATATGTAGGCATGTCAAACATGCTCAGTAACAGTGATAATCATGTGAAACATCCCAAAGTATAACTCAATAAAAATGTAGAAAAATATCAAATGTAGGAATTGACCCAATGGTTAATCATTAAATGTGAAAGCTTGAAAGTTAGTAAGTTCAAATCCTATCTTTTACAAAATAAATAATTTTTTGCAAAAATTCCCATGTTTTTTAATGTATTGCCGCCCAAGCCTAGTAAACCTAGGTATAAATATAATTTTTACTCAAAATAATTAGCCTCTAACTCTCTTTTCTTCTACCTTAGCCGTCCCTAACCTCTTCTCCCTCCCTTGATCTTTATTTTTTTTCTTTTCTCCTTCTCTCACCATTGTTGCCGTCACACCTATCACCACCATTCACCTTTGATTTTTCTTTCAGTTTTCTTCAAGATTGAGCATTATCTCCATCCCTATCTAATAAAGGATGAGAAGGATGAACATGAAAGTGGATCATAAAGTTTGTCAAAGTCGCGAATTTGACTTAGGACTTTAGACGTTCGGAAAGAAACTTGGATTTTGACACAATCTAAAACGAAATTGAATCCAAGTCAGATAAAACAATTAAAATAAATAACTAAAATAAAATAATAAATCAAAGATTAAGGAAGCAAATAAAGAAGATAAATGGAAAGATAGAACATTGAGTGTAGAAGTCCTAAGAAGCCTTAGAAACACGAAGAATCCACAACCCCCTTCAAAAGGCTCTAATTTCCCATCCAAGATAGAAACCTTGGCAAGAAAAAGTTTGAAGATGATCCCCACAATCTAAAAAGATTTTTAAAACTCTTCTAAAAGAAACTCAAAAGAAATTCTTGAAAAGAAAAACTCAGAGAGAATTTATTAACACAAAAGAGAAATAGAATAACAATGAATTTAAGGAATTGTGTACAATGCAAAGGCCTATATATAGGCTAGCTAAATAAATCTAAATAAAACTCTTAAGTATACTAGAACTCTAATTTAATCTAAAAATAAGTAGTTTTAAACTAAATTTTCTTGTTAACATAAAACTCCTAAATAACTTAAAATACTTAATAATTATCAAAAATTCAAAATAAAATAATAATAAAATAATAAGATCTGAAAAATATAATATTGGGCTCATATATAATAAAAATTAAGTCTAAAACCGGAACCCAATATGATTTAAACTCGAATTAAAAGCCTGAAATTCGTAATTCCCGTCATAATCCCATTCAGAAATTCTGCTCGCGCAGTCTTTCACTAAAACGGTCATAATTTGAGCTCTCGAACTCAAAATCGAGTGATTCAAAATGTATTTCGAAGCTAAGCGATAAATCTTCAAACACCATGAGACATCTCAACCAAAAAATTCCAGGATCCCATCTAAAATGTCACTGCAAGTCTGTTGATTTCCTAAGCCTAAAAATTGGCAGTTTTGATGATTGAAATCTAATAAATTTCACATCATTCGTACATGTATCATTATCCCTTTCCTCAAAAAGATTCATCCTTAAATCTTGTCTTTGATCGAATCTTGATTTGATTTGCTTAGCCTTTGACATTGTTGTTGGGCCTTGAGGTAGTGTGAACCCATCACATTCATGGGTCTAAAATTATGCCTTGAGACCCGCATCATTCCCCCCTTCCTCAAGAAGATTAGTCCTCAAATATTTAGCTGCACAAAAAGAAAAGGGATTTGAATAAATAACAATAAAATGAATAAAATACTTACCTAAGCTTTCTTGTGCGCCAAAACTATCTCCAGGATCAAAGATATGATTTTGATATCCCAAATCAGCATGGATTAAGTATCTCTCCTTCAAAAACAAATCATCAACACTAGAAAAAGAAATATTAGGAACACGAGTGTTCAAGTAAAAAATAACTTGTAACTTTCTTTTAATATGTATGGTCATGCATAAGAACTTCCAATGATGAGTCAAGAATTTCACATAATTATAAAAATCAAGTAGTTTAATATTATTATGTAAAAATTCATATTTAGAGTCTAAGGTAGAAGATTTTGTTGCAAGATCAAATGCATGAAGGTTTTTAATAAACCTGTCGAATGTAACAAAAGTACACTTAAATACCTAAATAAACCCATAAAATCAATTAAACTTTCAAACCATTGTTTATTGAAACTTAACCAATGAGAAACCATATTGTAGGGAAAAATAAAATCAGTAACAAACTTATCAAAACCATTCAAGGTACGCCTACATATTTCAATTTATGTTGTATCATTACTTTTCTTACCTTCTAACACTTGTGGAGAATTATCAATGTTCATCTCACCCCTTTCTCACAAGTAAAATCGTCAATCGATGGTAAAGTAATATAATTGAAAGTCTGTCAATGGATCCTTAAAATCTTGTAACAAAGAAACACAACTAAACAAATTTAAGTTAGAGTTAGTTAAAACAGAATCACTCTTCACTTTTGTATGGGTATTTTCTTGCTTTTTATTTTCTTTTTCCACTTGAGAACTCTCCAATTTTAACTTATATGGATTTTCATTAACCAAATTTGGACCATTAAGTAGACTTTTATCACTAAATGTCTCTTTTCTCTCTGTCTTTTCACATGATTCTTCCTAACTTCCCATATCCCCCTCACAAGTATTATGAATGTTCAATTCAATACAATCTATCTCAATAGGAGAACAAGACATTTCTATCTCATCTACCTCCATAGATTTAAGGGAGAAATTCTCATTATCATTTTTTTCGGTTCACAAAATTCACCATCTTCTTTAATCAACAAAAGTCTCATGTTGGCACAATCACGACTATAGTACCCACGCCCTTTACATGTAAAACATTCAATGTCATGAGCTCTTTGTTGTTTTGGTGAAAAATTAGTAGAAATGGGCTACTTGAAAGATGTAGAAGAATACTTTGTAGGAGCCCTACTTTTCCACTCAAAAGGTTTAATCTCAAAATGTTTTGGCAGCAACTTATTAGTAGCATAAGGAGGTTTTGAATTCTTAAAAGTAGAATTAGAACTTGTACCTCGATAATAGTGTAATGCTCCAAATAAATGAGATTGGCGTCACTAAAACTGTTGCTCAATCTCAATTTCCTTATGTACCATCTCCTCAAGATCAATATAGGTGTGAAGATTAAGAGTATTGGCTATCGAAACGTTCAAGCCATCTACAAATCGTACCATGGTAGTTTCTTCATCCTCTTAGATATTTTCTCTTTGCATAAGCATCTCTATCTCCTTAAAGTACTTATCAACAGATTGATTACCTTGAATAAGGTGTTGAAGTCTCGTTGAAACCTCTCTATAGTAATGAGAAGGAACGTAACACTTTCGCATCACTTACTTCAACTTGTTCCATGTTTTAATTACCCTTTCACGGTTCTTTGACGATTAATTCCAAGTTGAATCCACCAACTCAACGCATAATCTAAAAATCCAAGGGTCGCCAATTGGACTTTTTCCTCTTCCTGGCATTTATAGTAAAAACATAAGGTCAATTTTTAATTCCGACTCACAATATGCTTTAGGATCATACTTCCCTTGAAATGGTGGAATGTTGAACTTTGATTTAGCTAAAAAATGTTGTCTACGGTCATTATTAACTAAAGTTTCATAATTTGTACGAGAGACACATCGAGCATTATTTGCACAAAGATGAGGCTGATCAATCTTAACTTCCCAATTACGATTCCGACATTCAATTTTTGTACTTAGACGTTCTAAATTTTTTTGATCATGTCTAGAATAATGTCACGTTGCTGATCTCAAGCATTTTGAACCTCTTGATCTTTTCTCAACTTCCCAATCATAGTATTGAAAATCATTATAAAAGCCTGAAGAGAACACAACACTCAAGAAAAGAAAATTTAAGCAAACCTCACTGTTATGCACTCAAAAATAAAAATCAAATTTTCAATGAGTTAAGAATTAATCTTGTGAGTCTTTTAAAAAGTGTCAGTATCAATCAATCAGAATATATTAGAATCAAACTAACAAAGCAAACCTAAGAGCATTATGAGTCCAAAATCGGCTACACATCAAAGAATTCTGTTACACAGAGGAAGGAATATGCAATGTGCATTAACCTACTAACACAAGAAACAAGAAAGTGTTAGAATACGTAAATGAACAAATAAAAAGTCAAAATAAATGAAAACTTAAAGCTAAGTGTAACACCCCAAACTCAGCCTAGGAGTTTTGTCTCCCTACAGTTTCCAGTCTCCTACAGTCTCAGTTTACTCTAACTAAAGAGTTTCAGTACAGTTCTATTATCTATAGTAATCTCTCAATATATTTTTGTTCAAGCAGTCTATAGTATAAAGAAACTTACGGATTTACCATTGGGGACTCGGTGTGCCACACTTGTAAATCTTCCAAAACACTTCAAGAATAGTTTTCCAAAAATTCTAAATATTTTCAAAACCCATTCTAATGTCGAGTTTTGTAACTTGGCTATGATACCACTAAATGTAACACCCCAAACCCGGCCTAAGAGTTATGGCTGAATCTGGCAGTGTCACATGGAGGTGTTTAGCGAAAATTGAAGTCGTTGGTAAAACTCGTTTCTTAAGTTTGGAAATTTCTTTATTAAAGCTTAACTGTACAACTGACCAAATGTTTGCCTTGTCAATGCTAATGTTATTTTAAGTTGATTTAAAACACGGAATCATTTGTTAAATCTAACGATTAAAGTTCCTGTGTTTGAAAACAATAATTATTTTGAAAACTCATTTTCATCTAACTAGCAGTTTAAAATAAAAAGCAATAGCCCAATTAAAAATTTAAACCAAATTAAAGGCCTTATTACAAAAACAAAGCCCAACTTATTATTAAATTAAAAATGAAGGC
Organism: Gossypium hirsutum; assembly: GCF_007990345.1. Taxonomy (NCBI): domain Eukaryota; kingdom Viridiplantae; phylum Streptophyta; class Magnoliopsida; order Malvales; family Malvaceae; genus Gossypium; species Gossypium hirsutum. Next base: position 29,386,442 of record NC_053446.1, read on the forward strand.
TAATGTGAATTACAGTGCTTGTATGGCCATCTCTGAGTCCCTCGCAGCACCGAATCGCCTAAGGCTGAGGATTACCTACATAGTTAAAGGAGAGGGTGAGTTTACAAAACATAGTGTGTAATCCCCTTCTAAACAATCACTACACAACATGCAAAATCAGTCTGAGCCTAAGCCTTATAAAGTATCAGTACAGTGTGCGCCTTAGCCCATTACAGTAATAGTGTGGGCCCTAGCCCAATACAGTAACCAGTATAATACAGTGATGCAACCCATACCAATCCAGCCAACACACCACTCCGTACCACCAACACATCATGTGGGGATAAAGTCGACCCATCTAGCCAAACACCGATATCGCAGCAAAACTGCCAGTAATAATAACGCAGCAAAACTACTAGTAACAGTAATGCAGCAAAGCTGCCAGTAACAATATATGTGGCAAAGCCACCAGTACAATATATTTCCCCTATATCAGAATCCCAACCCCATGTAGTATGTCATGTCATAAATCATACGTGTATGCAATATGTCATATTCAGTAATATTCATGTATATATATATCACAGAGCAGATTGGTCATACACATATTTCAACTCCTAGGGGTATAACGATCATTTTACCCTATAGGGGTATTTTGGTTATTTTACCCTTCAGGGGTATTTCAGTCATTTTACCCTATGGGGTTATTTCAGTCATTTTACCTTTCAAGGGTATTTCGGTCATTTTATCCTTCAAGGGTATTTTGGTTATTTTACCCTTCGAGGGTATTTCGGTCATTTTACCCTTTGAGGGTACTTCTGTCATTTTACCCTTTAAGGGCATTTCGGTCATTTTACTCTTTGAGGGTATTTCGGTCATTTTACATTTCAAGGGTGTTTCGACCATTTTACCCTTTGAGGGTATTTCAGTCATTTGTGGCCTCTACAGTTTAACACCATGTTTCGTGGGTTCGGTTTACCACACGAGCGGGTTTTAAGGTTACCACACGAGTTGTGGCCCATTTCGGCTTAAGTTGATGAAAACGCTCATGGTGGTCTCTACAGTTCTACACCATGTTTCGTGGGTTCGATTTACCACACGAGCATTCGCACGCTCATATGGTCTCAACGCCGTCTTTTCTGGCTTTTCGACTTTTACGATTTGCAGTTGAGAGGGTGTGATTACACACCTGCTTGTGAAATCCCACTAAGATCCACGAACAGCCTAAAATCTCGACTAACAAAACTGGCTTATCCCACTTTTACAACCGATGTCGACTATCTTCAATCTTGCCGACAGATATCTTGATCGAGGGATGAGAGAGTGATTTCGATGACTTTACAACGCTTACACTTCACCACTCCTCGAGGAAAACCGGTAGCCAATAACTCTTGTAGCACTAGAATGAAGAGGAGAAGATGAGAAGAGATGAGAAGAGAGAATTTGGCAACAAGAGAAAGAAGAGGAAAAAGCTATCGACAGGGGAGGAACTCTAATATTCGGTCAACAACAAAGAAAAGAAAAGGGAAAGAAAGAGATGGAAAAGATAGGGAAGGGAGGACTCGGCAAAGAAGAGAGGGGAAAGAGGAAAGAAAAAGCAGAATAGCACAAACCCGAGTGGTACTTCCCAAAAACCCGGCAAAAGTGGGCAACAAAAACAAAAAAGAGAATACGAAAACTAACCCAAAACCGAGTATTTTTAGACCAATTTCGGAAAAGCTACCCCAAGGAATTCTTCCAAAAGCCGAAAATGCCCAAATATTCCCCTTAGTCGAATTCTTATGACTTCAACTACCCCAAACGGTACACACTTCCCCCTCTACTCAAATTTCTCAATTCTCTCCTAAAATCTCTCCCATCATCCCTCATTGATTTTCTCCATCAAATCCTCCTCAACTCCCTCTATGACCAGTTCAAACTCCTTTAAGCAGTATCCCAGTCCAGCTCCACCACCTACCCAGCTCAAGCAGCAAAATAAATACTCCATTGCGCAACCCAAGACTTGAACCTCAAACCTCATAGTTATACAACACGCCACATTGCCACCAGACCACAAGCTCTCTTGTGTTATAAAGTAAACACTATTATTTATAAGGCCTATATGCCAGTGTCCAAATTCATTCAAGGGAAAAACTAAAAAATTCTACAAAAGCCAAGACTTGAACCCAGGCTTCTCAAACACACTCAAAACACTTAGCCATTAAAGCAAACAAGCAATCATTGTCATTTCCTTGCACAACTAAATATTTATGTTCAATCTTCTAACTGTTCCCTTGTTCAAAACCTTTTTTTTCTAGGCCCAAAATTTGGGATGTTACAATTCACCCCTCCTTAAGGAAATTTCCAATTATCAGATCAGTCGCATAACACAGACTCCACCACTACACTTCCACTACGCACTCTAGTTCCAAATTAGGTATATTCCCAAACGACAAGGACCCAACTCGAGCACCTCTACGGCCTCTACCACGGCCTCTTTTACCTCGTCCGTGTGTACCTCTTGTGCTCAAATCAAATAATGTATTATCAGTTTAAGAAGTTTTCTGTATTAGCTTGTAATTCCAGTAATTATTGACAGATGTCTTATTAAAAGCAATAATTATAGTTTTATTTTCACAAATCAAGGTCTCCTTACAGTTTCCAGTCTCCTATAGTCTCAGTTTACTCTAACTAAAGAGTTTCAGTACAGTTCTATTATCTATAGTAATCTCTCAATATATTTCTGTTCAAGCAGTCTACAGTATAAAGAAACTTACGGATTTGCCACTGGGGACTCGGTGTGCCACACTTGTAAATCTTCCAAAACACTTCAAGAATAGTTTTCCAAAAATTCTAAATATTTTCAAAACCCATTCTAATGTCGAGTTTTGTAACTTGGCTATGATACCACTAAATGTAACACCCCAAACCCGGCCTAAGAGTTATGGCCGAATCTGGCAGTGTCACATGGAGGTGTTTAGCGAAAGTTGAAGTCGTTGGTAAAACTCGTTTCTTAAGTTTGGAAATTTCTTTATTAAAGCTTAACTGTACAACTGACCAAATGTTTGCCTTGTCAATGCTAATGTTATTTTAAGTTGATTTAAAACACGGAATCATTTGTTAAATCTAACGATTAAAGTTCCTGTGTTTGAAAACAATAATTATTTTGAAAACTCATTTTCATCTAACTAGCAGTTTAAAATAAAAAGCAATAGCCCAATTAAAAATTTTAACCAAATTAAAGGCCTTATTACAAAAACAAAACCCATCTTATTATTAAATTAAAATGAAGGCTAATGTGAACCATAGTGCTTGTATGGCCATCTCTGAGTCCCTCGCAGCACCGAATCGCCTAAGGCTGAGGATTACCTGCACAGTTAAAGGAGAGGGTAAGTTTACAAAACTCAGTGTGTAATCCCCTTCTAAAACAATCACTATACAGCATGCAGAATCAGTCTGAGCCTGAGCCCTATACAGTATCACTACAGTGTGGGCCATAGCCCATTACTGTAATAGTGTGGGCCCTAGCCCAATACAGTAACCAGTACAATACAGTGATGCAACCCATCCCAATCCAGCCAACACACCACTCCGTACCACCAACACACCACGTGGGGATAAAATCGACCCACCTAGCCAACACACCAATATCGCAGCAAAGCTGCCAGTAATAATAACGCAGCAAAGCTGACAGTAACAGTATATGTGGCAAAGCCACCAATATAGTATACTTCCTCTATATTAGAATCCCAACCCCATACAGTATGTCATGTCATAAATCATACGTGTATGCAGTATGTCATATTGAGTAACATTCATGTATATATATATCATAGAGCAGATCGGTCATACACATATTTTAACTCTTACGGGTATAGCAGTCATTTTACCCTATGGGGGTATTTCGGTCATTTTACCTTTTGGGGTATTTCGGTCATTTTACACTTTAGGGGTATTTCGGGCATTTTACCCTTTGGGAATATTTTGGTCATTTTACCCTTTAAGGGTATTTCGGTCATTTTACCCTTCGAGGGTATTTTGGTTATTTTACCCTTCGGGGGTATTTCGGTCATTTTACCCTTCAAGTGTATTTTGGTCATTTTACCTTTCGAGGGTATTTCGGTCATTTTACCTTTTGAGGGTATTTTAGTCATTTTACCATTTGAGGGTATTTCGATCATTTTACCCTTCGAGGGTATTTTGATCATTTGTGGCCTATTTTAGCTTAAGCCCATGAAAACGCTCATGGAGGCCTCTACAGTCCAACACCATGTTTCGTGGGTTCAGTTTACCACACGAGCATTCGCACGCTCATATGGTCTCAACGCCGTCCTTTTCGACTTTTCCGCTTTTGTCGATTTGCAGTTGAGAGGGTGTGGTTACACACCTGCTTGTGAAATTGCACTAAGATCTACGAACACTCCAAAATCTCGACTAACAAAACTGGCTTAGCCCACTTTTACAACCGATGTCGACTGATTTCAATCTTGCTGACAGATATCTTGATCGAGGGATGAGAGAGTGATTTCTACGACTTTACAACGCTTACACTTCACCACTCCTCGAGGAAAACCGGTAGCCAACAACTCTTGTAGCACTAGAATGAAGAGGAGAAAATGAAAAGAGAGGGGAAGAGATGAGAAGAGAGAATTTGGCAACAAGAGAAAGAAGAGGAAAAAGCTATCGACAGGGGAGGAACTCCAATATTCGGTCAATAGCAAAGAAAAGAAGAGGGAAAGAAAAAGAAGGAAAAGATAAGGAAGTGAGGATTTGGCAAAGAAGAAAGGGGAAAGAGGAAAGAAAAAGCAGAATAGGACAAACCCGAGAGGTATTTCCCAAAAACCCGGCAAAAGTAGGCAACAAAAACAAAAGGAGAACACGAAAACTAACCCAAAACTGAGTATTTTTAGACCAAAGTCGGCAAAGCTACCCTAAGGAATTCTTCCAAAAGCCGAAAATGACCAACTATTCCCCCTAGCCGAATTCCTATGAATTTAACTACCCCAAACGGTACACACTTCCCCCTCTACTCAAATTCCTCAATTCTCTCCCAAAATCTCTCTCATCCCTCCTTGATTTTCTCCATCAAATCCTCCTCAACTCCCTCCATGACCAATTCAAACTCCTTTAAGCAGTATCCCAGTCCAACTCCACCACCTACCCAGCTCAAGCAACAAAATAAATACTCCATTGCGCAACCCAGGACTTGAACCTTAGACCTTATAATTACACAACACGCCACCTTGCCACCAGACCACAAGCTCTCTTGTGTCATAAAGCAAACACTATTCTTTATATGGCCTATATGCCAGTGTCCAGATTCATTTAAGGGAAAAACTAAAAAATCTACAAATGCCAAGACTTGAACCCATGCTTCTCAAACACTCCCAAACACACCCAAAACACTTAACCATTAAAGCAAACAAGAAATTAGTGTCACTTCTTTGCACAACTAAATATTTATGTGCAGTCTCCTAACAGTTCCCTTGTTCAAAACCTATTTCTTCTAGGCCCAAAATTCGAGATGTTACACTAAGAGTCAATAAAAATTGCTGAAACCTGAAAAATTGCGAAGCAACTTGACAAACTTTGTTTGACGTGTTCCTGATTTCCAAAAATCACAAAATTTAAATTGCAGCCTCCTCAAATAATGTAGATCTAATCTAGAAAGTTTCGGCACAATGTTCAACCCATAGAATATTATTTATTTATTTTTGTATTTTATTTTTTGTACTTTTTTATCACTTTTTTGTGGGAAATATTTTTTATACTCTGAAATAGTACTATGAAATAGTATGTAAAATTTTAGATTAATTTAAAATTGTTTACCCATTGAAAAATATTTTTTTTCGAAAACTGTCGGGGTAAAAAAAATTGTTTTGAGGCTTTTCTAGAAATTAGTTTAAAAAAATAAAAAGAACACCTAAAACGCCCAAATCTGATACAAAATAATAAAGGATGAGAAGGATGAACGCGAAAGCGGATCGTAAAGTTTGTCAAAGTCGCGGATTTGACTTAGGGCTCTAGACGTTCGAAAAGAAACTTGGATTTTGACACAACCTGAAACGAAATTAAATCCAAGTCAAATAAGACAATTAAAATAAATAACTAAAATAAAATATTAAATAAAAGATTAAGAAATCAAATAAAGAATATAAATGGAAAGATAGAACGTGGCGTGTAGAAGTCCTAAGAAGCCTTGGAAACACAAAGAATCCACAACCCCCTTCAAGTGGCTCTAGTTTCCCCTCCAAGATAGAAACCCTGGCAATAAAAAGTTTGAAGATGATCCCCACAAACTAAAAAGATTTTTAAAACTCTTCTAAAAGAAACTCAAGAGAAATTCTTGAAAAGAAAAACTCAGAGAGAATTTATTAATTCAGAAGAGAAATAGAATAATAATGAATTTAATGAATTGTGTACAATGCAAAGGCCTATATATATGCTAGCTAAATATATCTAAATAAAACTCTTAAGTATACTAAAACTCTAATTTAATCTAAACAAGAAGTAGTTTTAAACTAAATTTTCTTGTTAACATAAAACTCCTAAATAAATTAAAATACTTAAAATTATAAAAAGTTTGGAATAAAACAATAATAAAATAAAAAAATCTCACAAATATAATATTGGGCTCATATATAATAAAAATTAATTCTAAAGCCCGAATCCAATATGATTTAAACTCGAATTAAAAGCCTTAAATTCGTAATTCCAATCGTAATCCCGTTCAGAAATTCTGCTCGCGCAGTTTTCACTAAAACAGTCATAATTTGAGCTCCCAAACTCAAAATCGAATGATTCAAAATACGTTTCAAAACTAAGAGATAGATTTTCAAACACCATGAGACATCTCAACCCAAAAATGGCAGGACACCTTCCAAAAATTTGTCGCAAGTTTGCTAATTTCCTAAGCCTGAAAATTGGCAGTTTTGATGATTGGAATCTAATAAATTTCATCTCATTTTTACATGTATCACTATCTTTTTGCCATTTTTATTCAATTAGAGTAGCCCCAGAATTGAAATCTTGAGTGTCCAAGATCAACTCCAACCTTGCCAAGAAAGTGTCATTGCCGCACATCTCTGTTAGCTTGTGTAGCATCTCTATTTCTTTTAATTTCTTGGGTAATCTTGCAATTTAAAAACCTAAATTTCTAGATTTGGAATTTGGGGGATTTTATATGTTTTTAAAGTTATTTTTCCAGCTTTTAATTAGATCTCAAATCGTTTTAAAATTTAGCCCAAATTCTACCCATCATGGGTAGTGGTGCGTGTGCATATGTGTAGAAAAGGGGGTTGTTTTGTTTCTTGAATCTTGCCCATTTATTCAGCCTTAGTTTTAGTTCTTTAACCCTTCTAATCAGCCTTTAAACCCATTTCAATTAGGGAGAAACGTTATTGATCAATTGGCCATTCGGAACAAATAAGTTGGGAAGGGTAAGTGTAACACCCCTAACTCGTATCCATTGTCGGATTAGGGTTATAGAGCATTATCGTACAAATGGAACATTTAAACATACATTTCATTAACTAGCATAAATATAGTTTAAACCAATCATTCACATACATATCGTCCCTAAATCTAGCCCTCGAGGCCCTAGAAATAATTTATCAATAATTCGGGACAAAATTGAAAATATTTGGAAAGTCTAAGAAAACTTCAAAAATTTTGAGCACATGGGTCACACGTCCGTGTGTCCAGGCTGTGTGCCTCACACAGCTGAGACACATGCCCATGTCTCAGGCCATGTAACCTTCGAACTAGGGACACATGGCTGTGTCCTAGCCCGTGTCCTTACTAGTGTAACTCTCTGAGTAGGGCCACATGACCGTGTCACATGCTCGTGTGTCAGGCCATGTAACTCTTGAAATTTCCCCACACACCCGTGTGCCAGGCCGTGTAACTCACTGACTTGCATAAAAAGGAACCTTCAAGAGACACACAACCGTGTCGCCAGGCCGTGTGGACCTAAAATTCACCCAAAACAAGACATTTCCAACACCAATTCATGCATAATCACTTGAACAATTTGTGCACATCTATAAGGCATCAAACCATACCTAAACATACATATATTTTCCATTCCAAAAGTCCTAATTCAACTAACCAATATGTCATTCAAAGGCACCTCAAACACATACAACAACACTTACCTAAACTTGAATATTTTACCACATTTCAATCTTCAATTACTAGTTCAAAACTTACCAAACATGCCATAGCATGACCATTATCATACCATTTCAAAACATACCATATGAGCCATTCCAAACATGTATCATAAGTTAACCAAAATGACACAATCCAACAAGGTGTCAAATGTTACCAATCAAGATAACTTACATAACTTATACATACTAAATCATCCATCAAACATTCAACTAAACATTATTATAAGTGCGCCTATACATGTAATTATAAAATTGGCCAAAACATTCAAAAACTACCGATACTTATGTTGGATAGTGTGATAGATCTCTTACGAGCTTCCAAACCGATCGAGCTTCCGATAATCTATAAAACATAGGAAAGAAACTACATAAGCACTTAATGCTTATTAAGTTCATAGAAAATAAAACATAACTTACCATTTCAATTATATAACATGTATAAGGATAATATAACCCAAACCACAAGCTTTGCACAAGCTTATACATCATCATCAATACACAAGTTAGTGCATTTATATAAAACTCATTTGGATTAACCACATGATAAGTCATTTTCATATGGAAATACATTATTTGATTCATACATCCTTTTCATGAGCATATGCACAATTTCACTTGAAAACCTATCATTTCAATCCCTTTTCTTGCTCGTTGAACCATCTAGAATACCATTGGATACTCGGGAAAGCTCACACAAAGTGTGCTTAAACATATAAATGTAACATTTCCTTTACATCATTGCTCATACGAGCTGTGGGTCAGAATGTAAGCTACACAATGCTGCTCACATGAGCTGTGGAGTATCCACAACAAATGCATGACCTTAGCCATCGGTAGGACATTCAAGACCAACACCCAAAACATAAAATCCCTAATGATATGTCATTTGTATCCTATGAATTCTAAAAGGTTCAATAGGGACTAAATAACCGTCATAGCATTGATTTGGATATACATCATTCAATTACATTATGAATACATAATAACATACATTTGAATAACATGAATATAACAACCATTCATACGAACTTACCTTGACAACTAGGGTGTAGAAGTTAAACGAACTATTTCGTAGCTTTTGATTTTCTTTTATCTAGGTCTGTATGTGGTCTATCTTGATCTAAATAGAAAAATTCAATCCATTTAATACTTCTAGTATTCAAATTAGTTCATAATTCATATTTATAAAAATTACTATTTTACCCCTAACATTTTAACTTTTCACAATTTAATCCTTAAGCTTATAAATTGAAATCTAAGCATTTTAATCCCCAATTCAAGCTAACCAAATTTATTAGGGACTTATTTCAACTCATACAAACCATCATTTCATAAATTTTCCATGAACTTTTACCATTTTTACAAATCAATCCCTAAATACAAATTTCATCAAAAATCACTTTACAGAACTTGTTTATTTAACAACAAGGATTCATAATCTACCATTTAACATCAAGAATCATACAATAACATTCATTTCATACCCCTCAATATTTAACAATTTTACAAATTGATCCCCGGGCTAGCTAGATTAAGCTAAAATAACCTCAAAAACATAAAAATCATTAGAAACGGGGCTCGAAATCACTTCCCTGCATACACCAAAGCTAGCCGAACCTCAAAGCCCTAACAATGGCTAATTTTCTATTCAAATTTGGTGGAAGAAACAAATGTAGAAGATGATACTAGTTTTACTTTATTTTACTATTACATAATTATTAAATTACCTTATTAACCTTGCTTATTAACTTTAAAAATCACTTAATTTGTGTCCATAATTTTCCACTAGATTTATGAATGGTATTATTACCATTTAAATCTATTCACTTTAAAGTTTCATAGCCATTTGACCCTTTTAACTAATATAACTCTACTTTTACACTTTTTACAATTTAGTCCTTTTCATATAATTAATCATGCAAACACCAAAATTTCTTAACAGAATTTTAATACGATCCTAAAACACCAAAAGGTTGTTATTTATGCACAATGAAATTTGTAATGTATGTGAAGTTAAATGATATTGATAGATACTATCATAATCGTAATTTGGAAGTTGGTACATTGTTTCCTTTTACCAAAAGTATGTGATTATTGAGGACATGTTGAACATGTCATGTAACACCCCAAACCTGGCCTAGAAGTTAGGGCCAAATCTGGCATGTCACATTGAAGTGTTTTTCGAAAACCATGTTTTCATTAAAAACCCTTCTTGCCATTTAAAAATTTGTATAAAACCTCAGTTTGCATTTGTCTATTTTCAATCAAGGTTTATTAAAAAGTTATTACCTTCAAAACCTTATTATTACGGAAGCTTAATTTAAAGCAAATGATCTATGAAAATGTGATATTTAAAAATTGAGGTGCGGAAACGTAATGTTAGAAAATAGTTATGGTTTTGAAAAACCGTGTTCTACTTCTAGTAGATATTAATCACAATTACATCAAATCCCAAATTTAAAATCCAGAAATTATAGTAGCCTTATTACAACCCGAATCAAAATCAAATTGCTTAAGTAATGACCAAAATAGAATAAAACAAGTGCAGTTGTGTGGCCCTCTCCGAGTCCCTCGCAACTCTGAACCGTCTAACGCTGGGGATTACCTGAAAGGTTAAAAACGGGGTGATTTTACGAAAACTCAGTTTGTGTAATCCCCTTATTAAAGAAACAGAATTAGTCTAGGCCTAATCCCTTAACAGTAACAGTATCAGTGTGGGCCTTAGCCCAATACGGTAATGGTGGCAAATGGCCTTAGCCCCCATCAGCCTCGATTAGGCCTAAGCCCATATCAAATGGCACATAACACATATATCTGGGCCTAAGCCCATCTAAATATCAGAATCAGTATATGCAATGCATAAATACCCATACCAACCCTGCGCTCCATCTTCTGTCCAACCCTGCATTCCTGTGGGGATTAAATCGACCCACCCATCTCGACACTCCTTATGTAGCACCAGTTGCGGCACTAACCAATATTGCAGTAGAGCTGCAAATCACATAATCGGCTAAAAGCCATCAGTGGGTCCATAGTCGTCTCATGCGACCTGTGCGACCCTCACATATCAATCACTTCCTCTAATACAATATCCTAGCCCCATGCAGTATGTCGTGTATGCAGTATGTCATACTCACTAACAGTCATATAAATATCATAAAGCAAAACAGTCAGACATAGCATAAGGCCATAACAGTCATTTCATCTTCTAGGGGTATAACGGTCATTTTACCCTATAGGGGTATTTCAGTAATTTTACCTATCGAGGGTATTTCGGTCATTTTACCCTGCGGGGGTATTTTGATAATTTTACCTATTTAGGTTATTTCTATAATTTTACCCATCGAGGGTATTTTGATCATTTTACCCTACGGGGGTCTTTATGCAGATATCGACCTCTCAGAAGGTCCGCAATCGCCTCGAGCGACCCAGGTAACCTAAATGGTCATAACAGTGTAAATGGGCCCAATGCCCATATTCAGCCCTAGTGGGCCCACACACTCTTGTGGCCCATTTAGCCCAAATTCAGTGACGACTATGCGAACTACATAGCCTAATCCAGTATTTGCCATTTAACGTGGATTTTATCCGTGTTTAGGCCCACACGACCCATTTTTGCCCAACGAGGCCCATAACGGCCCAAGAGCATTAGAACGCTCGTGGTGGCCTGAACAGTCTAACGCTTATATTCGTGGGCTCGGTTCACCACACGAGCGTTCGCACGCCCATGCGGCCTCAATTGCTGTATTTTTGGCTCTTCGGCTTTTGTCGATTCACAGAAGAGACAGTGTGATCACACACCTTTTGCAAAAGCTAGCGAAACACCTCTTGGCAGTAACCACGATTATAAGAAATATGGCCTACTCTTCTAAGATTCTTGGCCAAGGCATGATTCCACGTTCTTGATGATCATCCTAACGATCAAACAATTGGTGAAGGGAAGATTTGGAACGCCTCTACATACTAAAGAATCGATGATGATGAAATCGGTTAGAAAAGCTTAGGTATATTTGGCAAGCACAATACAGAAAGGATGGTAACTGAAAGTACACAAAAGAGCCTTGAAGAAATCGATTAGGATGGGGAGAGTGGGAAGCAGAGAAGAAGAAGATGGTGAGTAGGTTCAGCTTTGAAAGAAAATAGAAGAATAGAGGGAACAGAGAAGAGAAGTGCATGCGGCACTGTTAGGAGAGTAGAGAAAACAGAATATGGTGTTCGGTAGAGAAAGAAAAATGAGACAAAAAAAAGTTACTTATTCGGCAAATGTAGAAAGGGAGGAAATATCAGCAATTTTGATCACAAAGGTAGAGCACGAAATCATAAAAGATGAGAAAGCAGGAAAATTTGGTACTCAGGAAAACCAAGACTAGTTGACACAACACCCAAAACTCGAAACTGACACCACAATAATACCCCAAAAATGCTATCAAATTGCCAAAAATCCCACAAAAGAGACACCTAACTGAAATTTGCATACACAAGCTTCCCCAATCAGCTACAACTCTCCCCAATTTGAATTCCTTGATTTTCTCCCCAATCTCTTCCTTGATTTGCTCCATAATTCCATCCAAGACCAATTCAAACGTCACTTTACAGAGTTCGAAACCACCTCAAACTCCTGCCGCCTCATACTAGCAAAATAATTATCCTTTTTACTTGCAATGGGATTTGAACCCAAACCCCCCTAAATAGCTCAAGAAACCACTTGCCTCCTTGCCACAAGCTCTTTTGTGACACATTTTATCTTCAAATAATTAAATGGTCTAAAGGCCAACGTCCAAGTTCCTTTAAAAGAAAAACCAGAATAAATTGCAAGAGCCAAGACTTGAACCCAAGCTCTCTTGCAACCTTAATGACACCACAACCACTAGACCACATGCTTCCTTATGACATTTTTTAAACACAATAATTTAAAAGGCCTACATCCAAGCACCCAGGGTTTTATCCTCTTAAAACCAATTTTTTTGCTAAAGCCCAGGTTTGAACCCAGGACTTTTCCAGCTCCTGTCAGGACCCTTAACCACTAAAGCAGACAGATGTTTGTGCACAAATTCCTCACTGTTCCCTTGCTCAAGGCCCAATACTTTTAGGCCCAAACTTTGGGGTGTTACATGTCAAATAAATATGAAAAGTATTGAAATATGAATATGTATGAATTTGTGTGACATATTGCATATGCATTGGGTTGGGATATTTTGTGGTTGATGGAGGAGTTTCGTGGAGTACCGGTGGCATATTAAGTTTGCATATATTCATAGTCAGTGCACTACATTTGGAGTTCTGAGGGGACTAGCGATTATATTGCATTATTTTTTATTTAGTAGTTTCATTGCATGATTGATTATTGGTGGTTTTACCACATCGAGCTCTACTCATATATGTTTGAGTTTGTGTAACGCTTAGGTTTGTGCAAGTGTACACAATCATTATCAAGTAATAAGTAAGTATCGAGTTATCGTCTCCATAGGGATTGTACTTGTGCTAAGTCACTTAATTTGTAAAATTATATTAACAATTTGGTAAACAAAAACACAATATAGTTGAGAAGTGGTGATTAAAATATATTAAACTAAACGTAATGATCCCTAATGTCAATTATCCTAAGTATGCAAAATATATGATTGAAATAGATTTTAGTAAAATTAAACACAATTTACAAGGATTATAACATAAATAAACTAGGACAATTACTTTAATTAAACTCAATTTATTATCAACATGCTTAATAACATTCGAAAAACATTCCATGGCAACTCAATCTTTTATGAGTTTGGAAACCACATTAGGTCCTTTTGAAATCCTTTACTTAGTAAATACGCATTTTACTGATCCTTATTTACTAAGGGTTTCTTAGCATTCATGTGAGGTGACAGGGACGTGTTAGGTTTGAAACAATTTAATCACACAAATCTAAGAACTATGCAGATAACAGAGCTTGGTTAGAATTGTTATGCAACGTACAATTAAATCATGTTAGGATCTAAATTGAGCATGCACATTTCAATTATGCGTCCATTAGCTGTCATTTGGTTAGGATCACTAAGCTAATTTAGGTAAATTTCAATCACGTATGAACGAAATACAGACTTGATTTTAATTGAAAACATGATCGATTGAGGCACAAATATTAAAACTATGAATCAAATAGATATTATTTAATCAAAGTAATCATCTTAGCTTAAATAAAATTAAGCTAACATTGTTGTAAACAAGAACAAAGAACACATAGCAAACATCTTTATATTAAGTTAAAAAAAAAAGAAAGATCAAACCTAATTCAGAGTGGCTGTCACCCAAGACTCTGACTGACGAAACTCCTTCGTTCCTTTGCTTTGCTATTTTGCTGATGGTTCTCCAAGGTGGTCAACCAAGGGTTCTTTAAGAGGTTTAATTGCTAAAATCTCTATGAAGAGATGATGCTAAGTGTGTGAATGGAAAATGCTAAGAGAAAAAGAGAGATGCTTGAAGGATGATGAATGAAGGAATGAGAGGGTCTTATTTATAGGTGAGGAGAGAGAGATAGTTTTCTAAAAATAGGAGTTTCCATCTTTTGAAGCATCTTCCATGGATGGCCGGCCATAATTTTAGTAAGTTGAACTGATTTTTCTTTGATTTTTGGCCAATTTGAGTGCCACAACAACTCAGGACTAAGACTCGGTCAAGTGCAAATTTTCAGGTAAATCTCTAATTTCTTCAACTCTTCAAGGACCTTGTGTAATTAAACCAAAAACTGGTTTATGGATAGCCATGTGCAGCCGAATTTTGGGTTGACTTGGTCTCTGATTTGGACGGTTTTGTAATCCAACAAAGTTATCAGACCTGTCTAGAATAAATCAACAAGTTAGAGGACCAAAGAATAAAATTTATCCAATTTGATTAATTAATCAAGAACCCAAATTATTAATGAAATATTTTAAAATGAATTATTAAATATGATTTTATATTTTATTATTTAATTTAATCATGCATGGCCCACTTTATGTCTTAAAAATATAATATATTCAAATTAATATAAAATAAGCCATTTATTGTATGAAAACTATATAATAAAGCATAAAATCACATTTTAATAATTTCTATGTCTTAATTTCATATTTTCACATATTTCATTAATTTATTAAACAATTACTTAGTTTTAACAATTGATTTAAGTAAAAAGGTGATAAATTACGTTGGAAAAATCTTATATATTTTTCCGTTTACACACCCCCAAAATTAATTCATTGCTTGTCCCGAGTAATGTTTATGCACAACAAAAGGTCTTGCTAAGGCAAAATTTCTAATTGTGTAAGCAGCATCAATCTTTGTCCCATAATCATGCATTAATAACTTCATGCTTATCGATCTTCTTTATTAACAAGTAATTCATATGCAAACATTCCTAAAGATTATACTAAGCTTCAAAATATGCCAACATGAATCATAGGTTGCATGTATGTCACAGCCATAGATAACATTCTTCATTCAACATAATTTCCTATCAATCAAGCAAACAATCACAAGGCTTATTTATGATCTTCATATGTTGAACTTAGGACTTCCTCTCCACTAATGTAGGTGACATAATTATCAAATTAATAGGTGTTTTATAAGGTTGTAATGGGGCTCGGTTAAAGGTAGGGATTTTAAGAGATGGGAGATTTCGGTTTAAAAATCTTAACATTTAACTTTGTCTCAGTTTTCTCATAATACAACCTTTTTCTTTAAGTGAACCTTTGGAACACCCCCAAACTTATTTTGAACTCAAGCTCATACATTTTTCCTTTTTGGAGGCTGAGCGAACTTTTCTTCGCTTTTGTTTTTTGGCATGAGCACATACATCTTTATGAAAATTTCCTCAAATGTTGATTCCCAAGACAACTTTAGTTAAGATAGGTGCACAAAATTAATTAAGATACATTATTCGTACTTGTATACAAACTATCTCAGTAAGAAGAATATCTCTAAACATTCATTTATTAAAACATACTTAAGAAAGAAATGATTAAAACATACTTGAAAAAATTAAAAGTTTGAGCAATTTATTTGCCTTACCCCCTTTAAAAAGAAGCAATGTCATCATTGCAAGAACAAAGTAATGAATAAAAACTGAACACCAGGTTGGGTTGTAAAGAAAGAGAGGTGAGTCATTAAGACTACTTATGTACCAAGTCTTCCCTAATAACCCAATCCTAGACATGTTCATTCCCATTACCACATCACTTAGTCTTATTCTTTCTAAAGAAGTGCTAAGTTTGTTCATGCTTGCTATGTTTTATCCTACAAAAATTAAATCCTAATTATGAATGAACTAAATTCTTAAAGACCTAAAAATAATTAAATAAACAACAGGACAAGAATCCCCTTTTTTATGTTTCTAACTTATTCCCCTTGTCTTCTTTAGCTCCATCTCCACTAGCATCGTCAGTATCTTCTGTCCATGTCTCAAAGATAGCATCTAGAAACTCAGGAACAAAAGTATTAGAGATATTCTTAAAAGCATTTCGAATTGAGTCATCTCTAATTTTTTCATATTTCCAGTAAGTTTGTTGTTGATTGTGCATGAACTTACACATATCCATCAAAATTGACAACTCCGATTTCCTTGAAGTACTTGCAGAAGTCAGCATGGGAGTTGTATATTCAGGTTCAATATTTAGCTTGACTGGTTCTTCTTCTGGCTCAACCCTTGGTTCAGGAATGTTCGGTTCCTTATCAGATTCTTCCTCTTTAGTGTCTGTGACTGAATTAGCTTCAGTTTTAGTTCCATCTGTTGACTCCTCTGTATCCGACTCAGTTGGCTCTTTTTTCTTGCCTTGATTCAGTTCATGCACCCTCTCTACTAATCTTTCAAAATCATAATTTTTAATGCATCCTTGAACATTTCGTCCCTTCAAATTTGCTTATGTTTTAACACGGACCTTTAAGCAAAGTGAAGTGATTAGTGATGGGAAATAAGCACTTCCTACCTTCATTTTAGCACAATTGTGAATCTCCTTAAGGATAATTTTCCCAACATTAATGGACATTTCTGTCAAAATTGCATATAACAAAAGCATCTGTTCCATCGAGATGGTGGAACTATGTGAGATAGGCATAAAACTGTAGCGAACGAAATAAAATCATACCTTTGCTACTGGTTTTAAGTATTCTCTTCGATAAGAATGGCTCCCATACTTTCTTATAATCCATTGGGATCCTAGATTTGTCACAACATCAAGCACTTTTTGAAGAAAATCCCAAGTGATATTGTTCATCATAGGGTAGTACTCATCTTCTTCAACATCAGGTAAATTAAACAAATCATTTATGGACTTAGGAGTAAGAGGTACCTTTTTCTTTCGAACAATGATTTCAGTAGCATCTTGCGTAGCCAAACTAGCATAGAATTCTCGAACTAGTTCATCATCGGGAAGTGAACGAGCATCACAAAATCGTTCCCACTTGAAAGCATTGATTTTCTTTCTAATCGGTATAGGAACAACCATCAAATCATTACTCTTCAAGTCAAAACATTTTTCTGGCATCATAGGTTGATGCTTGAAGATTGAATCAAATCTCTCTTTCACTTCTTTATCGATCAAAATCGGGTTTTTAGGGGTAGTATTTGAAGATCTGGTTCTTTTACGAGACATTGTATCTTTTCTCAAAAATTCAGCAAAGTTTCTTCACAAAAGGGAAAAGAGAAAACGGCAAAGTTGGTAGAACTTGTTACGATAAAAGATCTTGCGACAGCAAGGATGGTGCGGTAGCAACGACAACGTGTGATGGCAATGGCGGTGCTTCAGTAATCTCTTTACGGCGGCAATAGGGAATTCTAGAAAAAAGGGAAGAGAACTAGGTTTTCTTTCGAGATTTGAGGTTACGGCACAAAAGGGAGATTTAGGGATTTTTTTAGGTTGTAAGCAAATTGGTTTGAGAGTTAGGAAAATTAGTAGAATGAAAAGGGGTTTATATGGGGAAAAATTAGGGCAACATGTAGCAAAAATTTAGCTGTATTAGGGTTACTTGGGCGGCAAGCAATGGGTGTGATGTCAAGGCATGGATTTTTCCCTCTTTTTTGATGTTTTGGGCCTCAAACTCAGATTGTATCTTACTAAAAAAATTGATTAGTACTTGGGCCAAATTTTACCCCCTTTATTAACATAAAAATTTAAACAGAACAAATGAAATTAAAAAAAATTTAAGTCTTAATTAGAAATTTTCTTTTTAACAAATTACATTAAATTAATTCCCAGGAAAGATTGTAGGGGTCACAGAGTGGCTGTCACCCAAGACGCTGACTGACGAAACTCCTTCTTTCCTTTGCTTTGCTCCTTTGCTGATGATTCTCCAATGTGGTCGACCAAGGGTTCTTTAAGAGGCTTAATTGCTAAAATCTCTATGAAGAGATGATCCTAAGCGTGGGAATGGAAAAGTCTAAGAGAAAAAGAGAGAATGATGCTTGATGGATGCTTGAGGGATGATAAATGAAGGAATGAGAGTGTCTTATTTATAGGTGAGGAGAGAGATAGTTTGCTAAAAATAAGAGTTCCTATCTTTTGAAGCATCTTCCATGGGTGGCCGGCCATAATTTTAGTAAGTTAAGCTGATTTTTCCTTGATTTTTGGTCAATTTGAGTGCCACAACAACTCAGGACTGAGACTTAGTCAAGTGCAAATCTTCAAGTAAATCTCTAATTTCTTCAACTCTTCAAGGACCTTGTGCAATTAAACCACTAGTGGTTTATGGACAACCATGTGCAGCCAAATTTTGGGTTGACTTGGTCTCTAATTTGGACAGTTTTGTAATCCAACAAAGCTATCAGACCTATCCAGAATAAATCAACAAACGTTAGAGGACCAAAGAATAAAATTTATCCAATTAGTTAATTACTCAACAACCCAAATTATTAATGAAATATTTTAAAATGAATTATTAAATATAATTTTATATATTATTTAATTTAATAATGCATAGCCCACTTTATGTCTTAAAAAATATAATATATTCAAATTAATATAAAATAAGCCATTTATTGCATGAAAACTATATAATAAAGCATAAAATCACATTTTAATAATTTCTATGTCATAATTTCATATTTTTACATATTTCATTAATTTATTAAACAATTACTTAGTTTTAACAACAAATTTAATTAAAAAGGTGATAAATTACATAGGAAAAATCCTATTTTTTTCTATTTACAGTTTGGCAAATGGGTTTTGAGGAAATCGTGGTGTGTAGCGGGCAGATGGTATGAGTAGGATCTCACATGTGCATTTGTCACGATATTGTGCATTTGAAATTACTATTGATAATGTTTGATTGTGAGATTGCTATCTCTATGAAATTGCTTGCATGAATGCTTAATACTTGTTTGTTTAGTCTCACACTGAACTTGTTAAGCTCACCCCATTACCTTAACTTCTTAGGTAATGATCAAACTTTGGATTGGATTTGGCATGCGGACTTATGGTGGACTTCGGACTTCACTTCATCATAATATTTTAATTTACTTATATTTTTAAGTTATTTTATTGTTATTGTTAATATTATTGTTATTCGATTTTGGATTGTAAAGTTTCTTTAAGCTGTGGTTTGGGACTATTTGCGACTTTTGGGGTTTTCATGCATGCATGACACTGATATTTGGTATAGATACACGATTCTATATATATATATTGAAATGGACTATGCATGATATATGGCTAAGTTAATAATTTGACTAGTAACGGTACATTTCCGCTACTAAGAAGATAACAAAATGAGTTTTCAATGGCAACACTGACAGCAAGGTTTTATAAAAACTCATTCAATTCACTAATTTGACCTAAGCTTGGTTGGACTAAGTAAATGGATGTTTGCCAAACTTAACAATAGAAACCTTGATTTTACAAAAGAGGGTACTTGTAGGTTTTAAACTATCGATAGAGTAGGTTCAACACTAAGGTGTCCAATGTGGCCTTCATGATTCGGCCATAATGTCTAAGTCAGGTTTGGGAGGTTACATTTAGTGGTATCAAAGTCTTGGTTTAAAACCTTAGATTGAGTTTTTAAATCTTTTTAAGTAAGTCTGCATGCATGCATACATGAAAAGGGAAAATTTTAGGGAAAAACAAACCACAAAATTTTGAAAGTATTTTTTTACAGGGAATGACGAAATCTAAAGGTCTAATTCCAAGTCCATAGAAATAGTAACAGAACTTTAGTAATTGTATAGAGGCTATTGCATAAAATTTTAATGAAAGAATTATAAAATGTGAATGCGTAAAAAACTAAACAAAGTACTAAAATCTCTTACTTGAAAATCGTAGATTCATAAAACATAGAAATGAGCGCACGTGGAATGATAACTCATGGTAGAAGGGGTCGTAGGAGGCAATCTCTGAGGGCTCCAGTTGAGTTGGCTACATCATTAGGGCCAAAACAAGATAATGAATAGAATGAGGTTAACGGTGAACCCACTAATGAAGGTAGGAATAAGGAAAATGGGAATATTAATGATGACTATGTTGAGAATGATCCAGTAACTCAGGCTTTATTGAGGGCCTTGAATAGGGTTTCTGGGAATCCAATAAGAGATGATAGTCGTGGGACGATTACTGAGAGGCTCCACTCTAGTGGGATAGAATTGCTTAGGGATATTTTTTAGGTCACTGAATGGATTTTGGAGGACTTGGACTGCACTCCTAAGCAGAAACCTAAAGGTGTTGTGTCTTTGTTAAGGGATGAGGCATATCGATGGTGGCAATCAGTGATTAAAGGTACGCTGCCAGAGCGTATTGATTAGGCTTAGTTCCAGAAGGCCTTTCAAGGCAAGTATATGGGCCCTCGCTATGTGGAGGCCCAACGGTTGGAATTTATTGAACTTAAATAGGGAGACAAGACAGTTTCTAAGTATGAGGCAGAATTTCTAAGGTTGAGCCACTATGCACCTAGTATGGTGGCTTCTGAGTAGGAAAAGAGTTTCTGTTGTCAGAAGGGTCTAAGGTATGACCTCAAAGGTTCAGGTGGCTCCACACCAAGAGCGTGAATTTGATGCTTTGGTCAAGAAGACCAAGATTATTGAGGAGATTAAATGCGTGGAGTGCGAGAAGAAAGGGAAACAAAGAGATCAGCCCAAAAGAGAAACGGGGCCTACTGTCCAAAACATGTGACCTGTTAAGCAAGCAAGAGAGGTTAGACCACTGCAGTATAGCGAAGCAGTAGACCCTAGGGAAGAGCTGATTCAGGTTTGCCAATATTGTCAAAGGCATTATCCGGGTGAGTGTTGGAGGAGGATGGGTGCTTTTTTGGTATGTGGTTCAATGGAGCATAAGATTAGGGATTGTCCCCGTCGTTAGGATCAGGTGCAAGCTCTAGCTCATAATAAAGGCCCAGTTGGGATCAAAATCAAAGAGGTAATATGGGTGCTCAGAGGGGCTATAACCAGAATAGAAATAGGAGTAGTAATCGGGGTCAGAGAGAACCTGCTCTAGGTGCGAGTCAAGTTGAGGCAAGACAACCTGCTTTGATTTACACAACTAAGTGCCAAGAAGATAGAAATGCGACTGACGTCATAGCAGGTACGTTCACTATTTACTTGATACCTTATTTTACTTTGATTGATATAGGATCTACCCATTCGTATGTTGCTTGTAATGTGACTATAAATTTGGGAATAGGGGTAGAGAAAACCGAAAATATTGTAACTATGGTTAGTCCCTTAGGATCTCCACACTTGTGAATAGAATTTATCAAAGATGCCCTTTAGAGGTTTAAGGAGGTGTTTCTTATCGATTTGATGGAACTTCTTTTAATGAATTCGATTTAATTTTGGGAATAGACTAGTTGGTTGAGCATCAAGTTCTATTCAATTGTGAATTAAAAAGGGTGACTTTGGTGACCGAATCTCGGAAAGAAGTTAATATGGTGGGGGAACGTCGAAATTATCTGTCCAGTGTGATCTCTACTTTAGTAATAGAAAAGATTGTGTGAAAAGGGTGTGAAGGGTTTTTGGCTTATGCCCGAGATGCAAGTGTCATTGATCCTTTAGTTGAAAGTATTCATACAGTGAGGGAATTTCCCTATGTATTTCCCAAGAAACTACTAGGGAAACCTTCAGAGAAGGAAGTGGAAATCGAAATTGAGTTGTTACCGAGAACGACACTGGTGTCCATCCTTCACTACCGCAATGCACCGAAAGAGCTTAAGGAGTTGAAGATACAGTTTGAAGAACTTTTGGATAGAGGTTTTATTAGACCCAGTGTTTCACCATAGGACGCACCAGTTTTATTTGTGAAAAAGAAATATGGATCCTTATGGTTGTGCATTCATTACCAGTAACTGAATAAATTAGCTATCAAGAATAAGTACCATTTACCAAGGATTGAAGACCTATTTGATTAGTTTAGTGGTGCAACTGTCTTTTCCAAAATTGACTTAAGATTTGGGTATTACCAACTCAAAGTGAAAGAATATGTTTTCCCTAAAACTACTTTTAGGACTCATTATGGACATTACGAGTTCCTTGTCATGCCTTTTGGGTTGACTAATGCACCAACGGCTTTCATGGACCCTATGAATCGTGTCTTTCAACCTTTTCTTGATTAGTTTATCGTGGTTTTCATTGACAACATCCTTGTGTACTCTTAGATAGAGACCGAGCATGATGAGCATTTGAGAGTGGTTTTACAGATACTTCATGAAAAGTAACTTTTTGCTAAACTCAATAAGTGTGAATTTTGGTTGAAGAAAGTGATGTTTTTGGGTCACATGGTATCTGCTGAGGGTGTTCGTGTAGATCCTAAAAAGGTTGAAGCTATTCTAGATTGGAGGTAACAGAAGAATGCTTTAGAAATTTTGGGTTTTCTTGGCCTTGTTGGGTATTATCGAAGGTTTGTTAAAGGTTTTTCCTTGATAGCATTCAAAAGGTTTAAATCCGTGTTAACTGAAGCTCCCATTTTAATTTAACCAGAATCCGGTAAAGAGTATGTTGTGTATAGAGATGCTTCGTATGTTGGACTTGGTTGTGTCTTGATGCAGGATGGTAAAGTGGTAGCCTATGCTTCGAGATAGCTTAGGCCGCATGAAGGTAATTACCCCACTCATTATTTGGAATTGGCAGCTATTGTGTTTGCTCTCAAAATTTAGAGACACTACCTGTATAGTGAGAAGTGTATTATTTACACCGACCACAAGAGTCTCAAATATCTCCTCACCCAGAAGGAACTAAATTTGAGGTAACAGAGATGGATTGAATTGTTAAAGGACTATGACTGTATAATCGAGTATCATCCTAGGAAGGCCAATTTTGTGGCCGATGCCTTAAGCAAAAAGGCAATGTCTGACTTGAAAGCTATGTTTGCTCACTTGAGTCTCTTTGAAGATGGTGGCATTTTGGCAGAATTGCAATTAAAGCCTCATTGGGTTTAGGAAATTAAGGATAAGTAGAGTTTAGATGGAACTCTAACACCTCGATTTAAATAGGTTGAGGATGGATGGACTGAGGACTTTAGGATTAACTTTGATGGAATTTTGTGCTTTAGAAGGAGATATTGTGTGCCTAATGATCAGAATTTGAGACAATTTATACTTCAAGAAGCACATAGTAGCCCATATGATATGCATCTTGGTAGTACTAAGATGTATTGAGACTTGAGGGAAGTGTATTGGTGGTCGGGTTTGAAACGTGAGGTGACCGAATTCGTATCTAAATGTTTGACTTGCCAGCAAATTAAAGCAGAGCATTAGTATCCATCAGGGTTGCTCCAACCAATTCGAATACCATAGTGGAAATGAGAGAGAGTGACAATGGATTTTGTTAGTGGGTTTCCCTTGACACCTACCAAGAAAAATTCGATTTGGGTTGTAGTGGACAAATTGACTAAGTCCACCCATTTTGTTCCTATTTGCACTGATTATTCTCTCCAAAATTAGCTAAGTTATATGTTTCCGAGATAGTGAGATTGCATGGTGTGCCAATATCAATTATTTTAGATTGGGATCCTACATTCATGTCTCAATTCTGGAAGAAATTGCATGAGGCTTTGGGTACTCGATTGAATTTCAGTACGGGTTTTCATCCATAATCTAATGGTCAGTCGAAAAGGATCATTCAGATGTTGGAGAATATGTTGAGGAGTTGCGTAATCGACTTCCAAGGTAATTGGGAAGAACATTTAACTATGGCAGAGTTCACTAATAATAACAATTATTAGCCAAATATCCAAATGGCACCTTACGAAGCTCTTTATGGTCGTAAGTGTCGTTCACCTTTATGTTAGACTAAATTGGGTGAAACAAAGTTGATTGCCCAGAATTGGTCACTAAAACCGAAGATAAGATTGGATTAATTCAAGAAAGACTGAAGGCAACTTCTGATAGACATTGAGTTCAATGTGGGGGATTTGGTTTTCCTAAAAGTCACTCCATGGAAAAAAATTTAAAGCGTAAGTTAAGCCATCGGTTTATTGGTCCTTATCAAGTACTTAAGAGGGTTGGTCCTGTGCCTTACCAACTCGAATTGCCTCCTGAGTTAGATCGTATTCACGATTTATTTCATGTCTCGTTGTTGAGACGGTATCGATTCGATCCCATGCATATTATTCTAGTCGAGGAGATTGAGGTTGGATCCGATTTGTCATTTGAGGAGGAGCCGGTTTGAATATTAGAACTTGATATCAAAGTGTTAAGATGAAAGCAAATTCAACTAGTTAAAGTACAGTGGAGAAATCATGGCATTGAAGAGGCTACTTCGGAACTCGATGACTCAATTCAGCTTCAATATCCTCATTTTTTAACCAGGTAATTTTGAAGATGAAATTTCTTTAAGAGGGTAGAGTTATTGTAACAGCCCAATATTGACCCTAATCTGACATAGTGGTTTCGGGACCACAAATCTGAGTTAGAAAAATATCTTAATATTATTTTTTCAGTTTATTATGTGTGAATTTGATTGTGTGAAATTTTCCTATTTTAATTTCGTCGTTTAAGTGTCCGATTTAATAAAAATGGATTAATCGCGTAAAATGAAAATTTAAAGGTTAAATCTAAAAGCACCTAAATGTTGTTGTCTTTTTAAATGGGAGGATTTATGATGCAATAAGACCAAAAGTTAGATAGTGGGCGGCATTTGACAAAATTAACTTTAATATCTATGTTATACATAATTATTATTAAAAGGTTAATATAGTAATAAGGTAAATATTAACATTATAATAAAAATAAGTCATAAAAAGATGAATATGTTCATCTTTGTTAGCCGAATATTGAAAAGGAAGAAACCATCCATGGCTTCTTAAGTTTCGGCACTTCCTTAGCTTGATTAAGGTATGTTTTGGTTTCGATTTTTGATGATTTTTACGTTTTTGTGATCGTTGCTTCATGTTCTATCTAGCCCATGCTTTAATTTTAGAATTTGATGGTGATTTTGAGATATGCCATTGATGAATACTTGAGCTTTGTGATAGTTGATGATGAAATATGAAAGATATGTGAAAGATTAACATGTTTTGTCTTTGAATATTTTGTAAAATTGAGTAATTAGGGCTAAATTGTGAAAATAAATTTTTGAGGGACTAAAATGTAAAATAAATGAAATGTGGGGGCTTGTATGAAGCTTATGAACATTCGGCCCTAGCATAGAGTGTGCAATTTTTGTGTATTTTGTGTTTTATGCAATAGAGACTAAATTGCAAAAAGTGTACAATGTCAGGGGTAAAATGGTAATTTTCCCATTTATGTGTTTTTGGATTAAATTGAATGATTTGATGAATAAAAAGGCTAAATTTGAATATGTTTAGATCAAGAAACGAAGAAAGCAGAGTTAGATCAAGGGAAATCGAAAGTAGCCGAGTAGTCGACTGTGTCCGTCGATATCTGAGGTAAGTCTAATAGCAATTTAAATGTTATCAAATTGGAATTTATATATATATCTATCATACATTAGTAAGCTGGAACTAAAAGTATTTAAATTGAATAAAACTTTGAGATTTTTCTACATGATAGCCAAACATAAGAATTAATTTTGGTAGGTTGATATTAAAGGTATAAATTACATGTATATTAGCTAAAGTATACTTTAAGTTCAATGATATAAAACTAATAGAAGAATATATGCACGGACATGTAAATCAAATGCAAGATTTAACTTCTTTAAGCCGAATTTGATGTATAATTTCATATATATGTGGTTCGAATAAATATATATATAAATATATTCAAGTTCTTGAGTTCAATTTAATATATAAATTTCTTATACGTATGTGGTTCAAACATAGATTGTAAAATCTCTTCAGCCGAATTTAATGTATACATTTTATATATATATGTGGTTCGAATATAGGTTACAAATTCTTTGAGCTGAATTTAATGTTTTAAACTATACATATGAGGTTCGAATGTAATATACAAGTTCTTTGAGCTAAACTTAATGTTATGAATTATATATATTTATTCATGTGGATCATATATATGATTTGAGTTTCTTGAGAAGGATTTATGTGAATCATAAAGCATTATATAAAATATTAATTTTGCATCTGAGTTATTCAGGCTCTGTGCTTAGCAGGCTTAATGCCAGTGAAATAATTTAGACTTTACGTCTAGCAGGCTTAATGCCAGTGAAATATTTCTGACTTTACATCTAGCAGGCTTAATGCTGGTGTTCTGAATCAAGCTTTAAGCCTAGCAGGCTACATGCCAGTGAATCATTTTAAAATATGTGATTAGTAAGTTCTTTGTCAATGTAATAACTAATGGATTATGAAACTATGATAATCAGGTATGTGTTATTTATTTCTTATTTGATATTAGGTAAGTACATTGATTGATTGTAAATAAAATATATATTGAGGTGTATATTTATATGTATTCAATGAGTATACATATTCGGTTATGTACAAATGGTAGGTACAAATTTGTGAGTTTATATCATGTTTAATTGTTATGAATAAAAGGTCTTGAGGTTAATAAACGTTTTGATAGTATTATAAATGGTATTTGTGGCTTAGTAAATTTATTTAAGAAAGTATATGATTCATATTTTATTTATGTATTCCTTAAGACTTACTAAGCTAAGGTAGCTTACTTTGTATTTTTGTTTACTTTTGTTTTATAGATTTTGGAGATTTTACGAGCTCGGGGATTCGTCAGTAAAGCTCTTCAAACTATCAAATAACTACAGTATTTTATAAGTTGAAACTTAATTTGGATTATTGCATGTATAGACTAGTTTGAACTTTGTTTAAATTCAAATGTGTATAAAC
Organism: Gossypium hirsutum; assembly: GCF_007990345.1. NCBI lineage: Eukaryota > Viridiplantae > Streptophyta > Magnoliopsida > Malvales > Malvaceae > Gossypium > Gossypium hirsutum. The sequence goes on from NC_053446.1 coordinate 29,413,785, forward strand.
TAAAGCCATGCGAAAATGGCTTAGTTATCTTGTGGTGTTCGGTTTTGAATGAATGATGTCTAGAGCATATTTTGATATGGGTTTAGCATTTTATGAATAATAGTATATATGTATATATGTATGAAGATGTACCTGTAGTTGTTAATAATGAGTTTCTTTAGTCTTATTATAAGGGTGAATGAATGTTGATATGCTTATTTATCTAATGATTTGGACTTGTGATTTAAACATAAAATTTGAATATGGTACGTTTAAATGTGGATGTTGAATGTATTTGCTAGTTTATATTATTAAGTCGATAAATGAATGGGTTTACCATTGAATATAATTTGATACTTGTTTTGCTGATAGCATATAATATCATGATATGTATTGGATGATTTATATGCATGATTCGAAAAATAATTGCTTAGTTACTTGTTAATGAATTTAAGCATAAACTTGGAAGTAGATCGAGTATGAGCATTCATGTACAAGTATAAAAATGGGGTTTATGCTTATGTCTAATATGGGCATGTTTTGTTGTGGTCATAGGTATAATTTGTATTCGGTAATGGTATGTAAAAATTTGATAGGTTAAATTCAGTTATATAGTCTATGATATAAATGAATTTGATTATGGCATATAGTCGAATGGTTAGGTTTAGTCTTATTGAAGTTTATGTATTGAATAGTTATAATGTGGTGATTATGCATTTTTTTATTTTTTTTATATAAATTCATGATAGGTTTTTCGGTTATGAAATGAAATTTTTAGTAGTTACATTATACGACTTTTTTATGTGGAAAGATGAATAAGCTTTTCGTTTTTACGCAATTTGATCTTAAATGGACAAGTATTAAATTTATTTTATATGCAACTATAAGTTTATGATGTATTAGTATATTTATATATATGCATTAACTAAGATAATTCGATTGTTTTATGATAAAATGAGTTATGTACATGTAATAACAATAGAGAAGTTATTTACAACCATATCTTAATGTTACTATATGATTAAATTTTAAGCAGTATGCATATCATTTGAATGTTAAATGTTTGTGTTGTATCATGCTGTCTGGTAATGCTTCGTAACCCTAATTCGGCAGCGAATACAGGTTAGGGGTGTTACAATTGTAGCATCCCAAAATTTAACTCAATAAAAATGTATAAAAATATCAAAAATAGGGAGTTGACCCAATGGTTAGTCATTAAATGTGAAAGCTTGAAAGTAAGTTGGAGGTCTTAAGTTCAAGTCTCATCTTTTACAAAATAAATAATTTTTTGCAAAAACATCCCTTGTTTTTAATGTATTGCTGTCTAAGCTAGTAAACCTAGGTATAAATACAATTTTTACATAAAAATAATCAGCCTCCAACTCTCTTTTCTTCTACCTTAGTCGTCCCTAACCTTTTCCGCCTCTCTTGATCATTCTTTTTTTTTCTTCTCTTTCTCCCACCATTATTGTCATCTCACCTATCACCACCATTCACCTTTGATTTTTCTTTTTTTTCTTCAAGATTGAGCATTATCTCCATCCCTATCTTGCTTCCATTTTTCTTCAATTAGAATAGCCCCAAAATTCAAATCTTGAGTCTCCTAGATCAACTCCAACCTTGTTAAGAAAGTGTCATTGCCGCCCATCTCCATTAGCTTGTGTAACATCTCTACTTCTTTTAATTTCTTGAGTAATCTTGAAATTTAAAAACCTACATTTAAAGATCTGGAATTTGGGGTATTTTAAATGATTTTAAAGGTATTATTCTAGCTTTTAATTAGATCTCAAACCGTTTTAAAATTCAGCCCCAATTCTAGCCACCATGGGCGGTGGTGCGTGTCCATATGCATAGAAAAGGGGATTGTTTTGTTTCTTAAATCTTGCCCTTTTAATTTCAGCCTTAATTTGAGTTCTTTAACCCTTCTAATCAGCCTTTAAACCCATTTCAATTAGGTAAAAATGTTATTGATCGATTGGCCATTCGGAATTAACAAATTGGGAAGCGTAAGTCCAGTTAAGTGTAAACTAGTTTGTTGTTTCGGCATAATTGTTGGGTAAAGGTTATGGATTTATTAGATTAAAGAATTTAATCATTATTAGCTCCTGATTTTCCAGTATATTATTGAATTAGGTGCTGACTCGAACGTCCCAAATCAACTGTAAAGCCGAAGAACGATCACACATATGGTTCGCATCAAAACAGTATAATAAATCTAACTAGTTTAGATTTGTAAAATAGTTATAATTTCGACGATTGTTTTGAACCCATAAGTTGGTATTTGGGGGCTGGTATAAAGCTAAATTTATTGAATTTATACTAAACTTTAGTTCATATTCATATAAGAATTTATTAAGGAAATTTGGAAGATTCGCTAGTGTGCTGCGAGGAAGCGAGAAATGAGGTGTGGGTCCTAAACTAGTAATTTTTTTATATTGATAATTGTCATATTATATTTCATAAGTTAGCTTTCTAATTGGATTGACTTAATGGCTGAAATACTAGTTCTCTGAGTGGCCAAACCAGGTACGTTTCAAGCCTTAAAAGATTGATGTGTTGGCAAAATTGCTAGTTTGACAGTATGAATGTGTGATTGAGATTGTTACCCATAATTGTATTATGTGATATGAGAATGTTTGATTGAATGGTATGAATTACTAACATATTAATTTTATGTGTGGTTTAAATGCATACGGGATTCTCTATGATATATATTGAAAAGGTTGCTATTTATGCACAATGAAATTTGTAAAGTATGTGAAGTTAAACGATATTGATAGATACCATCATAATGGTAATTGGAAGTTGGAACACTGTTTCTTTTTACTGAAAGTATGAGATTATTGAGGACATGTTGAATATGTCAAATAAATATGAAAAGTATTAAAATATGAATATGTCTGAGTTTGTATGACACATTGCATATGCATTGGGTTGGGATATTGTGGTTGACAAAGGAGTTCCATGGAGTACCGACTGCATATTAAGTCCACATATATTTGTATTCAGTTCACTGCATTTGCAATTCTGAGGGGACTGGCGATTATATTGCATTATTTGTTATTTTGCAGTTTCATTGCATTATTGATTATTGGTGGTTTTACCACATCGAGCTCTACTCATATATGTTGGAGTTTGCAGACGGGTTCTGGGAACTCGTGGTGTGTAGTGGATGGTATGGCTAGGATTTCACATGTGCATTTGTCACGATCATGTGCATTTGAAATTACTATTGGTAATGTTTGATTGTGCTATTGGTATATTTTTGAAATTGCTTGTATGAATGCTTAATATTTGCTTGTTTAGTCCCACACTAAGCTTGTTAAGTTCCCCCATTACCTTAACCTCTCCAGTAATGATCGAACTTAGGATCAGAATTGGCATGCAGACATACAGTGGACTTCAGACTTCACTTCGTCATAATATTTTAATTTACTTATATTTTAAGTTATTTTATTATTATTGTTAGTATTATTATTCGGTTTTGGATTGTAAAGTTTCTTTAAACTATGGTTTTGGACTATTTGAAACTTTTGGGGTTTTTCATACATGCGTGACACTCATATTTGGTATTGATACACGGTTATATATATATTGAAATGGACTATACATAATATATAGCTAAGTTAATAATTTGACTAGTAATGGTATATTTTCGCTGCTAAGAAGATAACAAAATGATTTTTCAAAGGCAGTGTCATTAGTAAAGTTTTATAAAAAAAACTCACCCAATTCACTAATTTGGCCTAACCTTGGTTGGACTAAGTAAATTGACATTTTCCAAAGTTAACAGTAGAAACCTTTGTTTTACAAAAGAGGGTACTTGCAGGTTTTAAACTATCGATAGAATAAGTTCAACATTAAGGTGTCCAATGTGGCCTTCACGATTCTACCCTAATGTTTAGGTCGGGTTTGAGAGGTTACATTATGTGCTTATTATGTAAATATGTAGTGATAGTGGGTGGAAAATCGGTAAGAAATATATGTGTAACAACGTATATTTTGGCCTTATAGTTCTTTAAACAATTGGATATAGTTGGCATGCCATAGAATTATGAGTCCTCACTTATATGTTATATGATTTGGGCGTTGAGGCCTTAGGACATGTTGGAGGGATAAGGGAAAGTGAGAAAAGCTCCATTCAATAGGACATGTGGGGGGAAATAAGGAGAGTGTTAGCTTTATGCTTCACTTTTGGGACATGTTTGACTCTCTGAGTCTATGTTATGTGTTGGAAATCCATGTATCCAATGAGTGATGATAGAGTTCACTTTTATGTTTCATAGCTCAAGTGCCAGTTTATTTATAAACTTGTTTTTGAGGATTGTGATATATGCTTCAATGTTATGTGATTATATGTGTAATGTGATTTATACTTAAAAGTGAACATGATTACCATGTAAAAGAACTAGTAAATAATGCACGAGTAAGTGTAACATGACACTAGTGTTGGAACTATTGAGGTTGTGTTAAATGTTTGTTTCATTGATGCTTGATTAATTGTTTGCACGGTAGTTTTTCTAGGCATTCACTGAGCTTGTACAGCCCACCCACTACTTTTAAAACCTTGCAGGTTAATTGTGTGCCAGGGTGAGCAGTGTGGTTCCGAAGGGTGATCCAAACAAGTCCTTTTCCATTATTTCATAGGTGTTATTGTTATTTGTTTTCGTTTTGGGAATAATTCAATGTGGTCTTTAACTGATATTTACCATGATGTTTTGGATGCCTCCATCGACTATTTCTTCCTAAGTTTATGAGATTCATTTCGTATTATGTTGATTATTATTTAGAGTTACTTTCGATGTTTGAGACTATTATTACGGGTATTTTGACGTTTATTTGATGACAACATGATAGCATGATGGATTGGTACATGTTGGAATGATGTATATGCTCAAGTATGTTGTATTCTTCTTGTCTAGAGTAGAGGTATTGATATTTGTACTGTAAAAATGATACCTTTGTGATTTTGATATGTGCAGGGAGTTAGTAACATAATTTGGTATCGATACCCTATCACGAGTATCGATACTTAGGGTAGAAATATCGATACTTCGGTAGAGGTATTGATAATTTTTGAGGTTTGGGTTTTTAAGCGAGAAACAATAAGCAATTTTGGTACTAGTATTCCAAGAGGTATCAATACCACTTGAGAGAATTATCGATACATCACCTTCAGTATCAATACTTATGTAGTTAGTTTTGAGGTTTTGCTAAATGGACCTTATGCATGTTTAATTATTATAAGACTATTTGATTTATGTTTAGGGTGTGACAATGATGTTAGAGAGTATGATTGACTTAAAACCTATACGAATACTAAAATGGAATATGTTTCGTTTAGAATAAGCTTTAATTATTGTGTATGACTTGAGACAGTGGTGTGGCATCCTGATATTCAGGCTTGGTGACTAGGCCGGGTATAGGGTGTTACATGCTCTCTCTCTTATTACAAGATTCCACATCAAGTTTTTGCCTATGGAAAATTTGAAACTGGATAACCCTCTTCAATGTGAAGTTGTTTAATTTTAGGTGCTCAATATTCATTCAACAACTTATTATTATTGCAATCCGCAGTAACACTAAGAGTTGAATTCTTAAAACTTAGAACAGTATGATTTCCTTCATCTATTCTTCTATATAACTCTAATGCAAACATTGCAATATTAAGAAGCAAAATAAAACAAGTAGAGAAGCAAAATCTAAGTCATTTTAGATGCTATTAACAGCATCATCATACTCTCAATGGTAGTACGGCCTAACATGTTCTAAAATTTTCCATAATTTGTAATGCAATAAATTTTATATCCATTATTTCCTTATAGGTTTTTAGAGCCTTTTTTCTTGATTTATTTGCATTTATTTTTTTGATTTTTTTTCCTATATATATGAATTCCATCCAAGAAGAACTTCATTCCAAACCATCTGAAAGGCTAGTAAAGCATTTAGTTTAAAATTTTTTGCTAGTTTCTTTTATCATTTGATCTTTTTTGTAATGGAAAGATCAGGCAAGAAAACTAGGGAAGAAGAAAATTGATATTAAGATCTTGAAAATAAGGATGATAGGCTCATCTCATTTTCAAAATGATGTACATGAATTTATAAGAAAATCTCTGAGCTCTCCATTTTAGGTCATGGCGAGATTTTTTTTATTATTTTCTCACCAACTGGTAAGCCTTATTATTTCGCCATCCTTCTATTGAATCTGTCGCTATACGATTTTTGAACCCAAATTGACCTCTTAGTGAAACCAATTTTGCCCTATTGAGGCTTACCGTAAGGTAAGAACCAACTTGCTTGTCTAAGATTTCAATGAGGTCCACAACTAACTAGATGTATCAAAATAAAAATAAAGGGAGATTTCTTGGTGGACATCATTGAAATCTTGGACAAGCAAGTTGATTCTTACCTTACAGTAAGCCTCAACAAGAGAATGAATGGTTTCATTAAGAGGTTGGTTTGGTTTCAAAAGTTGTTTAGCGACAGAGTCAATAGAAGGATGACCAAATGAATAAGGCTTACCAGTTGGTGATAAAATAATAAAAAGAATCTCACTAGCACATAAAGTTGAAAGCTTAGAGACTTTCTTATAAATTCCTGTACATCGTTTTGAAAATTATATGAGCCTATCATCCTCATTTTCAATGATCTTAATCTCAATTTTTCTTTTTCCCCCCAAGTTTCTTGTCTAAGCTTGCCATTACAAAAAACATCAAAAGACAAAAGAAACTAGTAAAAAAGTTAAAAAGAAATGCTTTACTAGCCTTTCATGTAACATCCCAAAAATAAGGGGTTAGTAGAATTGAATTTTTGAATCGAGAGAGAGTGATCATGCCTTAATTTTTGAGATTATCTATGCATTTTTAGGAAATAAATGAGGTATTGGTTTTCTGGTTAAGTGTTAGTGAAATGTTCCTTGAAACCCAAATTCAAATCCCTTCTCTCTTACCATTTTTATTATCTTGCAAATTTTGTCTTAAACCCTAGTATGTGACATACCTTATTTTTAAAATAAATATCGTAAAATTATTTCAAGAATGAGGAAAAACCTAATGGTTAAAAGAAATATGAGAAATCATGAAAATTAAATGAGGTTCCAAGTTCGAATATTTTCCCTTGCGAAATAATTAAATTTTGCAAAATCTCTTATTTTTTAAAGTGTGTGTCATCCATACCCATGAACCCTAAGTATAAATACAAATTTTTATTTTATTTTTCAGCCTTTGATTCAATTTTTCCCTACCCTAGCCGTTCACCATCTTCCTCTCCTCTTTTCTCTTCAATTTTCTTGTTTTCTCCCATTATTGTCGTCACCTACACCTCCCATTTTACCAAATCTTTCTTCTTCTTTTTGCATCAAGATTGTACACCATCTCCTTTAATTTATTTTTGACATTTATCCTCATCTAAATCAGCCCCAAATCTAAAATCTTGAACCCCAAGATCGATCCTGAACATTGCCAAGAAAGTGTCATTGTCGTTTCTCTCAATTAGCTTGGGTACGATATCTTTTCTCTTCAATTTCTTGATTAATCTAGTCAATTAAAAACCAAAATTTCTAGATCTAGAATTCGATTAATTTTAAATGACTTCAAAGGTATTATTCTATATTTTAATGAGATTTCAAACTATTTTAAAATTTAGCCCCAATTTTGGCCACCATGGGTGGTGGTGCATGCACCTATATGCAAGAAAGGGGTTGTTTTGTTTCTTGGTTCTTGCCCATATTATTCCAGCACTAAATTGATTTCTTGAATCCACCTAATCAGTATTTAATCACATGCCAATTAGGAAAAAACGTTCTTGGTCAATTGGCCATTCGAATATCAAAATTCAGGAAGTGTAAGTGCGATTAATTGTAATTTAGTTTGTTATTTCGACATAGTTGTTGGGTAAATGTTATGAATTTATTAAATGAATAAATTTAACCATTAATTAGCTACAGATTTTCCTGTATATTATTGAATTAGGTGCTGACCCAAACACCCCAAATTATCTGTAAAGGTGAAGAACAATTGTACGTACGGTTCGCATCGATACAGTGTAAGGAATCTAACTAATTTGGATTCAAAAAATAGTTATAATTTTAATGATTGGTTTGTACTCATAAGTGGGTGTTTGGGGTCTGGTTTAATGGTAAATTTATTGAATTTATATTGAATTTTGGTTTAGGTTCATTTAAGGAATTATTAAGAAAAATTGGAAGATTCACTAGTGTGCTACGAGGAAGCAAAAAATAACGTGTGGGTCCTAAACTCATAAAATTGTTTGAAAATGTTAAATATCATGCTCTATTTGATAAATTAGCTTGCTGAATGGATTATCTTAATAGTTAAATTATTGATTTTTTGACTGGCCTAACCAGGTATGATTCGAGCCTTAAAAGATTGACATGTTGGCAAAATTGCTAGTTTGATAGTAGGAATGTTTGATTGAGTTTGTAATTGCATATTTGAGTTATGAGATATGAGAATGTTTAACTGAATGATATAATGTGTTGAGATATTAAGATTATGTATGATTTAAATGCATGAGATATTTTTTATATTGTGTACTCAAAAGCGTGTTATTTATGCACAATGAAAATCCGTAAAGTATGTGAAATTGAATGATATTGATTGACACCAACACAATGGAAATTTGAAAGATTGGAGCACTGTTTCCATTTACTGAAAGTATGTGATTATTGAGGACATGCTGAGCATGTCAAATGAATGTGAAAAGTATTGAGATATGATTATGTATGAGATTGCGAGACATATTGCATATGCATTGGGTTGGGATTTTGTGGTTGATGGAGGAGTTCCGTGGAGTACTGACAGCATATTAAGTCCGCATTATTTGTAGTCAACGCACTCCACCTAGAGAACTGAGGGGAATGGTGATTTATCGCAATTTTTACTGGCAGCTTGTATGCATTTTTACTGGCAGAATATTCCGCATATTGTTATCGGTGGTTTTAACCATAACAGGCTTAGGTCCATAATGTTTTGGAGTTCGGATGACGGGTTCTGGGGAACTCGTGGTGTGCAGTTGATGGTATGGGTAGAAACCTTTTTTCATTGCATCATGCTCCCGGCAAATTCAAATTTTATTGATTTATGATATGTGTTGTATTTTGTTGTATTGAATGGTATCGAAATTAATGATTGTTACTCAAATGAATGATGTCTCATGCTCATACACCGTTTGACATCGATATTGATAATGGTTATGTAATGATATGAAATTCCTATGATGGTTCTGCTTTCTCCTGTTAAAGATAATTTGTTTCACTATATTTGATATTTTTATTGTTTAAATAATTGTTCGACTCACACTGATCTTTTCATAAGCTCACCCCCAATAGTGTTTAACTTTTTAGGTAAACCTTGAAATTGGGATCGTACTTAGCATTCGGAGAATCACCTTGGACCTTGGATTATTTTTTAATAAGTATTAATCAGTCTCTATTGGTTTGTATTTTTAATGACTTCTGGTCTGTCACTTAGTAACTTTTCTTCTGGGATTTTTCCATGCATGGATTACTCGAGCAAAATAACCAAATAATGCATGATATCGGGATTAAGTAAAATTTGATATTGTTCCCTAATTTTTGCTACATTGCAACGGAACCGTTTCTGAAAAAAATTGATAAGGCAACTAAGTTTCCAAAATGACTTGAAAAATGGTTTTTCCGCTGCATTAGTTTAACATCGAGCTTTGTTTAAAGAAGAGCGACAAGAAAATGATTTTTCTAAAACAACACTATAAACAATAAAATGAATCCTAAGTATACACAACCTATTGAATTAATGCTTTTAAGCTAACTCAAAGTACAACTACGGTTTTCTCTAAAATGATTTATTTAAGGTCTTCAAAGATAATGTAAGTTAGCTTAGCCATTTCAGTGACTAATGTAGCCTTCTCAATCTAGCCATAACATCTAGGCCAGGTTTGGGAGGTTATATTTCAGATGGTTTGGAATGAAGTTCTTCTTGGATGGTCATATATATAGGCCAAAAATCATAAAATTATATGCAAATAAATCAAGAAAAAGGGCTCCAAAAACCTGTGAGGAAATAATGAATATCAAGTTTATTGCATTACAAATTATGGTAAATTTTAAAATAGGTTAGGCTGTATTACCATTGAGAGCATGATGATGTTGTCAATACCATCTAAAATGACTCAAATTTTGCCTCTCTTGGTTTTATTTTATGACGAGTGAAATGTCGCAATGTCTGCTTTAAAGTTATGTAGAGAAGAATAGATGAAGAAAATCAAATTGTTCTATGTTTTAAGAATTCAACTCTTAGTGTTATTGCGAATTATAGTAATAACAAGTTGTTGAGTGAAAATTGAACACCTAAATTAAAACAACTATACATTGAATAAGGTTATCTATTATAGGATTTTCCATGTGCAAAAACTTGATGTGGAAGCTTGTAAGAACAGAGAGAGCATATTCCACTGTGATATATTTTCTCTTTATGTTGATGTGGAATCTTGTACTACCACTGAAAGTATGACGATGCTATCAATAGCATCTGAAATGACTCAGATTTTGCTTCTCTGCTGGTTTTATTTTATGATGCATGAAATATCTCAATGTCTGCATCAAAGTTATATAAAGAAGAATAGATAAAGAAAATAAAATTTTTCCAAGTTTTAAGAATTCAACTCTTAGTGTTACTGCGAATTGTAGTAAGAACAAGTTGTTGAGTGAAAATTGAACTCCTAAAATTAAACAACTTCACATTGAATAAGGTTATCTACTTTAGGATTTTCCATTTGCAAAAACTTGATGTGCACAAAATTGAACACCTAAAATTAAACAACTTCAGACTAAATAAGGTTATCTAGTTTAGGATTTTCCATGTGCAAAATTTAGGTAGGTAAAAATGTTTCTTGAATGCAGTATAAATCTTGTGTAATTGATCATATATATATTACATCAAATATGCCATAAAATGAAAAAATATCATGATATTATAAGTGAGTTATATGTTGAAAAGTATCAAAAATTGGTATTTTGTTCGGTAAAATTAAAAGCTCACCCAAAAATAACTGATAGAATGTTCAAAATAGGAAAAACTTTTAAATAAATCAAGGAAAAAAGGGCTCTAAAAACCTGTAAGGGAATCATGGATATCAAATTTATTGCATTGCAAATTATGAAAAATTTTAAAATAGGTTAGGTTGTACTACCATTGAAAGTATGGTGATTCTATCAATAGCATCAGAAATGACTCGGATTTCTCTTCTCTACTGGTTTTATTTTCTATTGCATGAAATATCGCAATGTCTGCATCATGTATATAGAAAAAAAATAGATGAAGAAAATAAAATTGTTCTAAGTTTTAAGAATTCAACTCTTAGTGTTATTGAGAATTGAAGTAATAACAAGTTGTTGAATGAAAATTGAGCACCTAAAATTAAACAACTTCACACAGAATAGGGTTATCTAGTTTCATATTTTCCATGTGCAAAAACTTGATGTGGAATCATGTAAGAAGAAAGAGAGAGAGAGAGCATATTCCACTGTGATATATTCTTCTCTTTATGTTGCATGAAAACTTTTTAACAGTATCCTAAAACTGAAAAGTGTATCAATAATATATGCAAATTCACAAGCTTGACCTCAAATGTTAGCAAAATAGGATGCAACAATTTTATTAATCACTAGTTTATAGAAAGCAAATTGTTGATACAACATGGTAATTGGAATCGAAATAGTCCTAGACCCTAAATATTCAAGGCTTGAGAATGCTATAACAGATACCATAAACAATATGTTGCTTGGCAACATGAATAGGTTCATTTATGCCTTGAGGGCTCCCACGATTAACAAGCTTAACAAACATAAAAAATAAAACAATAAAAATAACATTTAAAATCATGGACTTTGAGGTGCAAAACTAATACTGACTAGGGACATATCCAAGAGCGAAGGCTAAAAGGACATCCTCATCTATTGGAGCATGCATTAAGGAAATATTTGCAACCTTTTTGTCCCTCGTGATAGAGAGCAAGTTCATGTAACCAACCAATATATGGTTTATGGTCTCCAATGTAACATTCTTGAGCCTTGGCTATTTAGGTTCTAGGACTATTTTTGTTCTAATTATCATGTTGTATCAACAATCTGCTTTCAATAAATTGGTGATTAATAAAATTGTTGCATCTTGTTTTGCTAAACATTTGAGCTCAAGCCTGTGAATTTGCTTATATTATTGATACATTATTCATTTTCAATATATTGTTAAAAAGTTTTCATGCAACATAAAGAGAAGAATATATCACAGTGCAATATGCTCTCTCTCTCTTCTTACAAGATTCCACATTAAGTTTTTACACATGGAAAAACCTAAGCTAGATAACCCTAATCAGTGTGAAGTTTTTCAATTTTAAGTGGTCAATTTTCATTCAACAACTTGTTATTACTGCAATTCATAGTAACACTAAGAGTTGAATTCTTAAAACTTAGAATAATTTTATTTCCTTCATCTATTCTTCTCTTTTCAACTCTAATGTAGGCTTTGAGATATTTCATGCATCATAAAATAAAACCATTAGAGAAGCAAAATCTTAGTCATTTTAGATGCTATTGACGGCATCATCATACTCTTAATGGTAGTGCAGCCTAACCCGTTCTAAAATTTACCATCATTTGCAATGAAATAAATTTGATATCCATTATTTCATTATAAGTTTTTGGAGCACTTTTTCTTAATTTAGTTGCATCTAATTTCTTGATTTTTTTTCCTATATATATGAACTTCATTTAAGAATAACTTCATTCCAAACCATCTTAAAGGCTAATAAAACATTCCTTTTTAAATTTTTTGTTGGTTTCCTTTGTCTTTTGATCTTCTTTTTTTAATGGCAAGCTCAGGCAAGAAAATTGGGGAAAAATAAAAATTGAGATTAAGATCATAAAAGCATTCCTTTTTAAATTTTTTGTTGGTTTCCTTTTTAATTTTTTTGTTAGTGTCCTTCATTGCTTGCTTTCTCTTTTCTTCTTCCATAAAAGCACGCCTTTCCTTTCCTTTCTTTTTGCACCACTATTTTATTTTCAAGGGAAGTGTTAAAATAAAAAGGAGAATGAAGGAACAACGATTGATCTCAGAGGAACCCCAACCTACAATGGTAGATATGTCTGTTACAACATTTTAGGTAACATCTTCGAAGTCTCTTCCAAGTATGTTCCTCCTATTTAGCTTGTTGGTTATGGCACTCACGGCATCGTTTGGTATGATTCTATTTCCCTTCTTCTACCTTTGAAGCAAGATTTTCCTCTTTTTTTGTTTCTTTTTTCATTTTATGTTTTCGTTGGTTGGGAGTTTAAAGCTGCAGATTCATTAAATTGGTTGATATTTTGGATTATTTTTCTTCATTATTTGGGATTTTATGATTAAGTAGAAGAGCTAATTAAAAGTGTAGAAAATGGAAATCTTTAGTTCCCTTTTATAGAAATTTCATAAATGAGCTATGGGTTTGTTCCAATTTGATGTTTGAAGAAGTTACTATTTTTACTATACTTTTAAGTAATAATTTTTGTTTTGATTTTTTATGAGTTTGGTGCTTTGATCAAATAGCCTTAATTTTAAAAAAGAGACTGCGAGATTAAAATTTCAAAATAATATTTTGAGTCACAATGAAATTGGATCCTGTGATAATTACAGTTGTGCCACAAATTCTGAGACAAAGGAAGAGGTTCAATTAAAAAAGATTGGGAATGCATTCAACAACAGGATTGATGCTAAAAGAACACTCTATGAGATCAAGCTCATTTGTCACATGGATCATGGTAATGTAATCTACTAGATTCTTAACTCGCATTGTTAATACATTTTATTGGGTTTGTTTGTTCTTTTCATGTTATACTATGAAGGGGGATATGAAGTGTTGCATTAACATTTTTTTTTTTTTTGCAAATGATCAAAATCAAGGGCATAATACCCTGCCAAAGAAGGAAAATTTCAACGATGTCTACCTTTCATATGAGCTAATGGACATTGATCTGCATAAGATAATACGGTCCAACCAGGCTCACACTGATGATCATTGTCAGGTGGGTTATATACCATTCTTATTAGTTTATTCCCCTTTATCAAGGTTCTAGTTTGTGATGTTATCAGTGTCATCAGTAGTCTATCTTGGCTTGTGTACTATGCCATAGTTGATTGCAACAAACATAGTTCGATATCACATATCACCAATGGTAGTTTAATACAATTGTGTACTATAGAAAGTTGGGCTATAACTATATTATTTTATAGTATTTCTTATACCAATTGTTGTTGGGTCTTAAGTACATACACTCAATAAATGTTCTGTATCGTGACCTAAAACCTAGCAACATACTTCTCAATGCAAACTGTGATCTCAAGATTTGTGACTTTGGTCTTGCAAGAACCACCTTAGAGACAAACTTCATGACAGAGTATGTTGTAACCAGATGGTATCAAGCCCCTGAATTGCTTCTCAATTGTTCAGAGTATGCTGCTACTATCAATGTATAGTCAATTGGTTGTTTCTAATGGAGATAATTAGAAGGAAGCCATTTTTCTCTAGTAAAGATTATGTTCATTAGTTGGGGCTTATTACTCAAGTTTTCATTCTTTAGTTTTCACTCAACCCTAAACCATATTTTTCAGTTTCATAAAAGATAACTAAATATTATATAATCACCATTTTTAGGTATTGTTATAATGAAAGATTGAACCATGTTGTAAATTTTTAGTGGATATTGAATGCATGATGATAAGACATGTTTAGATAAATATCTCACCTATTTTATTATTTCATAAAACAACTACTAGGGTCACCAGAAGATTTGGATCTCTAATTCCTTAGGAGAAACAATGCTTGAAAGTATGTTAAGAAGCTTCCTCATTTCCCTAAACAACCTGTAACAACCAGTTTTTAGGGAAATCAAAAAAATGGTTCTGGGACCACAAATTCGATGTGAAAATATTTATTTTATGAATATTTTAGTGTCTATAAAATATTAGCAAGGTCGTATAAAAATTTCGTTAAGAAATTTTATCGTTTGCATGCTTAATTTGGTAAAAAAAAAGACTAAATCGCATAAGGTGTAAATTTAGAGTTCTACAAGTTAAAGGTACTAAATGGCTTTGATATTAAATGGATGAGGGATTTATGTTGTAATTACACCATGGTTATATTGAGTGGTATGGACATTTAATATGGGATATTTAAGGTTAATATTAAAGGTTAAAAATGTAATTTAGTAAATAAGTATTGTAAAATAATGAAAACAAAGGTGTCATCTTGGTTGTCCATCTTTTTGCACTGAAAATAAAAGTGGAAAAATGCATGGAAGAAGCTTCTATATTCGGCTAGGGTAAACTCTTCATGCAAGGTAGGTTTTCAAGCCCTTTTTTTTAATGATTTTTATGTTTTTGAAGTCGTAGTTTAATCTAGCTAGCCCAGGGACTAATTTGAAAAAATTTTAAAAGGTTAGGGTTTTTCCATGAATATATTCATGTGGTTTTTGATGTTTGATGGAAGAAAATGAATCTTTGTTGATAGATAAATAACTTTTGTCAAGTGAATTTTGTTAAAAATGTCAAATAGGGATTTATTTGTAAAATGTGTAAAATGCATGGTGAAAATTGTGAAATAATGAATTGTATGAATTGATATGGACCTATATGAAATTCGGCTAGCTTGGGTAGGGATGAAATTGCATGAATTTCAATTTATGGGCTTAAGGACTAAATTGTAAAGAAAAAATATTATGGGTAAAAATGTAAATTTGCAAAAGTGTGTATTTTGGACTGATTTGAATAGAATGAATATTTAATGGATGGAATTTTATTATTTAGATCAAGTTAAGCCTTATACGAACTTAGATTGAGGGAAAGATAAAGTGTCCGACTAATCGGTCATATTTCATCATTTTTGTGATCGAGGTAAGTTCGTAAGTTTAAATAATGTTTTAATGTATTTGATTTAAATACTATTATGTTAATTGTCATGTTATGCTTCAATTGAAAATCCAACGACGTTATGACAACTATCGAGCCCCGTTTGAACCTTAGGAATATATAGGATACGAATGACATGTCATTAGGGTTACCATGTTTCGGGTGCTAGTCCTGAATGTCCTACGATAGTTGAGTTCTGGCATTTGTTGCAGATACTCGTCAGCTTGTGTGAGTGGCATCGGGTAGCTACGTTTCGATCATCAACTTATGTGAGCAAGCTCATTTCTGGCTCGTATGAGCGCTTACGTAAAGGAAAATGAAATGAATAGTTTCGACCATGTGTTAGCACACTTTTTCTGAGCTTTCAATGTATCCGATATTATTCTAAATGGTTCAACGGGCAGGTAAAGGGATGAACCGGTAAGGGTTTCGATTGATTACACTATGAAATTATGGAAAGGTATGAAGTATTGGTGATCAAAGTATGTATAGCCATGTTATGAAAAGTATGAGTTCATATGTATTGTGATTATGAGATTTACCTTACCATGTGATGAATTGTGTTAAGTTATGTGATTAAGCACTAACTTGTGTTGTTGGTGATGCTTAGGCTTGTGCCAAGCTTGTGTTGCATTTATCGTGTCTATTTTATGATTATGCTATGAAAACAGTAGGCTTTGTTCATGAATTAGGAACTTACTAAGCATTATATGCTTACATCGTTTTTCTTTCCTATGTTTTATAGATTATCAAAAGCTCGATCAGTTTGGAAGCTTGTCGAAGATATATCACACTATCCCACGACTAATTTGGTAGAATATGATGTTTTTCTTTATGGTTATAATGGCATGTATAGGTGAATTATGTTTGATGATCCAGTTGTTATGTTTGGCATATAAATATGTGGTTATATGGTTGATGACATTTTGGCATTTTAGTGCTTTGATGGATAATGTTGAAATGGTTAAGTGATGATATGTTTTAAATGACCAAATTGGTATGTTTAGATGTGTTTGGCATATGATCGATTGTGCCATGGCTTGGCATGAAAATAGGTAGTTGTGTGTGGTTGATTTATGCCCAAATATGTTTATGATTAGGTTTATTTGATGGTTTGTGATTGAGGTGTCTTTTGGCATATTGGTTGTATGGATAGATACCATATTGATCTAGCTTTATTATGCATTTTTTAGGTATGTTTTGAAGCTTGCTTGTATGTGTAAATGACTTGTAGGTGTGAGCATGGATTGGGTGAAAGGAATGGCTTGAAATTGGCTTACTCTCAGTTTTCTATTTGTATGGCAGTACACATGAATTCTTGGTTAAATGTTATCTTCTTCAATCTTGATTTTATTGATTAACCTTGGGGTTTGAATATTTCTTAACACGGAAGTGTTATTGTAGTCACTGACACTGGAAAGTGCAGTAACAGTTCGAGCCAACAAGCATTACAATGGAATTTGAGTGAGGATTAGAGGAATTTAGTCTACTTATTCTTTATAGTGCCATATTGCCATTATTGAAAGGTGGGGTTAATGCGCATGTTTAAGTCTCAGACTAAATAGATGAGTGACGATTGGTAAGATATACATTGAAATTTATTGCCTCAAAAATCACCTATCATTTTATACCTTGTGAGCACTTAGTATTTTGTTGAAGATTCATGTTAGGGATCCCAGTTTATCATTATCATATTTTATTTTATTGTTTTCAAGTTGTTGCTCTGACAACTATCCTCACAACTTATCTCGTTTCTATCTAGTTATTGCAGCAACATTAATAGACAAAAGACAATCATCCATGTAGGATCGATATCCGACAGACTCACATCTATCTACTATACTTACATTGACAGTGTATGCTTGCACATTATTACTGTGACATTAAACAGTCGATCAAGTTTTTGGCACCGTTGCTGGGGATGGCATTTGTTTGATGTTTATTTTTGTTTTTCTGTGTTTTTGCACTTTATTTTCCTTATATAATATTTAGTATTCACTAACTAGTTTTTCTTTATTGTTTTTTCTTCAACTTCATTTTAGGTGTTTTATAACCTGAAGCAAGTCAGATTTTCTTGCTGAATTTGATCCAGAAATTGAAAGGACTGTTGGGAGTAGACTTCGAGAACAAAGAAATATGGCTCTACCAGGGAACGATGCAGCCATACCCCCAATGCAAAGCAAAATGTTAATAACCCATTATTGCCGCAAGATGCTCACAAATAAAATAGGACTATACGAGATTTTGTAGTACTTGTCTTGGATGATTTACAACCAGGAGTTGTTAGGCCAGCAATCCAAGCTGGGTGTTTTGAACTCAAGCCAAAAATGTCTCAAATGCTTAATTCTAATAGACAATATGTTGGACTGCCACATGAAGATACAAGAGATCATCTTAAATCCTTTTTATTGATCTGTGCTTCCTTTAGTAAATAAGGTGTTCTTGATGATGCCTTGAAGATGCAATTATTTCTTTATTCCTTACAAGGAAGACCCATACTTGGTTTTTTGGGCTACCTTCTGAATCAATTATCTCTTTGAATGCACGAGCAACACAGTTTGTTTTGCAATTTAACCTGTCAACAATGAATGGTCGTCTTCAAAATGATATTATTGCTTATCATCAGCTGGATGATAAAAATCTTCACACCACATAGGGATATTATAAATCTTTACTTCGACATTGTCCCATGCACGGCATTCAACTAGAAACGTAAGTTGAGATTTTTTATAATGGGCTGAATTCACATACAAGGAATCTTGTTGACACATCAGCCAATGGACCTCTGTTGGATTGTACTTATAATGATGCTATGAGAATTCTTGAGAGAATTGCTCAGAATGATTATTAATACCTTATCTCCAGAGCTGCACAAGTAAAAACTACTCCAGAAGTTATTGAATTGGATGCAATAACCGCACGAAGTGCTCAAGTTTCTTCTCTCACAAACATGATTAAAAATATGCAAGGGATTAGTGGCGTTGCACCTATACAAGTCGCTCAGCAAGTTGATATTCCTACTTTTTGTTGTGAGATTTTTAGTGACAACCATAGCTATGAAGATTGTCCACAACATGCAGATAATGTCTGTTATATTAGTAACATCCACAACAATTCTTATGGTAACTCTTACAACAACTCTACACACAACCAACAGTTTTGGGGAATTCAGAATACTAGACAAAATGTTGTGACATTCAAATATAGGAATACATCTACTCAGCGCAATTATAATCCATGACAAGGGAATTACAATCAACAACAGCAGAACTACAATCAGCACAATTAGATGCATCCGCAACAAGGCTAGACACATCCACACCAAAATTTGATGCAGCCACAACACTCTTCAATACTGAATCAGCATGTTCAAGGACATTGACAGCAACCGTACACTCAAGCTTCTACTTCTGACTCGTTAGCAACTCTTGAGGCGTTAATGCGGGAGCATATTACTCGCACAGAAGCTATCGTACAAGGGAATTCATCTTTCATTCAAGAATTAGAAGCACAATTAGGACAACTTGCTTCAAATCTGAATACTCGACCACCAGGCTCATTACCTAGTGACATGAAAAATCCCAGTCCGAGGGGAAAAGAACATTGTAAGGCTATCACTCTTAGGAGTGGTAAACAAACTGACGAACCATTTATAGACACTATAACACCTCAAGATATGAATGGTGTGATCACTGGTGAGATGGTTGAGTCTGAAGAGTTTGTTGACGCATCAGACAAAGAAGTTCCACAAATTGTCACTCATATGCCTAATGTTCGACCTTCAAAACTGTCGACGCAATCAAAGGTGTCAACGCAAGTAGATGTATCTCTACCTTTACCTTTCCCACAAAGATTCAAGAAGAATGAGTATGACAAAGAGTATCAGCAATTCCTGGACACACTGAAGCAACTGCAGATCAACATTAATTTAGTAGATGTTCTGGTACAAATTCTGAGTTATAGGAAATTTATGAAAGACCTCTTGTCCAAGAAGAAGAAGCTCATTAATATTGAAACTATTGCACTCACAGAAGGTTGTTGTGCTATTTTGACGAACAAGTTGCCCGTTAAATTGAAAGATCCTTGGAGCTTTACCATCCCATGTTCAATTGGCAATCATTATTTGGGCAAGGCTTTATGCGATTTGGGAGCTAGCATTAACCTAATGCCATTATCTACTTTTAGAAAGTTGGGAATTGGTCACATGAAATCTACTATAGTGACATTACAATTAACCGATCGATCATTGGATCAACTTGAAGAGCAAATCAAAGATGTATTAATTCGTGTGGATAAATTCATTTTTCCGGTTGATTTTATCATACTTGACTGCGAGGCAAACAATGAGGTTCCCATAATCTTGGGACAACTATTTTTAGCCACCAGCCAAACTCTTATTGATGTTTACAAAGGTGAACTAACCATGCGACTTAATGATGAGCAAGTCACCTTCAGCATTTTTGAATCTATTCAATGCAAGGAAAAAGAAGAATGTCATACTGTCGATGTGCTAGATAATCTAATTGAGGAAGAATTCAATGACCAAAGCACAATACTTTCTAAAGAGTTTGCAGTGGCATCTGATGCCGAGTCTTTAGACGATTATGACAGTATGGTTGAAGCTAATAATCTTGAACTCAAGCATGGATGGTAGATTGAATCCTTAGACCTAGCCAATAGAATAAACCCCAATTTGCAACCCATCTATTGAAGAAGCTCCTACTTTGGAATTGAAACCACTACCTCCTCATCTTAAATATGTCTTTCACTTTGGTACTTTCACTTTTTGTACCCTGGAATTGAAAACAACCTTCACCTACCTCTTTAGTACTTTCACTTTTCGTTGTATGCCTTTCGGTCTTTGCAACGCACCAGCCACATTTCAAATGTGCATGATGGTAATATTCTCAGATATGATCGAAGACTCTTTAGAGGTTTTTATGGATGATTTCTCAATCTATGGAAATGATTTTGATCATTGTACTGATAATTTGGATAAAGTATTAAAGTGATGTGAGGACACACATCTTGTCCTAAATTGGGAAAAATGGCCTTTCATGGCAACTAAAGGCATTGTGTTAGGCCATCACATCTCTAGTCAAGGCTTTCAAGTAGACAAAGCTAAGGTGGAAATCATTGAGAAATTACCTCCACCAACAAACGTGAAAGGTATTCATAGTTTTCTTGGACATGAAAGGTTTCACTGAAGGTTTATTAGAGATTTTTCAAAAATTGAAAGCCCATGTGCTCATTGCTGGAATAGAATCAAAAATTCTTTTTTGACGATGCATGTCTGGATGCCTTTATTCAGTTAAAAAACAGCTAGTGAATGCACCTATTGTCGTTGCACCATATTGGTCTCAACCTTTTGAAGTTATGTGTGATGCAAGCGACTTTGCTGTGGGTGCAGTTCTAAGACAACGAAAGGGAAAATTATTTCACGCCATCTATTATGCTAGCAAAACTCTTACAGAGGCTCAATTCAATTATACCACTACAGAGAAAGAATTGTTGGCTATAGTCTTTACTTTCGACAAGTGTCGTTCCTATCTTGTCAGTGAAAAGGTTACTGTATCACTGACCACTCGGTGTTAAGATATCTCTTTGTGAAAAAGGATGTCAAACCAAGACTGATATGCTAGATATTACTATTGCAAGAATTTGACATTAAGATAAAAGACCGTAAGGGTTCAGAGAAAGCATTTGCAATCCCAAAGGATAATGCAAAGATAGTGCTAAATTTTTTTCATAACCATATACACACCCGCTTCAGCACATCAAAGGCATTGACTAGTGATCATGGTACACACTTTCATTGCAATCAAGTGGCAACCGCACTGAAGAGATATGGAGTTAATCATAGAATGACTACTACTTATTATTCGCAAACCAATGGACAAGCCGAAGTATCAAATCGACAAATTAAGAACATTCTTGAGAAAGGTTGTAAACCCTTCGAAGAAATATTGGTCTTTCCGATTGGATGGCGCTTTATGGGCATTACGGACAGCATAAAAAACTCCATTAGGGATGTCGTCGTATCAATTGGTTTTTGGGAAAGCATGTCTTTTGCCAGTTGAACTGGAACACAATGCAATGTAGGAAATTAAGCAAGTGAACATGGACTATGAAGCGGCTGGAAAGAAAAGGTTGTTGGATATCACTGAAATAGAGAAGGTTAGAAGAAATGCTTATGAAAACACTGTGATTTATAAGGAAAAGACCAAACGGTGGCATGATAATATTATTTTACAACAACAATTTATCACGAGTCAACGGGTTTTGTTATTCAATTCTCAACTTAATTTGCACCCTAGTAAATTGCGTGCACGTTGGCATGGACCTTTTGAAGTTGTCGACATATTTCCTCATGGTGCAATCACAATTTGAGATTTACGTGATGGACACCAGTTCAAAGTAAATGGACAGAGGCTGAAACACTATTTTGGCAACAGTGATCAAAAGCAGGCAGAGACCATTAAATTGGTCGAACAGTTTTAATTTTTAATTACTACTCATTGATTTTAGTTTATTTTATTTATGCTTTGTTAAAGTTTGTTTTCCTTCCTTTTTTTAGAATAATTAGGTACATTTGTCGACGCATTGAAATTTTGTTGTCAACGCATTCCGTAATTTTGTACTACCATTTATAACTCATTAGAATTCAGAGAAATTCAGATTCCACCGTTGGATCAAAAATCACTCATCAGTTTGATCCTTTTGAGTGGGCACAATTTCTATTGGACACAACTATTCCCGGCAACTTCATATCTCTCCACAAAACAACATGCTTCTCCATTTTCACTCACTATAAATCCTCCTCCACTATATCGACTGTAACACATTCAAGCAACCATTTTTATTTCCTTTCTCTTCTCAAGATCATATCTTTTCAACTTTAAACAGTTTTCCCTTAACAAAAGATGTCAAAAATGAGAGGCTTAGTCAAGAAAGCCACCAAATCTGCTGAAGAACATGCATCCTCTACTATCGCAGTTCGTGAATCGGAATCCCCTAGGCCCGTGTAGAAAAAGAAGCCAGTAATCTTTTTGAATAAAGCGGCAAAAGAACAATTTCAAGACAACATGTTGATGTGAAACTTCCACCTCGAACAGGGCATTTCCCTTTCGCAACAACAAGACTTGGGTAAGCAAGTCTACAAAACCATCTCAAAGTTGAAGTGGGAAACTTTTTGCACGTATCCTGGAAGCTATTCTCCTTCACTGGTACGTGAGTTTTATGCTTAACCTTTATGATCATGAGTTAGAGTTCATTTTTGTTCGAGAAGGCTTAATACCATGAGACGATAAAAAAATCAACGAGCTATACAACACCAAGGTAGATGTAGACAAACACTTCGAGTTCATTGAGGATATCACAGATGAAAAACGAGACCTGTTGGTGAAAGACTTGTGTGTCGAAGGAGCATTGTGGACAGGTTCCCATCAAAAGAATTATACGATGCACCGTCGCTTCCTGACGCTGTAAAGCAAAATCTGGTTTCATTTTGTCAACTGCAGGCTAAAGCCCTCTACTCACAGCATCACCGTCACCCTCGATAGAATGTGTCAGATACATTCCATCGTCAAGGGCAGAAAGATTGATGTCAGCACAATACTAAGTTTTATTTTGATAAGTACTTATTGTCATTACATTTTTATGTTAGTGCGTTGGGGACAATGCAAACTTTAAGTTTGGGGGAATGCACATGGGGCTTGGAAATGCACCCACATTTTAAATTTTTCTCGGTAATGAAGCATGCAAGGTTTAATTATAGTTAATGAAAATTGTTCAAAAAATTTTGTTACATTTGATGATTAATTCTTAAATCATGTGAATTATCAATGAATGAATTGGATAAATTTGACAGAAGGTTATAGCTTTAATTCTTTGATGAATGGATTAAGTTGCATTAGTAATGGATGACTACTATCATTCCTAAAATCTTGAATGAATCTACTTTTTATAACTACTTATATATATAGTTATAAATTAGAGACACTCTAAAGTGGGTGTAGTATGGAATGTTAAAGAGGGAACACTCCAATACAAGCGTTAGAAAAATCAATCTGGCTAAAGGCTATCGCTGCATGAGTGTGTGTCGGAGCAATTACGTACTCCCTATGGGTTTGTTGCACTCCATCGTTACTTTTCAGGAACAAGGGAACAATAATACAATGATATCCCTTATTCCAAAAATATATATATAATATATAAATACTTAGTATTATACAATAAATGTTGTATTGGCAGATAGAACTTAGGGTTTGAAGTATGATGCAAGCATTGATAAAGTTGCAACCTTATTCATTCACGCTTATGTATTGTCGATGCAATATTCTTTCATCTAAATGTGATTCATTCATTGGGAGTTTAAAAGGTTCAAGTTGCTAGAATGATCATTTGCCTTAGTAAAATTTTTGTAGCCTTGCTAGTTTTTGTTTTACTTAAGGACAAATAAAAACTCAAGTTTAGGAGTGTGATAGCACTAGAAAGAACATAGGTTTTCCTCCTTACTTATTGGTTAAATTGTTCCCATTTAGTTATCCTTAGCATATATTTTAGCATTTTCAGTTTAGTAAATTGCATTTTATAACTCAGTGAATCTTAGCCTATTTTATCTTAATTTTGCTATCTTTTTGCATTAATGTCGTTGCATGAGTTAATTTTAGATTGCGTCTAGAATTGTCGCCGCACCTGATAGCTATCCAAATAAGAATTAAAAATGCATGAGCTGTCCAGTCTGGTATAACCAACCTATACGTACAAGGACAGAATAATTCTAAGGAAAGGACACATGTACTGTTGGGAAAGAGCATAAAAGGTTAACGTGAGAAGAAAAATAAAGGAGGAGAGCTTTTTCTTGACCACCATCTTCTTCATCCTACCTTGAAGCTTGTGGCTATGGTAGCTTAAGCCTCTCACAGTTGAACCAATGTGAAAATTGATGCAAATTAGCTTTTGATGAGGAGACCTAAGTGCGAGACAAGAGGGAACAGAGAGATTCAGTCGAGTTGTCTAGGAATAGTATTCTCCACTCAATTCTTTCTTATTTCTTTCTAAATACTGGTGATTACTCTCTATTTTTTATTTGTATGGCAGTACACATGAATTCTTGGTTAAATATTATCTTATTCAATCTTATTTTTATTGTTTAATCTTGGGGTTTGAATGTTTCTTAACAAGAAAGTGTTATTGCAGTCACTAACACTGGAAAGTGCAGTGACAGTTCGAGCCAACAAGCATTACAACGGAAGTTGAGTGAGGATTAGAGGAATTTAGTCCACTTGTTCTTAATAGTGCCATATTGCCATCATCAGAAGGTGGGGTTAATGTGCATGTTAAGTCTCAGATTAAATAAAGGAGTGACGCATGGTAAGATATACATTGAAATTTATTGCCTCGAAAATCACCTATCCTTTTATACATTGTGAGCACTTAGTATTTTGTTGAAGATTCATGTTGGGGATCCCAATTTATCATTACCATATTTTATTTTATTATTTTCAAGTTGTTGCTCTGACAACTATCCTCACAATTTATCTCGTTTCTGTCTAGTTATTGCACCGGCATTAATAGACAAAAGACAACCATCCCTGTGGGATTGATATCGGACAGACTCACATCTGTCTACTATACTTACATCGATAGTGTACGCTTGCACATTATTGCTGTGACGTTAAACAGTTGATCAACCTTGAACGAAGAAGATATAAAAGAGCTAATATGGATGGAGTCTTTAAACTTCAATCAAAATAAGATGCCAAAATGAAGTTAGTAAAAAAGTATCCAACTTCCTATTGTTTTGCTCCTTTGAAGTCCTGGTTCAAAGGTTGAATTTCATGAAGATTGGCTTTTACAAAGGCTTCTTCTTTATTTCTTTCTCTTTTTATTCAAATTCTTAATCATCCAACGCAAATGGTCGTTTTCCTAAGGACCCCTTTAGATGAGCGGTGCGTTTACCTATGATTAGTGTAAAAATAGTGGTGGCGGTGAGGTTAGATATCGTAGCAGTATTGTAGCGTGAGATAAAAATAAAGCTAAATGCACTACACTGAAGGTAAACATCTATCCAAATGGGCCCCAAGTCTACCACCTTCTATGCGATTAGCATGGGTGAGAAAATTGTATGTAATTGCAGATTGTCACTTTTTGTATGTGTAAATAAGTGTGGTGGTAGAGTAGTATAACTTTTTGTATATAATTATAGGATATTGACTTGGAAGTATGCCATACTAGAGGTGATCATAGGTTGGCCTACCCGGCACAGCCCAAAAAATGGGAGGGTTCGGGTGAAAATATAAGCCCGAAATATGGGTTTGGGCAAAAAAATGAGACCCGCTTAGAAAACGGGCTGAGCCTCGGGTAAAAATTTTTTTTACTCGGTTCCAGCCCGGCCCGACCCGAATTATATAGTAAATATATATTTTTATTTTTAATCAAAAATATATATTTTATATAAATTAAATAGATATATTTAATATGGGTTGGGCTCGGGCTTAGCAATTTTCTTTCGGGCAGGGCTTGGATAAATTTTTAAGCCCATATTTCGGGTCGGGCCGAGCCTAAAAAACGGGCCTAAAATTTTATCTGGGTCCAGCCCGACCCATGATCACTTTTATGCCATACTAATATTATCACTTTTTTATTTAATACAATTTAATATAAAATATTTAAATAATATTTTATATTTAAATATTATTCTTTTGATAAATATTATTCTTTAATATTAAATTGATATAAAAAATATATTAAAAAATATATTCGTCAATCTGTTACATTCTAATATAGCCCTAATCCATTCCAGTTAGGCAATGATGTTGTAAACCAAGAAAACTAAGAGGGAAAAGGGAACAAGGGTTTAAGGAGTCCCTCTCCCTCATCAGAAGGAAAAAAAAAGCCAGGTCCTTCAAGAAAGAATCTAACACAGGTTCAGGTCATGCTCCCTCGTTCTAATTCCAGTGGAAAGCTTTTTCCATTTATCTTTAACAAGCTTAAAGGTTCTCTCTGTCTCTTTCTCTCTTTCTCACTCTCTTAATTGATTTAAATGTTTTATTTATTCATTCACTTATGTCACTGAAGTTACCCCAAATGAGCCATTTGCTCCATCATTTCAAGCTTTCTTCTCCACCCGCATTGTTGGAGAAAAACCCATTCTTGTATGTCATTTTAACTTCTTTCCACTTTTAATTCTTGGGTTTTCCCTTTTCTTTCTCATTTTTTTTATATTTGTTAATATCATTGCATTATTCTGGCTACATTCATTTTTTTGTCTGTTTTTCATTTCATTGTTTATTGGATTATTTATTGTGATTTTCTTTACTTGGTTGCTTTGCGCTGGTTTAGATTTGAAGGCTTGTTCATTTGATATGCATCCTTGTAATTTCATGCAACTTTGATTGATGGGTTGGATTTCTATTTTTTCATTCCAGGTTAGGGATTTCATACATTCGGCTTTATATGATCCTAACCATGGGTACTTCTCTCAGAGGTCAGGTGCTGTTGGTGTGCTCGAGAGGAGCATAAAGTTCAACCAACTTGAAGGTATTGTTAGAAGTTTTTGGATTTTGTTATTTGTAAGCTCTGTAATGTGTTTGTACTTTTTCATGTGGATTGGTGATAGATTTTGAATAAAAAATAATGAGGATGGTTAACTTACCAGTACCAAACACATACACGCACAGATATATATATATAAATATAAGCTATGCATCAAAGAAGTTGATATTTAGGTAGCTTCAAAACCTTCAATATTGATCACTTACTAGCTTGATTTAGTTGCGTTTCTTTTGTGTGACCTCGAATCTATGCTCATAGAATCTGTGTTGTGCTTTTATGTTTAAAACTATTTTTTCTTTGAAATGCAAGAACTAAGTATAAATTTAGTAGATGTGGCCCTTAAAAGCTTCATTTGTGGGTGCTGGATGGTCTTCTATTGTAGACTATATTGCTAAGGGTAGCACCAATCTTTTGGCATGTTTTAGGAAGGAAAGCATACATGAAACACTTGGATAAGATTTATAAGCAGAGTGGCATTGCATGGTTCACCCCCGTGGAGCTTTTTAAGGTAATGCTCTAGCAGACTTCACAACCATAACATTACTGGCACTTGAGCAAAGATCTATTTATTCAATTTTTTTAAAAAGAAGTTTATTGTTCACAGTATCTTAGCATGTATTTTGGTGTGACATTGCTCATGCCACTCTTCCTGTTAATGCAGCAAGTACGGTTTTTATGGTTATTTATGTACTTTTTAACTTTGTTTTTTTGTGTTGTTTTAAATTATTGAGATTAAAAATACTTGAAGGCTATGATATCTTTTTGTTGTGCCTTTAAAGTTCACTAACTGATGTTATTAAGAATGGCTGTTTTAGTAAAAGATTTAGGAAACTGATTTTCTCTCTGTTCCCTTACTTCAAGAAGACCTGTCCTCTGGTTATGTAATTGATTTCTATTGCTCCCCCTTTTCCTTTGGTTTCTTTGTTTCATTTTCTGATTTAGGGTTTTTCCTTTTGTCCTTTTTTTTACTCCAACTATGTTATGGAAGAGTTACATAGGTTTCTGCTTCAGGCTTGTCATGTTATTAACCATTTGGTTTATGTCATGGAAGAGTTACATAGGTTTCTGCTTCAGGCTTGTCATGTTATTAACCATTTGGCTTTAACCTGCGAGGGCCATTTACTGTGCCTTCATATTATGAGATGGTTTTGCAGCTAGACATTGAATTTCTTTTTTCTTTTTCTTTTGTTTAAGGTGGCCGTAGTAGTATGAGCAGGAAAAACGTTGACATATGTTTTATTTGTTTTTCTCTGCACCTTGCAAGGTGGTTATAGCTGATTATTCTCTCTATCTTTGTATAAATACACACATATATAAGTGCATGTAATCATGCTTCTGTGTCGGTGGGGGCTGTTGTTGAATGTCTGAATTTGTATAACCTTGTGTGTCTTCTTGATATCTTATTCCTTTCCATGGCCATTAAACTATTGAACCGAGCTTCATATATAGCAAAACAGTTTAACTCCTTTTCCCTGTAGTGAGCTTTATTGACGTGATTTCTATGAGCTTTACCTTCCTTGTAGCCATGGTATGCCCAGGGAATTGCTGAAGCCATATTGCGTACAGCTAACCTTTCAGTTCCACTAAAAGTAAGTTCCCTCATTCTCTTTATATTAAAAATCATACAAGCTGTCAACTTATAATTTTCTAGCTTCTATATTTTTAAAATCAATTTGACCTTTTCAATCTCTCTTTTTCTAGAAAAAACTGCTCTACTTTTTAGGGGAATATGGTTTTGATAATTTTCTCACTCCAGCTAGAACTTACAAGAAAACTTAATAGTTCATAGGCATTGTAATGATTCTTCATAGTACAATTTGTTACAATGTTTAATTCCGTGCTACTAGCATGGATATTCTGTGTTGGAAAGTAAAATTTCTAAATTTGCGGTGCAAATGTTAGAATGTATGCTTTGGAACTCTTGGTTCGCTTCTATTTTCCTTTTGAATCCTCTTGAGTTAATAATTAGATGCAAAACAGCGACTTGCCTCCTTCATACTTTCATTTGGCAATAGCCAGAAGATGCCTATCTTGTGGGAACCAATTCATCGTTCAAGATCCTAATATGCAAAAATAATCAAATGTTCTTCCTTTTGTGTATTTTATAGACTATAGAATTCAAACTGCTTGTGTTTTTTAAGCACAATGGTCATCTTTAGAGTCTGGGAAGTAATACTTTCACTTAATTTACTAAGACACAACTACGCTAGGATTACAGTAATAGGTGAATACAAATTTTTCCACTGTTGGAGACTTGGAGGTGTAGGATCACAGGTATATAAGGGAAAAATCTATATTTGGAAATTGAAAGATGAATTTTTGTCACTTTTATATCTGTTGTTCAGCTGATCAGTGGTTATCTGGTATTGGAGGGTTAAACTATGTTCGAAAAGGTTCTGTATGGTTATTTATGTTTTTATCTCATTGTACTTTGAGACATGCTTTTCAAGACAAGTATCCTCTATGTTTGTTTACATAACTGCTGCCTCGTTTCAGTTTAAACTCTACAAGATGTAGACAAAGAGTGTTAGATTGTCTTTTTACGTTGATAGTCATCTTTATCCCAAACCATCATGAATGGTGGTAAATCTTGGGATCATTGTATGGATATAAACCTAATTTTTGAATTAATTCTGTTTGTGCTGTGTGCTCAGATATATGAAATTGGCGGTGGATCTGGTACATGTGCAAAGGGCATACTGGATTACATAATGTTGAATGCGCCTCCAAGAATTTACAACAATATGACATACACGTATGTATGTTAGCTAATCCTTTATTTAGGATGAAATAATGTGCTATCATATCCCGTCATCCCATTTTGCATTACTTATGAATATATGTATTCTGTAAGGACACAATAAACATGTCAAGACACTGCACCTTTAAAAAATTCCATCGCTAAAGCAATTTTACATTGTTTTAAAATTTGAGAGAAAAGGGTCCATGTTCTGTCTAGAAGCAAATAAATAAAATTCCCAGTTTAGCCGAGATCATAACTTCATAAAAGGTATCAGTTGAACAAAGGTATGTGGCATGGGAATGAAACTGATTCATGATTGAAGGTATCATTCAAATAAAGTTATGTAGTCTGGGAAAGAAACTGGTTTTTGATGTTACCTTCAATGTCCTCAAGGTCTTTTCTGCAGATAGTAGCATGCTTTTACATAGCTTTAATACTCAAAATTTGCAGTTGAGACTGCCAGTATTTCAAATTTCACTATTTAGCTTACACCAATTAAAAGTACCTAAGGTTGCATTTGGTAATTAAAATTTCAAGTTTAGGATAAATTGTGTGATAAAGCTCATTTAAACATGACCATCATGATTATTTTCAAATTTTGGTGGATGCCTATTTAGTAGTGAATTTGAAATTCATCTATTTGTGCCCTTTTAAATATATAGGTGTATATTAAATCTTAACTAATTTTTGCTCAGTGCGTGCGCATTTCATTCTCATAATTTATATAGCCAACTAAATCCAAACCCACTCTCTTGAATTCATCTTCACAAGCATAACGTAAGAGAATTTTCTTGTTGTTGAGGCATATCTTACTGACTTTAACTGCCGTTGATTGGCATCTCTAAATATGAAGAGGCCTGTTTGGAATCCAATTTTTACACCGAACATTCTTGTACCTGAAAGTTCTCTATTTTGTGCAGCTCAGTGGAAATCAGTCCTACATTGGCTGAGATACAAAAACAAACTGTAGGAGAAGTTCATAGTCACCTTTCAAAATTTAAAGTAGAACACCGGGATGCCATGGACAGGAGTGGATGGGGTAGGCCTTCTTCAATATTGAACCTTTTTTAGTTTTATTTTCGTAATTTCTACTTGAACTATATATACACGATATTCAAGAATGGTATTCCATGTTTTATTGTTATGCTATTCTACCAAGATTCTGAGTGATGTTATTTTCTAGTGTTTCTTTTGTTCTTTCTAGCCTCTGAACATGTAGAAATGAATGATCATATTGATCTTCATGTATGTGAATATATAAGTACAGTTTTCTGGGCAAAACAGATAGGCAGAAAAAGCATTGTGTTCTTTCTCTCTCTCTCTCTCTCTCTCTCTCTCGTGGCTGGTACATTTTCACTATTCTGTAGTTCGCATGCTTTATTAGCAAAAGAAAGAGAATCAAGTTTGTGGCATCTATGTTTGTTTCTTATCCTTGTGAGAATCAAGTTTGTGGCATCTATGTTTGTTTCTTATCCTTGTTACCTTAAATTATTCTTAGGTGATATGTGTATCTTATTAGCTTGGTCTTGTCTTGAATTAGCAATCATGAAGAAAGAAATTAAACCAGTTCTTGTTTTTAACAGGAGATGTGGAGCAACAGCCATGTTGGGTAATAATGCTTGAGGTGTGCTTTACCTCAACTTTATCCTTTGTCATCCATGTAACCAGTTCAGTTTGCACATTTATTGCAACACATCAAAGCAAATAAACAAATGGGTCAAGTGTAAAAAGATCAAACAAATAATTGGGAATGAGCTTCTTTAAATTTCTCTTCCCAAAAGGTTATCAATATGAATATATGAATGTAGGTTTTGGTTAGAGTGATAGAGATGGGAATTGCTTTATGTAACTGGCAGTTGATATGATGATTCTCTTTCAGAGCTGATGGTAAGACCAGCTGATGATAAATTGATGGGAACAAATTTTTGCTGTGCCATGTGAAAAGACTCTAGATTCTAACCCTGTCAGCTATATTCATGAATAATAAAAATATTTTTACCTTCTAAATAAAAGTAGTCTCTGGGCAAGCTTCTTTTAGGTTCTAGCAGGTCATTTTAGGTCCTGTGTACCAAACCAAATTTATGTGATTGATTTTTCACAGGTGCTTGATAATCTTCCACATGATCTTATCTATTCTGAAAGTCAAGTTTCCCCATGGATGGAAGTATGGGTTGAAAAACAGCTGGACAGGTATTCACCACTATGCTATAATTTACAGCTTTTATGTATTATGTATTACATCATAGCTTTTTAAGCTTTCCCTTCACATTTTGGCTTACTGTAAAAAAACCTAATACAGACTGATCTACCGTGTGGACAACTACAGAATAACAAAAAACAAAATTGCAAAAGGGAAACCAAATTGAGTTCTAATACCTTGTTTACTACCAACTGAAAACTGTGTTAAGCATCCAACTTAGAAAAATTGGGAATGGGTGGAGATGGCCTACCTATATAAAGGCACACGTACTTCAGACTGAGCCAATGTGAGATCCCCACAACTTAACAATGATATTATGTTCGTAAATAAGTCATCAACGTTCCATTATTTTTTATTAATTTTCTATCCAGAAAATGGCTATGAGACTTCATTGAATTTTGTCACTAATGCATTGTGGTGAAATAGACATTTAGTCTTTATTGTTATCTACTTCTTCTCATGGGCAGAGTGTTCACCTTAAAGGTGTTGGTAAAATATCTCCTGATCTCTAGCAAATGATTGTCGAAGTTATAACTTCCATGCAGTATGCTTTAACAATTTTAACTATTTGTTGACTTCAGGCATACTCTGCTCGTTTATTAGATTCTAAAGTTGAAAAAGAAACATCCTACTCTACTCAAAGAACTCCTTTATGCCTACTTATTTTTAGTTCTATAGTGAAGGGACATATCTTTAGAGTTTTAGCAAAGCTACTGACATTGCAAAGAATTAATATCTTTAGTACATTGTTAGATGTGTGATGGTTTCAATGATCTTCTGCCAACACCCTCATTTTCCTTCTTTTGCAGGGAAGGACTATCAGAACTATATAAACCTTTACATGACTCATTAATTAAACGTTGTGTCGAAATTCTGGAACTAGATAAAAACGATACCAAGCAAAGTAGCATTGTGTCAAAAGCTTGGTCTAAATTGTTTCCAAAACCACGAAGATGTTGGCTTCCAACTGGTTGCATGGTTAGAGAACTTTTTAAAAGGTTTGTTTTTGGTTCAAAGTGCAAACTACTCTTTGCTATAATATTTCTTTTGATGTATGCAGAAACTTCTTGAAGTTTTACATGCAGCATTACCAAAAATGTCTTTGATTGCTTCAGACTTCAGTTTCCTACCTGATGTGAAGGTACCTGGTGAAAGAGCTCCACTAGTTTCAACCAAGGTAGTTTCTTTATCTTTTCTTTATTTCTTTATTTATTTTAGTTGAAGTTGTTAGGGTTTGATCCCTGAATCAGCCTTTGGTAGTGAAGAGCATAGCCAGGGTTTCTTTACTTTTTACTCTCAGATATACATATAGGTATAATTTTAAGATTGATTTCCTTAAACTAGTGCCTAAAGCTGTTCAAGAGAGGAGTTCTTCACCAATGAAGATGAATTTTGTTGCTGCTAGTTCTGACTAAATTATTCATTTAACTATTATAGAGAATGAATAAAAATTCGCAATGTCTGTTATGAAGATCTTCATTATTATGATTAGAGCAAATTGTGATTTTAACTATGCTGATATTTCTTCAGTACTGCATTGACATTGCTTCAAAATAAATAAAATTCCAAAAGGAAGTTGTCCTAAATTCGTCAAATTTGAATCTTATTCTCAACATTGCTTATTCTGCTGCTGATTGTATCTTAGCTGTGACATTTTCTAAAACTACAAATTTGTCAAGGTGCATGTAAACTATGTTTCTCCGGCTCTTCATTTTTGTTGAAGTACCTGTGTCCAATACTTGTGTTCGACTCATGGATGTGGGGATTTCACATCCAAGAATCTCCCAAATACATGAAAACCTTACTCGTGTCCAAGTAACATAGCATAAAGCTTACTGTGGATGACGGTTGTTCAGAAGAGCCAGTTTATCTAACCGGCAAATAGCCATAATCCTTCTAATGCTTTATTAGTATTATTTTGTGGTTTATAGTTGCCTGAGATACATTGTGTAATTACTCTAATATCAGGGTCTTCACTTTCCCATATGAATGAGAGTGCTTAGAAGCATGGTTAGATATTTGTATGGTTTTCAAGGTCTTATTCTTTATTTGTTTCCTGGAAACTGCAGAAAGAAAGCCTCCCGATGAAGATTTTACGTTTGACACTGGTTCCGCAATCTTGTCTAACCTGTGCACCTTTTTTATTTCCTGCAGAAAGATGGCCATAGCTCAGACTACAGCAATTTTCTTTACGCAAAGGTGCTTTTTTTGTTTTGTTTTGTTTTGTTTTCTTTCATTTGGTAATGCTAAATTTAAATGAAATTTATGTAAATGACATTGTACATACTGTTTATAGTAGTGTTAGCTTTGTCTGGCTGGATAAAGCTCAACAACTAGGAAAAGTAGTACTAGGTTATCAATGGACTATAAAATTATTTAACTAAATATATCTCCAAATGATGCTGAAGACTGAGATTTTGTGGAAAATTCTTGGTGAAGCTCTTCAGCTTTAACGAAGAGCCACAACCTTTCCCATATTCCTAGTGACGAACTCTACAAACTGAGATATGAGGGCTAGTTTACATCTTTCCTTATCTATGAGCCTCAAGCATCATTATGCAAGATCTGTTTTTGTGGTACTTTCTTCGACAGGGAGATGCTGACATCTTCTTTCCTACTGACTTTTGGCTTTTGGAACGCATTGATCATTACTGTTCTGGATGGCTGAAACTGCAAAAGGATAAATCATCCCTGCAGGGGAAAAAGAGGCGAACTATCACAGTAAGTTCACTTCTTTTATGATGTGGGATTTCTATTTCTAATAAAAAGAGTAATTTAGGAGAAAACTATATAAAATATTGGCTGGCTGTCTCTCCTGGTTATTGTGAAATTTCAAAACCATGGAAGGGTATATTTCCAAAACAGTATCATGGCATGAGACCAATCTTACCAATAATTCTCTGGGGAACCAAATATAAATATAGCAAGTCTGGTTTGTTAAAACGTGTTAATCTTATAACCTTAAGAGCCTCTGCAATATAAGAGGCAAAAAATGCATTCGGACAACTTTTGGGACAAGTTTCCAATTTGCACCGATGAAAATATAGTGATAGCAATGTGTTAGTCTAACTGCTTTTATGAATATGGAGTGTAATAACTCAACCAATTATAAATATCAGTGCAGCTAGACCTTTGCTGACAGCATTGTTATCGTTTAAATCTGTCATTCGTATCCCAGAAGAGGGTTTTAGTCCTTGGATTTCAAAAATCTCCAGGGAATCCCTAATATTGTTGACAGCACACTATATTCTACTAGTAAAAGTAGTTACTTTTCAGCAAATTCACTGTCACTAACCATTTCCTCTTTCCTATATTTGTAGATCGATACATCTTCATTCATGGAAGAGTTTGGCTTGCCATCCAAGACAAGAACAAAAGACGGATACAACCCTCTTCTGGATGACTTCAAGAACACT
Organism: Gossypium hirsutum; assembly: GCF_007990345.1. Classification (NCBI taxonomy): domain Eukaryota; kingdom Viridiplantae; phylum Streptophyta; class Magnoliopsida; order Malvales; family Malvaceae; genus Gossypium; species Gossypium hirsutum. The sequence continues at coordinate 29,449,620 of NC_053446.1, forward strand.
AAATTCTACCTCAGCGTTCCCACACATAATATCAATTAAGTTATCAACAGTGAAAATGCGGAAATGCCGGCCCCTTTGACTTTCAGAAGTAACAGGTTTATAATACCTCAAGGTCATTGTTGATGGAATCTGAGTAGTTTGGTGGTCTGAGTCAGTGTTTCCATTTTCATAGTAATATTGTTATGCTATTAAAGTTCACAGATTATTGGAAGCAAAGCAGTCAGGCAAGTGGAGTCCAGGAGACTGGCTTGACATTCATTTACGTAGTTACAGAGTCAACTTTTTTTTTTCCCTTATTTATTTCAGCTGTAGAAATATTACTTTTTTTCCCATAGAGAAAGGAGGATAATAAATTACTTGGACAGATTCTTTTCTTTTCTTTTCTTTTCTTTTCTTTTTTTCGGGGGGGGGGGGTGGGGGAGGGAAGGGGGGGCATTAATGAAGAATCGAGCTTGCCTGATATGCTTACTCAAAAGTCAAAACCCAACGCATTTTGCTTCCTGTTAAGATGCCACTGTATCATTTGCAGTCTTGCTACAAAACTGAAATACTTTCGCTGGCAAATTTTTTATTACGGTACAAAAAGGTTACGAGAAAATTTATAAAAGCATGCCCTAAAAAAATTGAAATTAATAATGAACTAAAATGTTTACTAATTGTCAAAGTTGATATAACCCTTTCAATATAAAGTAGCGTAGAGATTGGTATCGGTTCTCGTGAAGTGTAGATGGAGGAGGCGAGTTGGAAGAGGAGCCTGAAGGGTGAATTTGGAGTCTAAAGTGCACTTTGTTCGGGGACAGAGTGGGACATAAAAATGGATTCACTTCCATTGCCTCTTGATAGGTCGATCAGTCGTTTCTTGGTTCCTTGTTAGGTTGGTGACGTGGTATTAGATAATCAGATTGCAAGGTATATAGTTGATAAGTGATGAGTGTCTTGACGAAATGACTTATATAGTTTGGTTTGCGAGTGATTTAACTAAAATTTATCTTTGACAAATGAGACATGCTTGGTAGAGCCAAGTGATTATAATGCTTCGATGCTCTTGATGTAACATGTATGTGTTAACACTATGGAAGACTTAAATTTTCTCCCAAAGTTTGATTGCATTGTTGTCGACCGAACAACACAATATAAAACTTGGAAACCTCACGGAATAGTTTGGCCCGAGGCTTCATCTCCATATGGTTGTTACTTTCGTTCTCACTCACAAGATTGATAGTGTGTTCAAATTCATCTCAAACATACTCTTTTTTAGGCTCCAAAGTCATCCCTTTATCCTCTCTTCCTGACCCTTCTCTCTTCTCAACTTAATTCCTCCATTCACACCTTATAGCTCTTTGCTTAACTAGGGTGAATCATGTAACAGCTCGTTTTCAGTGAAATCGGATTAGTGATTTCGAGACCACAAATCAAACGTTGAGATATATATTTTATTATTTTATTGTCTACAGCATGATAGTAGTACTGTTTAAAAATGTTGTTAAGAAATTTTACCGTTTGCATGCTTAATTCGATAAAAAAGACTAAAATGCAATAAGTGCAAAACTTGAGTTCTATAAGTTAAAAGAATCTAATGGTTATGCTATTAAATGGTTTGAGGGTTTATGTTGTAATTAAACTATTGGTATCATGAGTGGACAATTATGGACATTTTATATGTGTTTTTAAAGGTTTTTAATTAAGGTTAATTTGGTAATTTAATAAATGCACAATAGTAAAATGGCTAAAAACAAAGCCATCATCTTGTTATACTCATCCTTTCAACCGAAAATTAGGGTAGAAAACTCCATTAAAGGAGCTTGAACTTTTGGCTACTCAAGTCTCTTGCATGTAAGTGTATTTCATCCCACGTTTTTAATGATTTTTACGTTTTTGGAGTCGTTGTAGCTTAATCTAGCTAGCCTAGGGACTAATTTGTAAAATTGTTGAATTTCTAGGGTTTTACCATGAATGCATTTTAGTTATTGGTGATGTTTAATGGAAGAAAATGAATCCTTGTTGTTAGATAAATAACTTTTGTTAAGTGATTTTTGATAAATTTGTTAATTAGGGGTTAAATTGAAAATTGTGAAATATTCATGGTGTAATTTCTGAATTAATGAAATGTGTGGGATGCTATAAGCTTGTATAATATTCATCTAGGCTTGAGTAGGGGTGAAATTGCATGAATTTCATTTTACGAGCCTAAGGACTAAATTGTAAAGAAATCAAAAGTATAGGGGAAAAGTTATATTTTGCTAAAATGTGAAATTGAGTTAAATAGAATAGAATGATTATTGAATTGAGCCGAATTTATTCATTTAGATCAAGATAAACCACGTACGGCTCTAGATCGAGGCAAAGAAAAAATTTTGGATTAGTCGACTTCATTTTTCTACGTTTATCGTCGAGGTAAGTTAGTACGTTTAAGTTTCGTTTTTATTTTATGAATTGAATGCTATTATTGTATAATATTAAATTGAGTGTTGACGAAAAAATCCAACGGCGTAACGTCGATCATCGACAAATGAAAAGGGATAGTTTCGGCTATTGAATACGAAAACAGATTGCTTCGACTATTGACTATGAAAAAGGATGGTGATGACCATCAACAATGAAAAGGAATGGTGATGACCATTGAACTATGAAAAGGGATGGCTTCGGCTATCGATCTATGAAAAGGGATGGTGACGACCATTGAACAATGAAAAGGGATTGTGAGGACCATCAAATTATGAAAATGGATAGCTTCAGCTATCGAACTATGAAAAGGGATAACTTCTGTTATCGAATTACGAAAAGGGATTGTCAACCATCGTATTATTACCTCGTGTGAGCTTCGGTAAGAGTTTTCAATGTAAATTACATTAATATGATGAAAGGTAGGTAATCTGTACCTTTGTTGAAATTAAAATTAAGAATGTATATATATGAGTTTTCAAACTAGTTGTGCTCATGTTGAATTGGGATATACATGTTTTGTGGTTGTTTAATGTTTTGACAGATTTAGAATATATTGGTTATGAACTTACTAAGCATGACATGCTTACTTCGTGTTATTTTTTTGTGTTTGTAGTTGTTGGAAGCTCGTTCTGGTTGGAAAGTCGTCGGAGATCTATCACACTATCTATCAGCTCTTTCGATACTTTTGGATGTTTAATTTTGGTTATAATGGCATGTATAGGTATTATGGCTAATGTTGGTCATATGTTTTGGTTGTTGGAATAGCCATTTGGTTTGGCTTGTGATTTAGCATTTTGATGTTGATATGAGCTTAGTTTATGGTATGCAGAAATTAACCTTACTATGGTCGATGTTTGGCTTAATAGTTTTGAATTGTGATAGATGAATATACATATTGTATAAGTCTTGTAACTTCTTGTTGTTTGGTATCTTGATAAGAAAGGTATATATATATGTCTATTAGTATTAGTGGATGAATGGCATATTTTGTACCATGTGATAGGCTATGGTAAGTTAATTCAATATTTTGAGTTAATGCAAGTTTAGTTGAAAGTTAGCTAGTCATTTTGGCCAAATTGAACACTTGATTGAACATGTTTATATTTTGTCGTTTGAGGTGCCTAAGGGCATATTGGTTGTATGATGTTATACCATATGTATATGATTTGTTTATGCTTGATTTTGGTACCTTATAAAGGCTTGTGTATATGTGCATTTTGGTTATAGGTACATGCTAGTTTGGGTGAGAAAAATGGCTTGTAAAATGACACGACCGTGTGTCCTCTATAGCTTTTGAAGGGTTGCAAGTCAGGTTGTTACACGGCCTAGCACACGGTTTGGCACACAGGCGTGTGGGGTTATTTCGAAGGGTACACGGTCTGGCACACGGGCATGTGGCTTGGCCATGTGACCCAATTCAGTGAGTTATATGGGCACGGACACGAGCTGGGACACGACCGTGTGTCCCTACTTCGAATGCCCACACGACCTGGCCACACGGCCATGTGACCCCTGCAGTTTTGAAAATTTTTACTACTTTCTGAAAAATTCTTTGAGTTTTCAATTTAGTCTCGATTTGTTTCTAACGCGTAATTTGGGCCTCGAGGGCTCGTTTAAGAGGCAATATATATGTTTTGAATTGGTTTTAATGTGTTTATTGATATGATTTGAATAGTTTGAAATTTAAGTCTATTTGATTTGAAAACTTCGGTAATGTTCCATAACCCTATTTCAGTAATGGATACGGGTTAGGGGTGTTACAGATCAACTCTAATCTCTGCGCTACTTTCTAGTATAACAATTGGTGTGGTGAGTGTGAAACAACATGGCTCACTTTGCCTTAGGTGTTCCATCAAATAAAGAAGAACGAGAATCAGATGACAAGCCTAGACACAACCTCAGATGATTCAAAATTAGTTCCAGATTAACAGGAGGCAACAATATCCTTAACAACAATCACAACGCAACTTGTATGGCCCCATTATCTATTTCATATAAGTTACACACACTACACCTACCCAAGTATTATCCTCGATACCCGAACCAACAAACCAACCCACCACCCTCTTAGGGCAATCCCAACGCCCCCATGGTGGCCAAACTTCACAAAATCTAGACTCTGATTCACAACAATTTACACTTATGCAAGAAAATATGAAAATGTTAGCACAACTTTTTATGAACAATGACTCTATTAGCAACAATAGGAGCTAGCATGTGGCAAGGGAAGTCAATCCATATTTACGTCTCACTCATCCTTGAGCCAAGGGCTCTTTAAACACAGACTCTCTTTTAGGCTCCAAACTTACCCCTTCATCCTCTCTTCCAAGCTCCTCTTTCTTCTCAACTCAACTTCTTTGTCCACACCTTATATAGCTTTCAGCCTAAATAGGATGAATTGACTTCAATCTCTATGCCACTTTTTAATATCAACATGTATAGAGAGAGGGGGGGTAATGATAACAAATGTATTTATGGGTGAAGTTGATTTTATATCATTCATATTTACTCAAGACTTAGAATAAAATGAAGACTTCAAAATTTGTTCAAATTCATTCATATTTGTAAAAAATAATATCATGAATAACTATATTTGAATATTTAATATGATACGTGTGTCATTAACACCCTTAAATATGAAATGGAGTGACACTTATTACATCTTGAAGAACGTTTTTTCTTTTTCTTTTTTAATTTTAATATTAGAACTGACATGAGGCAATATACAATGATGCTATGTGAAAATAAAATTGAAAAACAATTAATAATGGTAAAAATATGAGTTTGAATTAATTTTAAAATATGAGGGGATAAAATATTTTTTAACTATAGAAAAAATATAACATCATTAATATCTAATTTTTGAAATGTTAAAAATATCTAAATTATTAAATTAAAAATTTTTCGTGTATAAAAAATATTTTTAAAAAATTTAATAATATTTTAAAGTACTTAAAATTGTGAAAAAAATATGCTTTACAAAAATTAAAAAAAAAATCAGCATTTTGAAACAATTATTTAAAATTTTCAAATTTTTGAAAAGAAAAGAAAACATTTCGCCAACATAAGAAAATTTTAGAAGGAAGAAAAAAAAAAGTTTCATTTTGCCAAAAAGAGTTATATTTAATTTTAAAATAATTATATTATTTTAAAATGTGACATCTCAATTCTCACCAATCAATTTGCATGTTTTTCAAAAATAAAAATGATAATTTTTTTATACGCATAAATCATTACATATTTTTGTGTGGCGTCATATGTTACATTTTACTGTTAATATTTAGAAAATATTTCATGCTTCAAATTTTTTCATTAAAAGAAAACTTTTTTTTTTTAAATACATGCAATCGTCATGTAGTGGCACATAGCAAGGGTGAATTATGGTGCATCATTTCATATTTAATTGTAAATTGCAAGGCCGTTTTATAATATTATCGATTAATTCAATCTTATTTAATCTGGCCATATGATTCTTTTTTACTTTTTAAATTTATTGATTTTATATATTTCTTTTCTTAAAATTTTAGCTTAACATATTTTTTTCTACTATTTAAAATATAATATTATATTTATTTTTATATGATATAAATACATAACATATAAATAAAATTAGAAAATAGATAAAGTCGAATATAAGTATTAAATATTGAAGCCCCATTCACAAATTAATCATTTTATGAACATAGTGTGCTTAAGCTCCATAGTTTCAATTGCTTTAATATATATAGATTTCATTTGCTTCTTTTTAATTCTTAAACTTATGTTTTTCTTTATTAGATCATGAATGAAAAGATTAACTTTTTCTTTAATTTTGCTTCACATACATATAAATCACATATTAACATTTAATTAATTTTTAAATTTTAAAAATTTAAAAACAATAACTTCAAAAAATTTTAAAAATTAATTAAATACTGACTTATCATCCACATGATAATTCATGTATATATTACATCAACAAAGTTAAAAAAATTAAATTTTCATTAATTTTGAAATGATTTGACAAAAACTACAAATTCAAAAATTAAAAATTAAATGAAACACAAATGTTAGAATATGCCTATAAATTTTAGGTTTGAAATACTTATAATATTGGTCAAATATAATATAATAATTTATGTGATGAGACACATCGTATATAAAATAAGCCATATAATCCAAGAGTGAAGGAAAATGACTCTGAAGCAAATATTGGGAGGACAAAAAAACCAGAGTACCATACAAAATGTATATAAGCATAACATCATCTACTTCAAAAGATACGAGGACAATAAGATTATGAGTCACTCAAAAAAAGACTATCAAAATGCATTGAACTTAACCAAATTGTTTCAACACACCTTGGTCTATGAATCAATATTTGATGGGAGCAATAACTTCCAACTGCGCACCAAGCTTCTCCTCCGCCACCTTCTCAGCTTTAACCCTAAGCTTAACGAGTTGCTTCCGTCTCTCGTATGCCACTTGAGCTCTCTCTTTCCTCTTCCTCTCGAGCTCCTGGAGGGAAGAAACAAGGAATCAGGAAATCAACAGATGTTATCAACTCCCAAGGTTTAGTAGTTGTGTGTATAACAAAAAGATGAAGAACTGTACAATATCAAATACCAAAATAAGAGTATTTCATCCAAGTAAACAACACTCAATAAAAGAATTGAGCAGTCAGCAATACATGGTAAAAAAAGTTGGGAAAAGTCGAGCATGCATGCTCAAATCAGATCCCAACCTTCAAACCAGAGACTGAGCAACATAGGATGAGTACAAAACAAAAAGTGATGTTCTCTTGCTTGCATGTAAGATCTCGTTCTATAAAAACCTTCTTGGAGTTTACTAGGATTAAAGCGTTCAGCAAAAAAGCTTTTAGGTTATAACAATGTAATAAACAACGTTCTATGTTGATGAACTTTAAATGAAAACAAGCCAAATATCAGTCTTCACCTTGATAGTGTCATAGTGATTCCATCCAACCTCAGATGAGAGCTTGCCCAACAAGCAGTACTCGTGTCCTTTCTGAAGCCTCAAAACCCTAATTTAAAAACCAAGAAGAATTTTAAATCATTGTACATAACTAGTCAGTGATCAATGCAAGTGAAGGAAATCTAATTTGCGGATAAGAAATTGACCACCAAAAACTCACTTGAGAGCATCAGGAATAACCATCCTCTTCATCTTATCATAAGGTGCAGGAATCCCCTCATAAGTCTTCAAGCGAGCAAGAGCTGCTGCTCCACGTTTAGTCTTGTGAGGAATCATACTGCAATAAAAAACAAATATAAATAATCATAAGCAGCATAGTTAAGGTGTGCACCTTCATATTTAATTTATTCCATTCACCATACTTTTACTAGTAAGAAAAGGAATAAATGAACTATCTACTTCTCAATATTCAAGTACTCAACAATATATGTGAACCATAAAGAAATAATGTATATTGACCACAAAGGAAAAAGAAAACTCTGCAAGCATTGTAGGATAAACTAAACTACTCTTCGGAGTTTATTATCAGAATTGTATATACGCAAATATTCAATGAGCTCCTTTCAGTCAAGCAAGCACTTTTTAGCATCTTGCACGATATAAAGGTTCTAACACCTAAACATAGCTAATGTACCATTTTTTTTGTTCTGACCCAGAGTATCCACCGCTAACAGTAGTGACTAATCCCCTCATCACGAATGCTCTCTGAAGAGGTAAACAGCTGACCATGAAATGTGCTTGATTTCCATAAGCAAGAATTGAACTCAACCACATGATTAAGGGACAAAGTGAGCAACCATCACACCATACTTCATGCACCATTCACAACACTTAACAAAACTACATCACAACTGAAAATGCAGTGAGTGTAAACTTCATATATAATGAATCAAAACACCCTTTGCACCATAAGATCCATAGATCTTCACAGCTGTATTCTCTTAACTCACAGATAATAACCTCAAGCACATTCGTACTTTCCATTTCTTAAATGAATAATGAGGAATCAGAAAATCCATCTGAACTTTTTATTATCAAACATAAACAGCACGCAACTTCCTCTTCATTCTTTGCAAGATTTTCCAACAACATATACAAAAAACTTGAAATCAATAAACCAAATATCCATCATAAAATGAAAACAGAAACATACCAACGAATGGTACGCCAGAGGATCTTAGCAGGAGCACGAAAGTGGATGGGACCATGAGAAGGCTTAGTGTTCATACGCTTCCTCAAGAACCTCATGTACTTCATCTTCTGCCTCACCAATCCACCCGAAATGCAAATTTCCTCACATCTCACCACCACTACTTTCTGCCCATTCAACAACTCCTTGGCCAATATCGATGCCAGCCTTCCTAGCATGTGATGCCTAGCATCCACCACCACCCTCTTCGCGCAGATCCCTGAGCCTGAAACCATCTTTTCCTCTTCTTCTTTGCTTGATAGCTTAGCCCAGCTGCTGCTGCTGCTGCTGCCGCTGCCGCCCTTCCAACAAAATTATGTTGGTTGCAGCCTCTAGGGTTTTTAACAGGCTCTTTTTTAGGGTTGGTTTTTGGGTTAAGAAACAAAAAGACATGATGTAAGAGAAAAGGAATGGACTTTGGTTAACTCAGGCCCAACTACTCTGACCTAAATTTACAACCCTTTGCCAACCCTTTGCATATTCAATAGCAAAATAATCTGAACCCCACGAGATTGGAAGAGTTTCAACTTTCCTAGAAAATTACCGAAATTCCCCTCTTTAAAATTTATAACTAATCATGTATTTTTTAAACTTCAATTAGATTTTGATTATTTTTATATTTTTAATAATATATTTTAATTTGTATGATATATATTTTTATTTAATCTCGTAATAATTAATATAATATTAAAAATTATGTAATATATTAAACTCAAATTTAGGTATTAAATTTCTATATCCAAAAAATTTAATGGTAAAATTTTAATTTTGATCTCTTTATTTGTTAGGTCATATAAAAAGAGTCAAATTATAAATTTAGTCTCAATACTACGTTTAAATTTAAGATTTAGGGCTAGTTTAGCATTGTTTTTAAAAAGTGTTGTGAAAAAGTACTTTTAAGAAGTGTTTGTAAAAAATTGTTTTTGAGAAGTGCTTTTGAGAAATACTTTTAAAAAGTTTGGTTTAATATTTAAGTATATAGTATTACTGTCAAAAAGTATTTTTAAGAAATAAAATGTCTATTTTACATATGGTATTATAAAGTAACAAATATACATTTAAATAATGTTCAAATTAGTTAATATTATGATATTTTTACAAGAATATAAAAAATAATTTATTATAACATGTTAATATTTTAATATATGAAATATAAATTAAATATTTTTAAATAATTAATATTAATTATTTATAAAATTAGATATTAACACATTTGTATTATTTTAAGAAATATTTTTTAATTAATAATTTTATTTTAAAATGTAATTTGAATATATAATCATATTGGATATTAACATAACATAGATAACATAAACCTAACAAATTAAAATATTATATGTATTTAGCTTAAAGTTTCAAAAAGGGGTAATATTTATATATATACCAAATATAAATATTAAAAATCTTACATTAGCATTTATAATTTAAAGTGAATTCATTAAACTAGAAGCTATAATATTTCTTGTTAATTCCATTTCAAAACCACTTGAATTGTTTGATTCACCATCATCATCATTATCATCAGTTTCACCATCATGCACATCTTATGAATCAATAATATTCTCATATGTCCTGTTAATATTTTCGTATTCCATAAAATTTGCATCATTTCAATAACATGTTTTTTACCCACTTTAAAAACACAAACGGTAATATTGTAAATATTACATAATTTGATCAAAATAAATGAACTGTAATATTGTAAATATGCAAAAACACAAATTTTAAAAATTATAAAGATAAAAAGACAAAGAAATTTGAAGGTTTTTAAATATAATAAAGAGGGGCAAAGTTCGAGACTATTCACTTCTAAATGCCGCAACCAGAACATACACTATGAGAAATGCAAGGATTGATGAATCATAAACAATATGTTAATGATTTAAGCATAGATAATACATAACTTGTGCCCATTATTATTGAAAAATCTCCAAATTAAGCTAAAAAATTTGGAATTCCTAAGTTCAAAAGAACAAGATGTCGAACTTTAATCTTGGAGCCCATGTTTCAGCAACTGAACAGAGCATAAAGCAAATACTTCAATTCATAATTCTAACTTCAAGGTACTGCAACCCCTAACCATTAATGTTCTTTAGGCTAAATGATTCTCATGGAATCCAAATTAGACTTTAAGAATCTACTTCTTTACAACTAGAACATTACTGTAACCCTCTCATTTCACATCAAAATAATCATATTAGCCATAATATCATGAGGGGAAATGGCATCAGATTCCCACATCATTTCCCTCTCATATTAAACCAACATAATTGAATAAAATAAAGCAAATCCTTTCAACATTATTGAAATTCCCCCCATAAATACAACAATTCTAATATCCATTATGTAATATTAATTATAAAGCTTTGGAAAATCAACACAAGTTTGAACGAAATGGAGTAAATCAAAGGCGAAAAAAACAGCAAAAGCATCAAAGTTAAATGAAAAAAACAGCAGAAGAATTAAAATCAACAACCAAATAGAAAACCTAAAAAAACCACAGGTGAAATGAAAAAGTTAACTTCAAAATGGAAATTAACTAAACTCAGTAGCAACTAAAAAAAGTTTAACCTGAAATGGGAGAAAAACGAAAAATTAAATGGGTAGTTGAAATGAGAAGATAGATTATGAGAGTAGAAAGAAGAGAGAATAGTAAAAACCTTGAAGAAAATGGAAAAAGCAAAGAACATAGAAAAGAAGGGAGAACAAGAGAACTTCAGCTTTGAAAGAGAAAAAGAAAATGAAAATGAAAGTATTGTGTGTTTTGGGGAGAAAAAAAATGGAGAGATGAAAAAGTAAATTAATTTTCAGAAGTGCTTTTAGCTTAAGAAAAGCTAAAATTTTTAGTTTCTCCATTTGAGCAAAAGTTTCTTTCAAAAGCAAAAAACTTTTAAGCAAAAGGTGTTTATTTAGCATAGCTTTAAAGTCAAAATGCTTTTCAAAAACACAATTAAACGAGCCCTTAATCTTTACACTTTAATTTTTAACATAATTTGCTGCCCTAATATTTGTAATATGATTAGTTAATCTACATACTTTATTCTAATTAAAATGCTAACGTGACTTCTAATAATTATTAACACCATTAAAATTCTATATTAAATTTAGATCTATTATAATGATATTTTTATCGCACGATCACCAAGAGAGTTTCTTTTAAAAAAATATTTTTCTCTATCTATTATCTCTACCAATATAAGAATGTCATTTAAGTCTTTTCCTATTATTATTATTATTTTAATTTTCATTATTTTTATTTTAAATTTTAAATTTAATTTTAACATTATTTTAGTTTTAAATGATGTATTCTTAAATTGTTTTATATTTATTTTTGGGTAGATTTTTATAATATGTATATGATCTATTTGAGATGTTATTTTATATGATATATTTTTAAAAAGTAAAACTACCTCGTTAATCACTCTAAATAGGGTCATTCCTATTTAGGTCACCCTAATTGTTAGAGTTGTGTGACCTAAATTCTAATAGATTGATTGCAAGTCAAGTTGAACAAAATATATCTTCTTTCCAGAAGATTTACAGCATGTTTGGTTGGGTGTATTGGCATAGTCAATACACCCCTAATCGGTGGGCCCCACTTAATCCCCATTTAATCTGTTGTTTGGTTGGTTGTATTACCATTACGTCCCAAATCTGTTCCTTCCCTAATGCACCCGGTCCCGTAATAGCTATTCCCCCCATCCAGTGCCGATTAGAGAATCCTTACCCATTTCTTATTTTCGTTTCCTTTTTCCGCCCTCATAGATTTCTGCTTCTTCTTCCATCGGCATTGCAGATCTATCCTCATTTCTTCTGCTTTCATAACAAATCCTCAACATTGTTTCATCGGAGGCCGATTTCAGGTATGAATCTTTGCTTCAACATTGTCTTCGGCTTTCTCTATTTTAATTTTTCTCTCCTTTATTGGTTTTTTTCGTTTGGGTTTTGTTTGAATGCAAGCTTTTGTTCCATGGATTTGTTATCTCAATCGGCTGACACTTCATCAACGCTCTCTTTAGGGTTAGTTTCATCTTCGCCGCAGTCTATACTGGGTTACTATTGCCCGGAGATAGGATCATGGGATTGGATACTCCATCAGGAGGGAATACCAGTCATGGGTATTATACCCCACATGGTAGAAAAGTATCTTCTGCTTCAATTTTCTTTGAGAGTTTGCCATATAAAGTGAATCCACAAACTGGGTATATAGATTATGAGAAGTTGGAAGAGAGGGCGCTTGATTTTAGGCCTAAGATATTGATTTGTGGTGGTAGTTCGTATTCGAGGGAATGGGATTACGGAAGGTTTCGACAGATTGCGGATAAGTGTGGTGCTGTTTTGCTTTGTGATATGGCTCAAATCAGTAGACTTATTGCTGCTAAGGTCTGCAAGCTGTGAAGAACTGTAATTATTTGATAGGTTATTTGCTTTATGTGTTGCACTAAGGCTTTATTCATGATTTATAGCTTCTGAAATATACCTGTTTATCCTGAAAGTTTTGGTATTCATGTGGCAGAATTTGCCAATTTTCCTGAAAGTGTTGTTGCTCTTGCAAGAGCAAAGGCTGCTGAATTGGAAGATTTCTCACCGACTTCAATCATTTCAACTGATGCTGGACAAGAGGTTTGGCTGTTTTTTTTTGTTATAATACTTGTCACAAGGCTATAATATGCCTGCATTCTGGTTCTGGACGTGCAAAGCCTTTTGTTTAGATGATTTTCCTGCTTCAACTATGGTGTTTCGACTCCAGCTTCTTTTTGTCTTTTCTTTAGATGGACCAACTCCGCCTTCTGTTGTTGGATGCCTCCCTTAAATTAGTTAATAGCATTGATATTACTTGCATCAATACAGTTGGTAGGACATGGGACTACTATTATAACTTGCCTTCCACTGGACCATCCATTCATTTCAAATATGATGTTCATATCTGCTGTTGTTTGCTCCGAATGTTGTAGCTAAAGATAAAAAATTGGCATTACCTAAGGAGAGGTGATCGGTGTCTCTGGTAGCATTTCTCATTGCTTAAATTCATAAAATTAATAACACAGTAGACCATGTTGAGAAAGGTGATAAAGCCGATTGTTTTTCATTGTAGCACATATATTTGAGTTATATATGTATATAGTTTAGCTCTTATTCTAGAATTAGTTTGCTGTCATTAGTTGGAAAATTGCCTATGCTTTTGAAAAGGAGCTTTGATATGCCCTTTTCATCTAGAACCGTAGTTGCTTGGAATTCTAGACTTGCAACTTTTATTTCTTTTCCTGAAGTATTCATGGCTGGCCTTTTTTTGGTATATCTCCGGATACGAGTTTGAAGATGTCTCAAAAACTTAAAAAACTGAACATACTCGAGTACGAGTAGCATAGCTTGCAAATGCGACTCTATGGTACTCTTATTTATATGTGTAGTTGGTGATGTTGAAATGGATGACTCATTAATATATCAGAAAGTTAATCGGTTACTACAATGTTTAGCTCTTTCTTAGTACTTTGAATTTGCCTATGTGTATAATGTGTCAACTGATGCTACTGGTGTAAAACTTAAGGCTAAAACTAAATTTTATATGATTTCTTCTAGGAGTTGAATAAGATGAAATTACTTTTTTTTTAATCGGTGCTTCTTCTTTGCTGGAATTTACTTTTTTTATTTGGAAATTATTTGTTTGGTTGTTGAGAAAGGAAGGGAAACTAAATCATGATATATGTATATATTTGTTTGGATAAATCATGATAGTTTGTTTTTTTGTTATGTTGTTTAACTTAGTTATTTGGTGCCAGAGTTGAAAACCCAAATCAAGAAGTACTTTGAAGGGGATGAAGAGGCACTCCCTTCAGTTCTTGAGGCCATTTTGTGGAGAAAGTTAGCTGGGAAGCATGAGGAGACCGATGATGAATTGGAGGTGCAACCACGATGTGGATGATGAAGAGTTCGAGTCAGATTTTGATAATTTGTACTCGACTGATGAAGAGATACTTGCAATGTTTTTGATGAAATAAAGTGTGGATAGAAAACCTGTCAATACTTGCAATGTTTGTCCATAATGTTTGTAAATGAGAAAATGACCCTAGTCTACATCATTTCTCAAAGCCTGTGATTGCATGTAAATGTCACTAGAAAGCTGTTGCTAAGGCTTAAGAATCTGTTTTATGAGTCATGTTGGTTGTTTCAAGTTCACTTTAATGTCACTCTGTTTACTGCTTTATAGTTTAACTTTTGTATGGTAAGTGATTTGTATACTAGTTGTTTTTCTTGAATATGCATGCAGAACTTATATATTAGAAGTTACAAACACAGATTTGCAGCTTGATAACAGATAGATCTTTTTTTTTATAGTTTACCATGGTTGCTTTATGCCTATGTGATTGTTCATAGAAAATTTTTTTTGGAAGAAGCCTATGCTTGACATTTGTTTAATCCAAGTTTTCTTAGCAAGTATCTACATTATTAATCTATATTATATAGTATTATATATTATGATTTTATTAAATTCATATAAGAATATTTAATATTAAGAATTTTATTAAATTATATATTTTTATTAAATTATATTTAATAATAATTATTTTAAATTATATTATATAGTATTATATATTATGATTTTATTAAATTCATATAAGAATATTTAATATTAAGAATTTTATTAAATTATATATTTTTATTAAATTATATTTAATAATAATTATGATAAATTATATTTTATAGTATCATATATTATGATTTGAGTAAATTCATATAAGAATATTGATTATTAATAATTTTATTAAATTATATATTTTAATTATAATATATTTAATAATAATTATGTTAATTTATATTTTATAGTATCATATATTATGATTTGAGTAAATTCATATAAGAATATTGATTATTAAGAATTTTATTAAATTATATATTTTAATTATAATATATTTAATAATTATTATGTTTAAATATGATTAAATTATTTATTATTGATATTAATAATCTTATTAAAATTTAAATAACAATAACAATAATCATTTACCAAAACAAATTTATGGTAAGGGTATTCTAGTCATTTTAGTTTTTTCCATTATGCTATTACACCTCTATTCCATTCAACCAAACACAAGATTACTATTACGCCTCTATTCCATTACATTCAACCAAACAGTTGATTTGCTATTACACCTCTATTTCATTACACCTCTAATCCATTACACCTCTAATCCAATACACCTCTAATCCAATACAGCGAACCAAACGTGCCCTTAGTATTTATGAGTATAATATATTTAGCATTTATTAACATAATATATTTAACTTTAATTAGAATTAGGTTTTTTCAACCTATAAACAGATGTAGTCGAAATTCCTCTTGTAAATCATTCAAATTCGACAGAGTGAATTTTCTTCTCCTCTGCCCATGGTTTTTTCCCGAAAGGGTTTTCACGTAAAAATCCGTGTGTCTTTATTTTTATTTCTCTTTTCTTTGTGATATATTGTCATTATCAATGTTCTATTTTTACAAAGTTGTATTAGAGCTTTTGGGTTGTTCATTTCGATTAAGGTAATGGTGTCTTTGAAGTATGAAATTTCGCTGTTGGATCGCAACACCAGATTTGTATTGTGACAGATTAAGATGCAAGCAGTTCTTGAGCAGATGGATTTGGAGGATGCCCTGCTAGGGATAGATAAGATACCTTCGATATTAACGGATAAAGAGAAGAAGCGTAAGGATCGAAAGACGTTAACACAATTACATCTGCATTTGTCTAACGAAATTTTGCAGGATGTGATAAAGGAAAAGACCTCCACTGCATTATGGAAGAGGCTGGAACAAATATGTATGTCGAAAACTCTAACCAGCAAGTTGCATATGAAGCAGCGTCTTTATGCTCATCGTTTGGAGGAAGGTGCGTCTATGCACGAACACTTAACAGTGTTTAAAGAAATTCTTTCAAACTTGGAGGCCATAGAGGTTCAGTATGATAAGGAAGATCTAGGGTTGATTCTACTTTGTTCGTTGCCCTCGTCTTATTAAACCTTTAGAGATACGATTTTATATAGCCGCGAGTCTCTCACAATTGATGAGGTTTATTATTCTTTGACATCGTATGATAAGATGAAGCATCTTGTGGTTAAACCCGACTCTAAGGGAGATGGTCTCATTATTCGTGGGAGACAAGATTGGAATGTTGATGATGATTGTGGAAGGACACAAGAACGGAATCCCTGCGGTAAATCTAAGAGTAAACCGAAGTCTTTAAACAGAGGTAAAACTTATAACTTCTACAAGAAGAAAAGGCACATTAAATTTGAGTGCTATAAGCTACAGAACAAGATCAAAATGTAGGCTGCGAATCAAAAAGGAAAACAATCATAAAGTTTTGGTGAAGCTGATGTTGTAGGAGACTACAGCGATGGTGAACTTCTAATCGCTTCTGTCAACAATTCTAAAGTAAGCGAGGAGTGAATCTTTAATTCAGGCTACACCTTCCACATGAGTCCCAATCGGGATTGGTTTATAACTTACGAAAAAGTGTTTGAAGGTGTTTTGATGGGAAATAATGTTTCGTGTAAAATTGCAGGTGTTGGAATGATTAAAGTTAAGATTTTTGACGGAGTTGTCAAAACACTTAGTGACGTGCGACAAGTTCCAGAATTGAAGAGAAATTTAATTTCGTTGAGTACTCTTGATTTAAAAGGGTACAGATACACAGCTGAAAATAAGGTTTTGAAGATTTCCAAAGGTTCCCTCATTGTGATGAAAGGGCAGAGAAAGACTGCCAAGTTATATGTTTTTGTAGGAATCTACGGTTACTGGTGATGCAGTTGTCGCTTCCTCTTTTTTATCAGATGATGATATTACTAAAATTTGGCATATGCGCCTAAGGCATATGAGTGAGAGTAGAATGACAAAATTGAGCAAAAGAGGACTTCTTGATGGGCAAGGAATTTGCAAACTAAAGTTTCGTGAGCACTACGTTTTTGGGAAGCAAAAGAGAGTTCTATTCACTAGAGGAATCCATAACATGAAGTAAACGTTGGAGTATATTTATTCTGATCTGTGGGGGTCATCTAGAGTGCCTTCGAGAGGTGGAGCTAATTATATGCTAACTTTTCTTGATGATTTTTCCAGAAAAGTTTGGGCATTCTTCCTGAAGCAGAAAAGTAATGTGTTTTCTGCATTTGAGTCTTGGAAAACTATTATTGAAAAACAGACGAGAAAACAAATAAAATACCTCCGCATAGATAATGGCTTAAAGTTCTGCTCTGATGAGTTTAATAAACTATACAAGTCAGAAGAGATCGTGAGACACTTGACAGTTCGTCATAATCCACAACAAAACGGCATTGTAGAACGAATGAATAGAACGATCATGGAGAAGGTTCGATGCATGTTGTCAAATGCCAACTTACCAAAGTCGTTTTGGGTAGAAGCAGCCTCTACTGCATTTTTTATCAACCGATCTCCATTTGTTGCCATTGAGAAAAAGGCTTCACAAGAGGTATGGTCTGGTAATCCTACTGACTATTCTGATTTAAAGATCTTTCGGTGTCCTGCGTATGCTCATGTTGATAATGGAAAATTGGAACCAAGATCCATTAAATGTGTTTTTCTTGGTTATAAAGATAGTGTAAAAGGGTATAGGTTATGGTTTCCTGAAAATAGAAAAGTTGTGATTAGCAGAGATGTTGTTTTTGATAAAACTGCTATGCTACCTAACTTATCTCTTAAAGACTTTTCCAATAAAGAAAACCAAAAGCAGGTGGAGCATCAGATTAATCTAGAATCTACAACAAAGTCGACTCCTTAAGCCAGTACAAAAATTCAGAATAGAGTTGCTTCTTTACCACAATACTCTATCGCCAAAAACAAAACTAGAAGAGAAATTAAACCTCCAAAGAGGTATGTCGAGGCTAATCTAGTTGCTTATGCTTTAAATCTGGTTGAAGATATAGGTGCAAACCAAGAGCCATCTAATTATTTTGAGGCGGTTAGCTGTGAAGACTCAAAAAAGTGGATGTTTGCTATGCAAGAGGAGAAGGAATCACTCTACAAAAACATAACATGGGATCTTGTGAAACTTCCTAAAGGTAAAAAGGTTGTTCGTTGTAAATGGGTGTTTAAAAAGAAAGAAGGGACTCTAGGAGTTGAAGAACCCAGATATAAAGCAAGGCTTGTTACAAAGGGTTACAGTCAAATTCTAGGAGTGGACTTCACAGATGTGTTCTCCCCAATTGTGAAGCATAGTTCGATTTGAGCTTTGCTTGAATTTTGGGCAAGCATGATTTGGAGCTTGAGCAGTTAGATGTAAAAATTGTATTTTTGCATGGAAAACTTGAAGAGGATATTCATATGTAACAACTTGAGGATTTTACAGTCTCAGAAAAAGAGGACTATGTTTGCTTGCTGAAAAAGTCCTTTTACGGTTTGAAACAGTCACCAAGATAGTGGTACAAGAGGTTTGATTCCTTTATGACTTATTATGATTTCAAAAGAAGTAGTTTTGACAGTTGTGTTTACTTTAAGAAAAACAGTGATGGTTCTTTTGTGTATCTACTCCTTTATGTTGATGACATGTTGATAGCAGCAAAAGATAAATGAGAGATAAGAAAGGTCAAAGCCTAACTAAGTGAAGAATTTGAGATGAAAGATTTGGTTCCAGCAAAGAAGATACTTGGTATGAAGATTCTCAGAGATAGAAAAGCAAGTAAATTGTACCTAAGTCAGAAGGGGTACATTGAAAAAGTTCTTTACAGGTTCAATATGCAGAGTGCTAAGCTTGTTAGTACTCCTTTAGCAGCCTATTTCAGACTTTCATTGGCTTTGTCTCCACAATCAAATAAAGAGATTGAGTACATGTCACATGTTCCATACTCTAGTGCAGTGGGATCTCTCATGTATGCTATGGTTTGTTCATGTCTAGATTTATCATATGCAGTCAGTGCAGTTAGCAGATACATGGCAAATCCCGATAAAGAACATTGGAAAATAGTTCAGTGGATTTTAAGATACTTACGAGGTACTACTGATGTTTTCTAACAATTTGGAAGAACTAGAGACGGAGTCATTGGGTATGTTGATGCTGATTTTGCTGGAGACCTTGATAGAAGAAGATCTCTCACAGGTTATGTCTTTACAATCGGAGGTTGTGCAATCAGTTGGAAAGTCACTTTGCAAACTACATTCACTTTGTCTACCACTGAAGCTGAGTACATGGCGATTACTAAGGCTTGTAAAGAAACTATTTGGTTGAAGGGACTATTTAGTGAACTCAATAAAGACCTTCAAATCAGTACAGTATTTTGTGACAGTCAGAGTGTCATCTCCCTTACAAAAGATCAAATGTTTCATTAAAGAACAAAACATATTGATGTTCGGTGTCATTTTATTCGTGATATTATTACTCGTGGTGATGTTGTTGTGAGCAAAATTAGTACTAATGAAAATCCTACAGATATGATGACTAAGTCACTTTCTATAACCAAGTTTGAGCATTTCTTAGACTTGGTTAGTGTTCATTGTTGAAATTAAACCCTTAAGGGATTTTATAGAAGAGGTGAAAAACTTGTTCGTTGAGAATTCGTGTCAAGGTGGAGATTGTTAGAGTTGTGTGACCCAAATTTTAAGAGATTGCTTGCAAGTCAAGTTAAGCAAAATATATATATTCTTTCTAGAAGATTTAGTATTTATGAGTATAATATATTTAGCATTTATTAACATAATATATTTGACTTTGATTAGAATTAGATTTTTTTTAACCTATAAATAGATGTAGTCGAAACTCCTCTTGTAAATCATTCGAATTCGACATAGTGAATTTTCTTCTCCTTTGCCCGTGGTTTTTTCCTGAAAGGGTTTCCACGTAAAAATCTGTGTGTTCTTTATTTTTATTTCTATTTTCTTTGCGATATGTTGTCATTACCGATGCTCTATTGTTACACTAATTTTTTTTTGTTAATTTTGTTGCTACCATCAAAAAAATTGATCAAACTAGTCACTCCACTGTTAAATGGTAACGAAATGATGACATGGAATTTTCACTTCTTTATTTTTCAATTTTCTTTAGTTTTTCTTTTTTAGAATTTTTTTAATTTTCATTATTTATTCTTCTCGCTTTCTCTTCTTTCTTCTTCTCTTCCCACAAACCCCAGTAGCTGCCCCTTTTATTGTTGCTATTGCTAGATTTTTGTAGCCTAATTCCCTAGCCAATACTATCGCTCATCCCTTTTTCTCATTCTTGTCTTTCTCTTTTGTTTTTATTTCCTTCCTTTTTAATTAAACCCTCTAGTCGCCACTCATTTTTTTTCTTATTGCTACAATTTCTTCATTCGTTGCTTTTTCCAATTTGACATCTTCCATTTCTTCTTCATATGTTATTGGATCACGTTCTGTCATTAAATAGAATAAGGAATAATCAAGTGTTTTTTCTATGGGTTCTTTGATATCATAAATATCGTGTAAACTACACATTTTTACAGGTGTGTCCTATGAGCAACTGCTAATACTGCTATTTGGTGATGACACTGTTGTAGGAGTTTTTGCAACATGACTCGGTGGAGGGCTTTAATGATCACTTTGTTCATCTTAATTGATGAAGTCATCATATTTATCATCACTGAAAATTAATCTTTCAATTTTCTTTTCACCTTCACTCCATCTCCAGTAATCAACTTCATTGAATTCAACATCTCTTGAAATAATAACTTTTTTGGTAAGAGGGTTGTCTAGTCTATATTCCTTGCTTATTTTATCATAACTAATGAAAATGCAATTCACTCTATTGCCATCGAGCTTCTTTCTTGTCTATTCAGGAACATGAGCATATGTGAGGCATCCAAAAATCTTGAGGTGTCCATCTCCTGGCTTTTGACTGCTCCAGGCTTCATTTGGCGTCTTGTACTTCACACTTTTTATTGGACTCTGGTTCAACAAATAAACAACATATTGAACAACTTCAAGCTAGAAAGTTTTTCGTAAATGCTTAACTCTAACCATACTTCTTATCATATCAAGAATAATGCGGTTCTTTCTTTTAGCAACTCCATTTTGTCGTGGCATGTATGCAACTGTCAACAAGTGAATGATTTTGTGCTGCTTGTAGAACTTTCAAATAGCTTTGACATATACTCACCTCCTCTATCAAATCTGAGTGTCTTAATATAATGTTCACTCTATTTTTCTACTATAGCTTTGAACTTGATAAACTTGTCAAGTGCTTTTGATTTTGTTTTAAGAAGATATATCCAACTTTTTTCTACTAAAATCATCAATAAAATTAAGATAATACCTATTTTTTCCAAGTAATGGTATATTAAAAGGACCTGTTATGTCAAAGTGCACAATCTCTGATGGTCTCTTGGCTCATCGAGATTTTCCAACTTCAAAACTTTGTCTATCTTGTTTTCCTTTAGTGCAAGCTTCACACAGTTGATTAGAAGGATTAATTTCTGGCAACCCATTCACCATCTTTGCTTTTGACAATAGCTTCAGGCCAGAAAATCCAATATGTTCGAACCTTAAATTCCACAACCATGAATTATCTTTGATCGCATTCTTCATACACTTCACTTCTTCATATTCAATGTCAATAGTGAACAGACGATTACGTGTCATATCAACTTGGGAAATTAATTGACCACTATTATTTTTTAAGGTAAGCGTGCGATCCTTCATATGCAATTCATATCCTTTTTTTCTAGAAGCTGTCTGAGGCTGATGATGTTACTTTTCAAAGCTATTACATAATAAACATCTGATATGTACTTCTTCTCTTCATTCTTTTGTATAATTGTAACTTTGCTTTACCTCTGATCATGGCATGCAATTCATCTCTAGACATTACCTGTCCATGAATGTTCTCGTCCAACTCTGAAAACAAGTCTTTTCGGCCACACATGTGATTGTTGGCATAATTATCAAAACATCAAATATTTTTCTTTGATTTTTCACTTTCTTTTGTAAGAAATGAATACACTGCTACATGATTTCTCTCCGCTAACCTTAGGAGTTGATCTACACTCAGCTAAAATAACCATATTTATTGCAATTATTATAACACCCCATACTCGGTTCGTTGCCGAACCCGAGTTATGGAATGTCACATTAACCACTTAAGTGACTCTACATTAACACCCAATCTAACATCCAACACACCACAAGTCAAAACATAAAGCATATGTAAATATAAGGAAGCACAAATTTGCGAACTCGCC
Source organism: Gossypium hirsutum (assembly GCF_007990345.1). NCBI lineage: Eukaryota > Viridiplantae > Streptophyta > Magnoliopsida > Malvales > Malvaceae > Gossypium > Gossypium hirsutum. The sequence goes on from NC_053446.1 coordinate 29,472,412, forward strand.
TTGCTTGATTCATGATATGCAGCAGAAATATTTTGCGAACCTACTTCGCTTGAAAATACTAAGATTTCTCTTTACCTAATGTAATAAATATTTGAAGAAAGGAATTAAAAACATACAAACCCTAAATTTTGCAAATCAAAGTACCTAACGGAGCACAGTAGTTCTGACATTGGGATTCGCACCCTTACTATCTTGCACAATCTAAGACCCTCATGGAGTAAGTTTTTATGACAGAGTAGGTCTCGCAAATTACCCACAGTTCGTAGAGTTTCTCGTGTTTTAAAAGTTATTAGGGGTTTGCAAATACCAATTCACTAAATGCAAGTTTCGCACTTAATATAATTTGTAACCCTATTACTTCGTAGCAATTTTGGCGTACTCTACATAGATTATAAGTTTGAATACTTCATGTTATTGCTTGTGGCGAACACTATGTTATAAATTAATACATAAGAGTGGACTTGTATATGTAAGAGAACATCAAACAAACTTTGGACTATATTTAAAATTCAAATGTGATTATAAAACATTACCAGTTTGCAATTATAAACATAAAGAAAAACATAAGAAAGCATAGAAAACTAAGTCCTAAACATTCGACGAAGTCAATAGAATTATGTCACTAAGACCAAGTAGAATTCCTACATTTCCTTTAATCCAAAGTTCACTTGTACTATTTTTACAGCATGTATACTTCATCTAGATCACTCACCTTGCCACTGCGCACGTTGTAATCTAGCTATTTGTAGTGAATGGAAGGGAGTGGGTGAGTTCTTGTGAACTCATTGAATATATAAGAAAGAATAACCACATAGCAAAAACATAAGTTAAACAAAATCTTTGGCAAAGTTACAGAACTTGAGAACACAGTTCGTCATACTTACGCAAAGTCTGGTTTGCGAATACCTACTATCAGATAGCTTAAAAATAGTAAAACACGTTATTTTAGAAAACATAAACTTATTTTCCTATTAGATAAGCGAGTCTCCTTATAATGCCTCAGAATGACTCAATGAGTCTCAACATGTCCCATAAGTGTAGTATGAAGCTAAACACTCTCCAGTACACCAATATGTCTCAGTGAATGGAGCTTAGCTCGACGTTCCCTTATCTCTCCAACTTATTCCAAGGCCTCTCACCCAAATCAAAATCACAATTATATGGCATGTCATTATATCCAACGGTTTTAGAAAAACATATTTCTCAAAACATGTACTTAAAACATAGAACTCGTACATTATGAGGAGCTCGCAGAGTATTGTTTATGTTGAGCTGCCAATAAGGAGTTCACATGTCAATGTTCATAAAAACACCTATTCATAACTTAAACACAAAATCAGGGTTCTAGAGAAGGCTTATTCTAAGAACTTAGGTTAAAACTAAGGGTGAGCAAAATTCGATTCGATTCGAAAAAATTGAAAAAAATTTTAAATTTCGAATTATTCGAATCAAGTTAATCGAGTTAATCGAATCAACTCAAATTCCCCCAAGCCCATCTACCCATGCCCCAAAGATTTATTTTCCCAAATCCCAATTCCTCCCCCCAAATCCCCAGCAAATTCCATCGTCCAAACCCCCATTTATTTTTCTTCTTCTCTCTGTTTCCATTCCATTCAAAGTTCAAACCCTAAAATTTATTTTTCTCAAAAACCCCTAAAATAAACCCTTCTTCTTCTTCCTTCTTCTTCTTCTTCTTAAAATAAACATTCAAATCAAAATCCTTACCTCCAAATCGAGTTGTTGTTCCTTCTGATCGAGGCAGTTTGTTCTCTTCTATTGTAAGCTCGAATTTTTTGCATCTTTAAAGTTTGTATTGAAATATCTTTGAATTATTGAATGATTTTAGCTCTATTTGCATCTGTTTCGCTCTATTGAATGATTTTCGCTCTATTTTCCTTCTCCACTTACTTGTTTGCTATTTTAGAACGGGGCACACTGGCACATCACAATCATCATTGGGCTAATTTTTTAAAATAAAAGAATTTAACTTATTTTATTTGAGACTTTAAGTGCAGCTGCTGGAATCTCTTAGTAAAGCCATTTTTGGCTTTAAAATAATTATAAATGATACCTCCCCACTCAAATGAAACCTTTAGTTACATTGTTAAAATAATTAAAAATGAAACCTTTAATTGATGTTTGTCTTTTTTTGTTTTGGAAGATGTAAAATTCTTTTTTTATTATTAATAACTAAGCAGGAAGCACAACCTAATATAAATATATAATATTAGTAATAATGTAATATTAATAGAGAAAAAATGTTAGCCAATTAATTTCTCAAAGTAATAATGTAATATTAGTAATAATATAATATTAGTAATAACGTAATATTAATAGAGAAAAAAAGCATAAAATGTACTTCTTTTTAAAGGATTTTGCAGCTTGCTAATACAAGTCGATAAAATAACATTAAATGATGAATAAAATATTAGATTATCATATTTAAATTATAAATAAAAATTAAAATATTAAATATTAAATACCAGACCTTATAAATAAAATAACACTCCACCAGACTTTTTTTAAATACCATGTTAACTAATTTTAAAGTTTAAACTGTAGTTTAATAGACACCTAAATCTTTTAATAATAAATCTTTTTGGCAAGTTAGATATAAAGAAAACTAGACTTCAATTAATTAATTTATGCTGTTGTACTATTATACTAATTTAGGCTTCAATTAACTAACTTTAAAGTTTAAACTATGGTTTAATAGACTTTTTTTTGTTTAATTTATGCTATTGTACTATTATATTAATTTAGGTTTCAATTAACTAACTTTAAAGTTTAAAGTATAGTTTAATATACTTTTTTTTGTTTAATTTACACGGTTGTACTTGTACTATTATATTAATTTAGGCTTCAATTAACTAACTTTAAAGTTTAAATGATAACTTAACAGACTTTTTTTTTAATTTATGCAATTGTACTATTATATTAATTTAGGCTTCAATTAAATAACTTTAAAGTTTAAAATGTAGTTTAACATACTTTTTTTTGTTTAATTTATGCTGCCGTACTATTATATTAATTAATTTTTAATTTAATCGATTTATTAAGTTTGATTTTAAACCAATTTTTGGTCATGGTTAATGATTGCAAAAAATGTTTACTTGTAGATGAGTGATCCAAAGCGAGATGGTTCAACTCAAAGTTCACAAAATTCTTCCGCAAGTAGAGATGATCAAACAACAACCAAGGAAAATGTTCGAAAAAAGATTACTCCAAGGGCAGCTTGTTGGAACCATTTCACCAAATTTGTGACTGAAGAGGGGGAGAAGAGAGCAATGTGCAATGCATGTGATGTTACTTACACAATGGAATCAACTTCGGGTTCTACAACGAATTTGAATAACCATTTGAAAGCATCCTAAAAAGACCTCGAAGTAATACTTCTAATCCGAAGCAATCAGAATTAACATTTGTGAAGGTTAGCCAAGAAACAACGGATTTATTAACTTGGTGTTTGATAAAGATGCTGTTAGAAAAGCATTGGTTCGTATGATAATTATGGATGAACTACCTTTTAAAATTGTAGAGGGAGAGGGTTTCAAATACTTTCTTTCTATAGCATACCCACGGTTTAGTCTTCCATCTCGTTGGACAATTAGAAGGGATTGTCTTGATTTATTTAACTCCATGAAGAGTGTGATGAAGAATTGTTTTGAAAAAGATATAAGTAGAGTTTGTTTGACGACAAACAATTGGACTTCATTGCAGATGATATCTTATATGGTTTTAACAGCACATTGGGTGGATGATGAGTGGAGGTTGCAAAAAAGGATTATAAATTTTTGCCCAATATCCGCTCATAGAGGTGAAAGCATAGGTCAAGCCATTGAAAAATATCTTCGAGATTGAGGGATTGAGAGGGTCTTCACTATTACAGTTGATAATGCATCTGCCAATAGTGTTGCCATTGAATATTTAAGAAAGAAATTGAATCATCGAAATGCTTATGTTACAAATGGAAAATTTATTCATATGAGATGTGTTGCACACATTCTTAATCTCATTGTGCAATACGGTATTAAAGATGCTTCTATGTCTGTGGATCGAGTTAGAGGTGTTGTGAGGTATATAAGAGCATCACCATCGAGGTTGACAAAATTCAACCAACGAGTAAAAGAAGAAATGATAGATAGTAAGACTCAATTGTGTTTAGATGTGCCTACTAGATGGAACTCAACATATATGATGTTAAAGGTGCCGAAAAATATGAGCGTGCATTTGAATCATATGTACGTGATGACCATAATTTTTTTCTTGACCTTACTACTGGAGATGGAGTTCCTACATTTGATGATTGGGAAATTGTTCGAAGAGTTATAAAAGTATTAAAGCCTTTTTATCATCTTACATTGAAGGTGTCCGGATCTTTGCATGTTACCTCTCATTCACTTTTTGAAGTATTGACGGATGTGCATTGTCTTTTTTATGGGTGGCAAGATTGTGGAGATCTAGACATAATTTCTATGACTTCCAAAATGAGAGAGAAATATAATAAGTATTGCGGTGAAGGAAACAAGATCAACTTGCTAGTTTACTTGGCGGTCATCTTTGATCCGCGATGTAAAATGAGTTTTTTGGACTTTGGGGTCAACTTGCTTTTTCCTAATGTTGCTAATGACATTATGAAAATGATTGATAAAGATTTGCATTGCTTGTTCAATGAGTATTCTTCTAATGCTGGGATAATTGAATTGTTTGAAGGTAGATCTAGTTCTTCAACAAATCTTTGCAGTTCAATGGAAATAGATCAGTCAGAAATGAAAACGGGCTTGGCCAAACAAAAATACCTTAAGAAGAAGAAACAAGTTGGATTAGAAAGCAAATTTGAGTTGGATAGATATTTGGGTGAGGATGAAGAAGTAAAAAATTCAAGTTCATTTGATTTACTATTGTGGTGGAAAATGAACAATCCTAGATTCCCCATTCTTGCACAAATAGCTCGAGATATTCTTGCTATTCCTATCTCAATAGTTGCCTCAGAAAGTGCATTTAGCACGGGTGGACGTGTTCTCGATAGTTTTAGAAGCTCTCTAACTCCTCTCATGGTCGAAGATTTGGTTTGCACACAAGATTGGCTTCGGAAATCTAATGATGCCATCAATCTTGAAGATTTATGTTGATGAACTTCAAACCATGGAAGATGATACTATATAAATTTTAATTTATAAAATAAGCTTTTGTTTTCTTTATATTAGTAAGCATTCCCATAATTTAACTAACACTTTTTTTTTAAAATTTGCTAGACTTATCCAAAATACCCGAAGATCAAGAAGGTAACATACTTAGCATTAGTTTATAAAGTTAAATGTTTATTTAATTTATTTTTGCAAAATTTTTTATTATTTAACTAACTCAGTCAATACTTTTACTAGATGTTTCAAGATTATCAACGGTGTTTGAAGCACAAGAAAAAACTTAAACATTTCTATAATGGTTTTTGAACTGATGTGTTATTATTGTTGGTTAACTGGACTTTTGTTGTGTTCTTTTGGTGTAGGTTTCTATTGTATTTTGGACTTTTGCTTCTTCTTTTTTAATTATAATGTTGTTGTTTATTTCGACTCATGCTATTTACTTGGACTTTTACTTATGTTTTTTTATTATAATCTTGTTGTATTATTTTTGTTGTTTATTTGGAATCATGTCGTTTATTTGGGTTGATGTTGTGATGCTTTTATTTATTCACTTATTTACTTCAATTTTTTGTTGTATGATCATGTTTAAAAACTTTAAAGAAAATTATTTTTTGAAAAATTACATAAAAATAAACAACACTATTTTTTTTAAATTTAACTCAAACAAATATATTCGATTCGATTCAATTCAAATTTCATCTCACTCGAGTCGATTTGATAAAACTTCAAATAAAGTTAGGATGATAAAATGAGATTCAAAAACTCGATTAACTCAAAAATTTTCAATTTGATTTGATTCGATTTGATCGAATGCTCACCCCTAGTTAAAACCCTAAGCTCCTGGTTAACACTACAGTTCACATATCCAAGTGGCAATCCTTAAACACTCACCGATTTGCTGAAAACATTAGACAAATTTTGTCTTTCCCTTGTCCTTGCTTGTAGATGGTTCTGTCAGTTTCTCAATTCTACAAATATAAAAAAGTCACTAATAGACAAAACACATGAAAAATCATACATAATTACAAACGATCCTAGGTTCGCACATACCAATCTTTTGGCGAACCTAGTTTCCTTTGTTTGCGAACCTTTCCTTAATTACTTCTAAACATGACAGGGAAACAAAGTCTTACCTTAGATCCTAAGAGTTAAGTGTTGAGTTCTTAAAACTTGATAACAGAATAGTCAATGATGAATTTGAGAGAGTTTGTTGCTTAAAAAATATGAAATTTCTAATGGAGAGGGCTTAATTAATAGGCACTGAGTGGTCTAATGCTCTTAGAATACCCTAGTTGCAGCAGAAGTAGAAAAGAAGTTACGTGCATGAATGATGTTGTAAAATAAGTTGCCTTCCTAATTTTGGATTAGTTATCTTTCAACTACTCCTAGTTTTGACTCTCAGTGTAATACCCCCTACCCGTTTCCGTCGCTGGAATAGGATACAAGGCATTACCAGATTTTACTGAATTAATTTTTCTGTTATTACGAGTTTAATTACTATTCATTTATCGAATCATGTCATGACGTCCCTTGGATGGGCCTCTGAAGCCCAAAACATACATCGGGACTAAACTGATATTAAATCGAAGCCATAAGAAATTTTTCGCAAAATCTCAAAGTTATACTTACTCTAGCCATACCAACAGCTAAGTTACAAACATTTATTTCTATGTAATATTGGTATTTAGTCTATACATGCCATTCTTTCAAAATAAGTCATTTTCAAATACCAAAAGATATGGGTTGATAGTGTGATAAAGCTCCGACTAATCTCCAACCTTCGAGCTCCCGAGCACTACAAAATAGGGAAAAAGAGAACGGGGTAAGCACATTGTGCTTAGTAAGTTCATGCAACAAGAATTATACTTACCATATTATACACCTATCATTTAATAACACAAGCACACATCCAATTCACATAAACATATACCTATCACATACAAACTCAACCTTTTCATTAGTTAAGTAAACATCATATAAATTCATTACAAAGACAAATGATTGATGAGCTCGTCAATTCCATATTTTCCATTCCCTTGTTATTTTTCCATATTTATCCCGTTGAATTTCCCGAAATTTCGATGAAATTTCAGATGTACACTTTAGTTACAAATTCGGGTCCGTCAATTCATATTCATGTGCGCACATTTCTATTTCAGAGAGCACACTCCCGCGAACCTCATCCTTACAGCGGGATTACCAGTCCAGGCTAAATCCCCTGTAATATAAACTCATAGAGTATTGTCGGGATTACCAGTTCAGGCTAAATCCCCTGCAACGACAATTACTCTAATGAGCTTGGATCTGAATTACCAGTCCAGGCTAAATTCAGACCCTAATTCGGATTACCCGTCCAGGCTAAATCCATTTGCCACATATTCTTCGGGAGGGCTATATCAGAATAGGATCACCTGTCCGGGCTAGATCCTTTTTACCGTCAATTCCTTTTCAGAGATCCATCGAATTTTCCTTTCATTCAACCGGGATTTATTTTCTCTTTTCATCAAGAATATCAATAATTCATCAATTATCATACAATAAACATCTAAATCATATTCATATCAAGAAAAATATATTTCAAGCATTTAAGAATATAATTCAAGTTACACGAACTTACCTCGACACTTGTTCGTAACCAAAAATCTACTAATCCCGAACTTTTTCTTTTCCTCGATATTGCTTCATATTTTAATTTTCCGGATCTAAATAAATAAATTTAATCATTAATCTAATACTTTTCATGTTCATATGTAACATTCTCTATAATTCCATTATTATTTATAGTGCAGTCAAAGCTGTCTCACTGAGTCATAGTCACTAAATTATTTATATATTGAGCTACAAAACTCCAAATTAAGATCCGCTAATTTTTCCCAAAAGACTCATATATCTTCTTACCATAAAATTTTCAGAATTTTTAGTTTAGCCAATAAGTACAGTTTATTCTTTAAAGTTTCCCCTAGTTCACTGTTTGATAGTTCCGACCTCTCTTCAATAAAAATTAATTATCTAATTGTACAGAATTTGGATGATATTTACATTTGTTTCTTCTGAAAATAGACTCATTAAGGATTCTAACCATATAAATTATAACTCATAATCATTTTTTTACAATTTTTAATGATTTTCCAAAGTCAGAACAGGGGAACCCGAATTCATTCTGACCTTGTCTCACAAAATCTATTATATCTCATGATTTACAATTCCATTGCTTACACCGTTTCTTTTATAAAAAACTAGACTCAATAAGATTTAATTCCATATTTTATTAATCCTCTAATTAGATCTCTACAATTTTTGGTGATTTTTAAAAGTTATACTACTGCTGTTGTCCAAAACTGTTTTTGTGCATAATGTTAATTACCATTCTTTCCCTAAGCTTTCAATAAATGATAATTCCATCCCTGCTCAATTAACCTCTCAATTGAGCTGATTTTTCTCAACCAAAACTTTATTCTATCACTTTAAACTACTTTATAACCTTTGGAAATCAGAATTTTAGCACTAGACTTTAATTCCAAACATTTTCACAATTAAGTCCTACAAATCAATTTCTGTTGAAATTACCTAATAAAATCATCTCATAAACAAACTAAAGCTTCAACTTCATCCTATTTCATCATAAAATTCCAGCACATATTCATATAACCTTTCAAATTCATTCATAAAATCAAAAACTAATGAATTTAGTAATAGGACCTAGTTGTAAAAGTCTTAGAAACACAAAAATTACAAGAAAAAAGGCAAGGATTAACTCACTTGGTGCAAAAATTATGAAAAACCAGCTTGAAGAAACCCTTAGGACATTTTTTGGCTGATGAGAATGCAGAAAAATAAAGAGAATTCTAGATATTCCACTTTAGTCCTAACTTTTAAAGTAAATTTTACAATATTCCAATTTTACCCTTAATTCTTCAATTCTCCTGATTTTTCTCAGCGTATACCGCCCAAAATATCTTATTTTGGGCTTATTTGCAATTTATGTCCCTCCTCATTTAACAATTGAGCTATTTAATCCTTCTAGTAACTTTTACACCTTTTTCAATTTAGTCCTTTTCACTTAATTGACTACCCAAACATTAAAATTTTCTAACGAAATTTTAATTCCATATTACTAACACTTCATAAATATTTATAAAAAATATTTTGACTCGATTTTACGAGATCGAGGTCTCGATACCTTATTTTTACCCAATTTCTTCAATAATTTCTTTTTCTAACTAACCACTAAATTGGTAAAATTCTTCTATCTATATTTTCATATGATTTTCCTATCATATCAATATTCATGCAAAAATATTAAAATAAATTTATCTTTAAATCAGATTTGTGGTTACGAAACTACTATTCCGATAACCTTGAATTTGGGCCATTACACTCAGCCCAAAATAACTATCACAGTTTGCCAAGCCCACTGGCGATCCCAATTCGCTAGGCCTACTGGTGATCCTTGCTTCGCCAAGCCTACTAGAGAACACCTACTCACCAGACTAACTATCGAACACTAGCTCGCCAATCCTATTGGTGTACACCATTACGCCAGTCTTTTTGGTTTATACCATCTCGCTAGACCTATTGGCGAACTCCAGCTCGCCAAGCCTACTGGCGAACTCCAGCTCGCCAAGCCTACTGGCGATCACAGTTCACCAAATCTACTTGCGAACCCTGTTTCTCCAAAGAAGTTGGCGACTTCTGTTCACCAGGCTCAAACTTCTAGGCCCTATATTGGGATGTTACAGCTATAACATTGTATTTGAGATTTATTTCCTTGTTGACATCTATCTCTACCTCGGCCTCGAACTCCTCGTCCATGACTTGATGTTTGATACTCTTCACTTGTTTGACCTCTACCATATGATTGATTGCCTTGTCCATGTGTTCCTCATCCACCTCTATTTCTGCCTATGTATCTTTCACAGTATCTTACATGATTGCTTCTACCATGTCCAAAACTATTGCTAGCTTAAATTTTGTTGAATGACAACTTGCTTTGCAAGACTTACTCCAAATTTCTAGTATCATAATTTTGCTTCATTTTATGCTCATGAGCTTGGAGAGAACCCACAAGTTCGTTGATAGATATTTGTTATAGACCTTTTGATTCTTCGATGGAAACAAGTACATACTCAATTTTGTGTGTTAATGACTGTAAATTCTTTTCATTTTATTTATCACTGCTTTCACTCGAGTGACATAATCATCAATACTTTTTGAAACTTTCATTTTCAACGTCTCAAATTGGACTCTAAGCGCTTGTAAGCGTACTTTTTTGCCTTTTCGACTCATTAAAGGGGTTTTTGCAAAATTCCCCATGTTTCCTTTGATGTCTTCGTATCTAAAATTTTTTCAAAGGTTGATCCGTTAACTCCTTGGAAAATAAAGAATAACACCCTTTTATCTTTTTTGTGAACTTTTTTTAATGCTCTTTTCTCCTTGTTTGTCAAAGTCGCTTCTACAATTGTATTTTTGAGCTTGACATAGCCTTCTTCAACAATTTCCCAACAATCTTGAAAGTCGAGCAAAGCTTTCATTTGAATGCTCAATTGCCATATTTTGTCTTTGTTAATTTCAAAATCTGCGGTTGAATCATGTTTGTCATTATGATGTCAACACGAACCTAGCTTTGATACCATTTGTTGGAACGTGTGGACAATTAATACCTAAAAATAATTTTATCGTACACAAATATTACACAATACAAATAAAATTTCTTTCTCTCTATATCAATTGTTGCTAGTCTTTTATTAGACACACGCTTGTTATTTTCTTTTACTCTCAACACACACACTTTAATATTTCTTCACTTATATATATTACACTAACCTAAGGCCTTTGAACTTGAACTTGACAAATAGGTCCACTTTGGTACCAGTACTTTTTTTTATCCACTTTGGTCATTGAACTTTACAATTAGATTCATTTTGGTCCTTAAACTTGGATTCTGTCAAGATGTGATGATGTGATTAGTGTTACTGAAACAAGACTAGATCGGATGAATTGAGAATTTATCGATATAACAGTTCGAACAAAATGATGTGACTAGTGTTACTAGAACAAGACCAAATCGGACAGACCGAAAATTAATCGATATAACAATTTGAACGAAGGGATTGAACCGATTCACTCAAGAACTACTTGAATTTGATAAAAATAAAAAAATTGGGACAAAAATATATAGTTGAACAAGTTGAACCAGTTTAATAATTTTTTTATAAATTTTTAATTATTTAATTAATTATTGTTGGTTCGACGGTCTGACCTGTTTAACCAATGGTCTAGTTATTAAACCATTAAATTTTCAAGTGATAATGTGGCATAATTTCAGAGTGTCACATCACCAAACTTTTATATTTTTCAAGGTTTGGAATCAAAATGAACCTAATTGTCAAGTTCAAGTGCCAGAGTGGATAAAAAATTATATAGGTATCAAAGTGAATTAAGTTGCCAAATTCGAGGGTCAAAATTTATATCATCCCTATCATTAAATATATACTAGTACAACATTACAAAAGATCACATTTAGGATTCCACGATTAGATTAATAAATTAATACATTGATCCCTCCCCAATCCAACTATTGAATTTATCAATTACTTGTTATGCATGTAAATTTTCGAATCGATATGATTTTTTATCACATCGATTTGAAATATTGTCTTTGTTAATATATATATAAATAAACCAAATAGTTAAGACATTATAATTTTACTCGAAACTTGACATGTATAAATTGGCCAATGTGTATTACGATCTGATTGATAAAATATTAATTTTACAAAAAGTTACACAAATGTGTAAAAGATGAATTTACTTACACTAGTATAAAAGTAAAGTAAATTTACACAATTCAATAAATTTTCATACAATTAGTTTTAACAATCTAATCATTAAACTGATCAACATAATTGTATATGATAATTTTTAATTGCTTAATATAAAATTGCTTCCTAAACTATACATGTTTTCTATTTTGGTACATAAATTTTTTTTTGGTCAAAAGAGATATAAATTATTTTTTCGAGATTGGTACTTTGGTCCATCAACTATTAGTGAACTATAGTCAATGATAATGTGGCCCATTCACCAAGTGACACATGGTAAAAAAATAACAATGCCACATCATTAATTTTATAGAATAATTTTTAAAAAATAAATTAAAAATTAGAAGAAAAATATAAAATTTAAATAAAATAAATTTATTGAATTTTTTATTATATAATGTACAATTAGAAAATGAAAATAATTATTTTTAATTTTTTCTTTCCTTCAATTTTTTCAATTTCTTTTTTTTACCCTTTCATTTTTTTCACGTTCTCCTTCCCTTCTTTCTTTCTTTCCCTCTTCTCTCTTTCCCGTCTCTCTCTTTTTCTTTTCTTTTTCTTTCTTCTTCTATCAAAAACCCCATCGCCGCCGCCGCCGCCGCTGTTGACATGAGCCGCCACTCTCGTTGTTCTCAAACTTTCATCCATATCAGGAGAGCGGATCAATTGGAGAAATTTTGAAAGTTAGAGAGATAGGACAGAACTGTACAAGGAGACTTTCTAACATTATTTTGGGGGGCTTTTCCCTTCTTCCTTTCTTGGACTAACGATGGAGGAATGGGAATATGGTGGTGAACTCATGGGGCTGAGCATCAGTGTGGAATGGATGAGTGTTCAACAAAGAAAAATTTTATTTAATAGATTTGGGATAGTTCCTAAAATTTTGCAGAATTGACTAAGTGCTCATAAATAAATTTTCTGATTTTGGGGTTCTGATTGAATATTAAGAAAGTTTAATTTTGAGGTTCTGGGTTGTTTGGATAAATGATGGTGATGAAGCGTTTGGATGAATAAATTTCAAAAGAAGATGGTAATGAGACAAAAGTTTAAGGTGCACTAGAGGAGTATGAATTCCTTACCCAAACCTCTACATAAGATGCTATAGGTTTCATTTTGTTAGATAAATCTTAAAATTATATATGAATTTAATTTAGCGTAGACTTGATCATGGGTCATGGGTCATGGGTCAGGTCACTCAGTCTAGTGACTTGGCCCGAAAGCTCGTTTGAAATGTGAGAGGGTTTAGACAAAAATATAGTCCCGAAAAATGGAATTAGACAAAAAAATAAGGCTCATTTAAAAAACGGGCCGAGCCTTGGATAAGACATTTTTAGCTCGGGTCCGGCTCAGCCCAGCTCGAATTCACTAAAGGACAAAAAGAATTTGCTCTTTTTTTTTATTTTTAAATGTTATTTTCTTGTTATTTTCTCCCTATTTTGCTACCATTTTACTATTGTTACTATTATTTTGTTGTTATCGTTTGGATATTATATAAAACTTATTTTATTGTTAATTTTGTTATTATTTTAAAGGCATTTGTTAATTTTGTTATTATTTTAGAGACATTTGCTTGATAAGTTGCATTTATCTTAGTGTTATTTAAGTCTACATTTTTTTAAAATTTATTTTCAATTTGTTGGGAAATATTTATTTTGATGTTTTTAGTATTTTTGATGTATTATATATATTTAAAAATAATATAAAAATAATATAAAAAATTAATACGGGCGGGCCGGGTTGGGCCCAGGTTGTAGCATTTTTATCCAGGTTGAGCTTTGGCAAAATTTTAGGCCCATTTTTCGGGCCAGGCCAGTAAATGGGCCTAAAATTTTAGTTGAACCCGAGTTGGCCCTTGAGCACCTCTAATTTAGTGTATAATTATAATATATACATAAATTTTAATTTGGTGTAATTATACACGTGAAATTCTAGTTATGGTTCAAATGTATACTTGAAACTTTAATTTTAATTTAATCATACACATTTTAAAAAATAAATACATCAATTTATTTTTATATTAAATAATATAATTATTTATGTATGCAATATATAATATAAAATAATGTTATATCAACAATTATATTAATAATTTACAAGAACCGAATTAATCAAAATTTCATGTATAAAATTACACAAAATAAAAAATGTGTATACAATTACATATTGAATCATAATTCATGTATAGTTATTAGATTTATATCCATTCTCTTTAAGAGTTAGAAAAGAAATATATATGATGATGATATTAGAACATAAATAAATAGAAAAAATAAAGGAAAGAAAAAAAATAGTTTTCTTATTTTCTAATTATATATTATATTATAAAAATTTCATAATTAATTTTTTCTATTTTTTCTTATTTTTGGAATTATTTCACCTGAACAATGATTTGACATTGTTTATGTGATTTTTTATTATGTGCCACTTGATGATTGGATCATATCAGCATTAATTATAGTTAATTAGGGTTGATTAATGGATGTATTAAATTGAAAAAGAAAATTAATTTAATACCACTTTTAATAAAAAAATTATATACTAAAATAAAAATATAGTATAATTTAATGGAAAATTCTATATAAAAAAATGAGGCAGAAGCTCCCTAAAAAAACCCTTACAATTCATTATTGAGATTAAACAATGACTTCCATAAAACTAATAATTACTTGAACAATTGCTAAAAAACTCATGATGGATTGTTTGTCTCAAGTATAATTATATATATGAGAAATAAGATTGAGGAATCACATTATTTACCAACAACATAACTTATACTAATATTATGGTAAAAAATATCACAATCATACCATAAATTAAGCAATATATGTGTGTTTAAAGAAGTTTGTCTTTTTGGGAAGTGTTTGTCTGTGGAGTCACGTTGACCTTCAATTTCCAACTCTCAAGCTACTCATTTGAAAGACACAGAGATTTGAGGACTTTATTTAGCAAAACCCCACATGCCTAGTCTCATAATAAATTAACTAGCTAGTACAAATTATAAAATTTAAAATTTAAAAACAAAAATGCATGGCCAAATTTAACCTAAAGATTGTGGTTCATACAATCGGTATTGGGATTTTCAACTACTGATATCATTTTTAAATTTCTCCAAATTTCAATTATAAATTTTTAAATAATTTTATAATTTCTTAACATTCTTTTAGGGAGGGGTAAATACACTCTCAGCCTCCTTAGATTTGTCTCTATTCATTTTTAATATATAAGATGTGTTTTGTGAATAAAATTGTAGGGTTTAATAGAGGTACAAAATACCTTACAAAATGATATTGATTGTGATATTTAATATCATAAATGGATTTTTATTGGTAACCCAAAATTTTATTAAAAAATTAGAGGGATTAATGCTAGAAGGTAGCAATACAAGAAAAATGGGTTAGTAGCCAAATTTCACAAAGATATTTCATTTGTTGTGTAATACAATAATATTAATGATAGGTTTGGTTATTGGAATTGAATGGAATTGAATAGAACTCTAATTGTATTCTTGTGTTTGGTTGAATGAAATAGATGTTGTAATAGCATAAGGAAAAAATTAAAATGACCAAGTATCCTGTAGAATTTTTTTAAGTAGATAATTATTGTTATTGTTATTAAATTTTAATAGGATTATTATTAGAATAATTTAATAATAAATAATAAATAATGTAATCACATTTTAATATAATTATTATTAAATTTAATTTAATAAAAATAATAAAATATAATTTAATTACATTTTTAATCTAATTATTTTTATATTAAATTATATTTAAATATTTTAAATATTTTGTTTTTATATTTTCTAAGTCAAAATTTTAAAGGACTAATCTGGATATTAATTTTTTTTTGTTATTTATGGTTGCATGGAATAGCTATTTTTTGGTGATACCAAAAAATAACTATTACGGGAAGATAAGTAATAAGGAAGCAATGGTCATTCCATTGAATGTGTATTACATTCAACCACACAAATGAATGGTTCACCATTCAATAAGGGGGGAATGCTATTTCATTCCCCCAACCAAACATGGTGTAAATTAGACTTGATCATGGGTCGGGCCACCCGGCCAAGCCCGAAGGCTCGCTCGAAATGTGGGAGGGTTTGGGCAAAAATATAGGCCCGAAAAATGAGCTTAAACAAAAAAGACCAGTTTAAAAAACGGGCCGAGCCTTGGGTAAGGCATTTTTGGCCTGGGCCCGGCTCGACCCGTCCCAAATTCACTAAAGGACAAAAAAATCTGCTCTTTTTTTTGTTGTTTTTGAATGTTATTTTCTTGTTGTTTTCTCCCTATTTTGCTACAATTTTACTATTATATTGCTACTATTTTGTTGTTGTTGTTTGAATATTGTATAAAACTTATTTTATTATTTTTGTTATTATTTTAAAGGCATTTGCTAATTTTGTTATTATTTTAGAGACATTTGCTTATTAAGTTGCATTTATCTTAGTGTTATTTAAATTTACATATTTTTTTAAAAATTTATTTTTAATTTGTTGGGAAATATTTATTTTGATGTTTTTAGTATATTTGATGTATTATATATGTTTAAAAATTATATAAAAATAATATAAAAAATTAATACGGGTGGGCCAGGTCGGGCCCGAGTTTTAGCATTTTTATCCAGGTCGGGCTTGAGCAAAATTTTAGGCCTATTTTTTGGGTCGGGGCTAGCCCGGCCTAGTAAATGGGCCTAAAATTTTAGTTGAACCCAGCCCGGCCCATGAGCACTTCTAGTGTAAAATGTTATTGTGTAAAAGTGGATTTGCAATGGTTTTGTTGTTGTTAAATTTAATTTTTAAGATTCTAATCATAACAATTAGGTTTGTTATTGTGAATTTTTAATTTTATACATAATGATAAAATAAACTATTGCTAAATATTATAATATTAGTGACGACTTTAAAATGTTGGTACATAATTTAATTTTTTGTCTATTAATTGTAACAACACAATTTGTCGTTGCAAAGTTTTAATAAAATGCGCAACGGGAAAATAAATTGTTGCTAAACATTAAATTACCAGCAACAACCTTATAATATCGTTACGTAATTTAGTTTTATACTTATTCATCGCACGATTTGTCAGTACGAATTCTTAATAAAATTTGTAACAATAAAGTAAGTTGTTGTTAAACCCAAAAATATTAACAATCTTAAAATGTCACTACATAATTTATTTTTATACTTATTAATAGATATGACGCGATTTATCGTTGTGAATTATTAATAAAAGTTATAATGAAAAAAATGAGTTTTTGTTAAACATTAAAATATTATCAACAACCCTAAAATGTCGTTGTATATTTTAATTCTCTGCTTATTGATCACAACAACACAAGTAGTCATTGCGAATTCTTAATAAAGTTTGCAACGATAAAACAAGTTGTTAAACATTAGAATATTAACAACATTAAATTTACCAACAACAAGCTTGTAAGGATTTAGGGAATACCCAACTATCATTGGATGATATGATTCTAATCAAAATATTGCAAAGGCTTGACATTGTTGGAGACACGGTTCCTTCTGAAGTAGCAGAAGAGATACATGCACTGATAAATGTATCAAATTTTGATGAAGAACATGATGAAGAAATGTGACACCCCTTACCCGATCCGATCACCAGGTTCGAGCTACGGAGTATCACATTCGTTGTTGGAGCAACTACGATCAACTATATGCAAATTTCATAATTCAACATTCAAATATGAGCATTTCATGCATAAAACACGATATACAATCATTCCTGGGTCAAATACGAGCTTATGAAAGCTTAGTAATATTTAGGGGTCGAATACAGACTAAACTGTAAAGTTTTCAAAATATCTCATATGGGTGTCGCGACTTTAAAGGCAGTAGCCAAGCTTCCCAACCTGAGGATCAATGTATAAAGTTTTCATAACATAATAGAGTCGACTCACGACCTCAAACAGGGGACACCGAGACGTGATAACTTGATGTTGCGATATTTAGGGTGTGAAGTCACAACTCCACGAATAGTCCACTAAGTTCCCATTTCCCTTGACATCAACTTAGCATGAAACAACAATGTTTGGCTTTAAGAACCCATTCAACATTAATAAACATGATCGATATACAATTGTCAAACCATTGTAATCATTTCCATGCATTACCAAATCCATTTTCATATATTCACAACTTATTTACACAAACTTGACCATTTGCAACATTTAATAAGGTAATCTTAGGTATATGCCATTTGATCAAAATGGAAAAAGTTTTACAAACTTAGTTGAGTCGAAAACGACGGCTAGATGTTGACTTCACTTCCCGGTGCTTCGAGGATCACCTATACCACAGCACGGGGTAAACAAACCATAGGTTGAGCGATAAAGCTTAACGGTACTTTAATGATTCAAGATATCATATCATACACATTAGTTATATGACATTATGCGCATATTCTCAATATCTACCAATACACATCTCATAATGCAACTCAATTTATCATATTATATAGATTTGAACCTACTTATAAATATGTCAATTCAAACTACTCAATATGGCATCATATTTAACCAATTCAATTCTTTTTCCCATTAGTTTATCATTAAGCTATTTGACATTTATTATCAATCATGAATACAACATTTATACATACTTATCATTGATATTACATCATCCAAATTCCATGATCAAACCATATAATTCTCCTTTTTACTTACACCATTCAATCCTTTTCTAGAGTCTATTGACTTATTCGCACTCGTTTCGGCCCCCAAAGCTTGTTTTTAATTGATTTGCACAATAGATTATATGTTTTCTCTATCTCAATTCACATATGCACACAAGTGAGTCCATATCATTAAACCATTTCATTCTGATACCATTTACCAACTTTACCATTTATAATCCCTGTTAACATGACTTGGATTCAGACGTATACATGGATCTTCCAACCAACACACCAATTGGCACCAAAGTACATCATCAGATAAATCGAAGTTAGGGAAACTAGCACATATAGCGCATATTGGCACATAAAGTGCATCCTGGCGCACAAAGCGCATACTGGCACACAAAATGCAATCTAGAGCATGAAGTGCATCTTGGCACATGAGGTGCATCCTGGCGCATAAATGACTTACTTGTAAATGATGGCTAGGAACTTACTTGTAAATGATGATAGATTGTATAAAGGTTTTTAAAGCTTTTCTCTTTAGCTCTTCAATGGTGGACGATATGAATTTGGAGAAGATGATATCTTCTCCACTAACCGTTGGCTTATACAGTATGGTTTAGTTGTAGTTAAACATAATTTATTAGTTTAATCTTAATTAAGTAAACACTAATCTTTAATTAACTTAAACTAATGGCATCCACCATCAAATTCCACTATTATTTATTTAAAATTTATTTATTAACTATTTTAGTCATTTGAATAATTGAAATCTAAGTCCTAAAGCCTCTTCCTAACTAAAAATTTATAGCGATTAAACTTTTACAATTTAGTCCCTATGCCTTAATTAACCACATTTTTTACTAAATTACTTAACCAAATTTTAGTATATTAATATAATAAATCCATAAATATCCCTAGTTAATATTTACGGGCTCAATTATAGAAATGGGGTTCCAAAATCCCATTTTCTGACACCACTAAAAATTGGATCGTTACAATTCCTCATTAAGAAATTTAGTCCTCAAAATTTACCTAGAAAGAGATGGGGATATTGGGATTCCATTGCTCCTTTCAGTTCCTAGGTCACCTCTTCAGTGCTATGACTACGCCATAGGACTTTCACCAATGACACACGCTTATTTCTCAACTCTTTCACCTCTCCAGCTAAGATGTCAACTAGTTTTTCTTCATATGACAGATGAGACTCAACTTTCTCTTGCAACGAAAGCCTAGGATCTTTTTCCATGGAGAAACCTTCAGGAATACCTTATCACCTATAACATATTCGATACTCTTCTATTTCAGATTAACATAAGATTTCTGTTTATCTGAGGCCACCTTCAATTTGTCTTTGATCAACTTAACCATATCTTCTACTTCCTGAATCAATTTCAGCCCAATGGTATTTTTCTCACTCAATTAGTGCGTTCTACACCATCGACCATATAATGCTTCATACGAAGCCATTTGAATGCTCGATTGGAAACTATCATTATTCACAAATTCAACTAATGGTAAATAACGTTCCTAGCCAGATACAAATTCAATAACGCAGACTCGTAGCATATCTTCGAACACTTGAATTACTCGCTCTGATTGACCATCAGACTGAGGATAGATTGAAGAGAGAATTCACACAAAGATCCTTGAAAATGTTGAAGCAAATCAAGTAGAACAAAAAGAATGTATTCAGAGGGAAATCAGACAACAAGTAGCAAAAGAAATATGACAAATGTTGATGCATTCCCATATGAGTTTTCCTATATTTCATTCAACAGAGTCACAATCTTCAGTAATATTATTTTTAGTATTATTCACAAATTCATAATAAAAATTTAAAAATATAATATTTTATTATAAAAATAATATAATATTGATCAAAATTCTAATCTTTATTGTATAATTTTCCAATTATAGGATAAAGTTTAACTAATGAAAAACTAATTGCATGTACATTGGTTCAAATTTCAAACTTTGATACTGTTTAGATGATGTAAACCTTTATTTTTCTTGCAATCAATTTTTATTAATACGTTGTTTGTTAATGATTTTAGTCTAGTTATGTTTTTATTATGATACAATATATATATATATATAAGTAAACAATTTTCTGACTTTAAATTTTATGGGTTATTTCAATTTTAGTTGTGGAATTATTTTTATTACAATATTTCTTATAAATTTATTTAATTTATGTAAATTTTAATTTAATTTAAATAAAAATAAATAATATTGTTTCTAAATAAATTAAGATTGTGGTTGCAAATTAATATTTCACAGTTATATAAATATCATTACGTAAAAGTATTAATAACTATATTATTATTGCGTAAATTATTTGACAACCATGTTTTATGATTGTTAAAATAATTTTTTTTACAATTGTTGGAAAAATTACTTTTTATGGTAACTTTAAGGCATATTCTCAATAGGTAAAGGTGGAGAGTTGAATCATAATTTTATGGTTTCATATTCTACTCCACGAGACCTTTACAACGGTATATCATATGCTCAAAATGGTTGAGTGATGAATGAGAAATTGATGCTCAAAGTAAGCTACTTGGAAATAACGTTGAGGAAAAATAAAAGGCTTAGATCCCATATTGGTTAAATACCAAGTGTGGGATGAGTTTATATATGTGAACTCTTTTAAAAAATAATTGAATGACTAGGCTTGTAATCTTGCCTTATGCATAGGGGGTGCAGGTCTAAACTTAATAAGGTTGGGGTGCGCCTGCACTACGTAGGTGGTACAAAATATTTCGGCCCAAAATGGGCTTGCAAATATTTTAGTACAACACAAATTTATATCCTCAGCTTATTTAATGGCAAATTTTGGGGATATTTTTCCATAATTACAATACTCTCCATGCCTATAAAAAGCCATGATTTTGAAGGGTTTTTTTGCACTCTCATACTCTCTAAGACATTGTTCGTTCGATTGATCATGGTAGAGGTGCTACTACTTCAATCACTGCTGGTGTTGTATCCTGGGAGACTTTCGACCAACGTTGCTCCAAGTACCGTAGGAGCGGCCCGAATCTGTCTTAAGGAAATTGTGTTTCATGGGCCTCAGCGTTTATTATGGTTTTATTTGATTTTCATATTTGATAAATTAATTATAAATAATTTTGTTCATATTTTATTTTATATGTGTTTATTTTTATTTAATTATTTTGTTCGCTAACGTGTTTTGTCCAACAATGATATATAGCCATTTCATAATTTCATACACAACCAATTAAAATATCATTACTATTTGACAACGAATAGTATTGTTGTTACGTAAACAATTTGGCAATCATATCTTATGATTGTTAAAACAATTTTTTGGAAATGACATTTAGTCGTAATGTAATACACAACCAACTAAAATGTCGTCACAAAGTAATATTTGGCAACCATTATATTATATTTACGTAAAAGATTTAACATCTAAATTTACATTGTTATAAACTCTATTTTGCAACCAATATATTTACGAACTCTATTTTGCAACCAATATATTGTTGTCTAATTTTTGTAACTGAATATTTTCGTTAATTTATAAATTTCGTAACCAATTTTATTGTAATTAAAACATTTTTATACAAATAAATTAAGTCGTGACTAAAAAAAAGTATATTTAAAAATAAAAAATCATTGATATAATTAAAAACAACTTTTTAATTTTTAAAGTTATTACATATATTTTAAATAATAGAGATATACACAATAACTTCACTACGACTTTTTATTTGTAACACCCCAAACCCGGCCTGGACGTTACGGCCGAATCTGACGATGTCACAAGATAGTGTATTTGAAAATAGATGCTCGTGTTGAAAAACCGTAACTTTGCTTAAAACATTTTTCATTTAGATCTCGTCGTTATCTTTTATTAATCCTAAAATAGAGATTTTTATTCAATCGTTAGTTTGCAAAATGTTATACGTTGCAGAAGATTTTTAAAACAGTTTGTATTCTTGTGGGTATTTTGCTAAAACACATGCATTTCTTTTAAAAACTTGTGTTTTATCTACCTCTAGCAGATATAAAACATAAAGCAGTATAAAATCCAAATTTTAAGCAAAAACTCATAGCAGCCATTATTACAGAAAAATACCCCAAATAAAGCTTTAAAAAAAATAAACCTAATTAAATACAAAACAGTAAAAAGGAGTTGTGTGGGCACAACTGAGTCCTCCGCCGCTCCGATCCGCCTAAGTCTGGGGATTACCTGAACAGATGAATCAGGAGGGTGAGCTTACGAAAACTCAATGTGTAATCCCCGCATAAACAAGCAGACAGTATGAATCATAGTTTAGGCCTAAGCCCATTTCGGCAACAATTTTAGTTTCAGTTTCAATTAGGGCCTTAGCCCATTACAATATAGAAGCAGTCATGCATTTAGGCCTTGACCCATTACAGTATCAATACTCAGTACAGTAACAGATATGCAGTATCAAATCCTACCCAACCAGCCTCTACACTCCAACTCCGTCCAACCTTACACTCCATGTGGGGATATAATCAACCCACCCATCCCTACACTCTAAGTAGCATCGAAGGCGGCACTAGACAGTAGTTTGCAGCTAAGCTGCTAGTAATTCAGGTTCGAGGCCTTTCAGTACACTTCCTCCGAACAATATAACCCCACCCCAATGCAATGCAATATACATATATAACATGCTAAAACATAACATCACGCATAAAATCAGGGCATACAGTATCAAACCAGTGAGACATTATCATGCTTAATAACATGCATAATCGTATCAGTCATACAGTCACTTCAGTCAATTAGGAGTCTAGGTAAGCTTACCAACCCTACAATAGGTCCACAGTCGACTCGGGTGACCGTGCAACATTAGCAGTCAAACAGTGAAAATGGGCCCACGGCCTATGTTGCATGCCCATGTGGGCCCACACGGCCCAAAATGACCTTGGCCGTGTAGATCTCACGGCTTGACCCAATATTCCCACACGCTTGTGTGGGGCCTACGCACCTGTGCAGCCCACACGACCCAATTCGGCCCGGCCCAAAAATTGCACATGGCCAGCCTTGTCGATCTCACGCCCATGTTCAATCATACGACCTACCACACGAGCGGTCCTATGCTCGTGTGGCGTTGTCAGTCCCATTTTTTAGTTTTTTCGCCGACTAGCATTTTCAGTGATATGATTACACACTTGGTCTGTTTCTGACGTAAAAACACTTCCAAGATCCCCAGTACCTATGGTCAACAACCAAACCCTATAATCAGTCCTAATTCTTAGTTAACTCGAAACCAAAATATTAAAAATGATTCGTTCAATCCATTTGTTACTTACCTTCAAAACTAAGCAACCCCCACCTACGAATCCGTACGAGATAGGTCACCACTCCCACAATTCGCTGCTGACAAATCTGAAAGACCCAATAAGACAGCAATTCACATTTTCAAAGCTTAAAAAAATAGAAAAGCTTCCCCTAATTCACCAAACACAATCACCTTACCTACTAAACGAGTAACAGTAGAACCACACAGCTCTAATGCTAACCGAATCGTTCTAGTCCTTAACCTTCATCAATGAAACAGTCGACCTATCACCAAAAATCCATAAAACAAATAACACCACATTTATAAAACTTACCACAAACGCGCAAAGGCAAAACGGAGATGACAAATTGCAGCAACAATGATTTGAGAAGGAAATGGACTACTAGAAAAACCAATGCAATGAGAGAAGGAAATTTTTAGTAGTAGTCGACAACAAACAAAAAGAGGAGAAAAGAAAGGCCAATGGCACAATTCGCAGAAAGAATAATAGCCGGGAAGAAAAAAATAGAGGAGCAAAAACAGTCGGCTGCAAGGGAGAGAAAAGAATCAGCAAAAAAAAGAAGGGGAATGATGAAAAGAGGGAGAAGATTCGGCCAAACGAGGAGGGGAGACGTTCGCTCACCTTTTCTCTGAAAAGTAAAAATTTAGGAAGCACAGAATTCCACTCAATCACCATTACCCCCTAAATCCTTTAATTAACTCCCCCTATCCCTAATTTTACTCCCCAGCCGTCCACTACAAACTCTTTAACCACCAAATTCAAACCCCACTCAAACTTTTCAAAATTTCGGTCAAACTACAACACCCTCATGGCACAAGTAGTAAAAATAAATCCCATGTTTGCGCAAGGACTCAAACTCCAAACCTCCTGCTCAATTGCACTCCACTTAACCACCAAACCAGCAGGTCCATTCTAACATATTTTACCAATATTTATTTATAAGCCTACTGACTAGAGATAGAGGTTTATTCATTTAAAAACCAAAATTTGCCCAAGCTAAGGCTTGAACTTGGGACCTCCCAAACACTCCCAGAACACATAACTACTAGAGCTGATAGATATTTGTGTCACAAACATACAAAAATAAATATATAAGGGATTTTTGGGGCGTTACAACTCTACCCACCTAAATGAAAATTTTGGCTTCGAAATTTTACCTGATCAGAACAGATAAGGATACTGCTGTCGGATCACACCCTCAGGCTTCCACGTGGCCTCTTAAGAGCTATGATTTCGCCAAAGAACCTTAACCAGTGGAATGGACTTTCTTTTGAGAACCTTTACATCACGCTTTAAAATCTGAACTGGCTCCTCCTCAAAGGTCAGATCTGGCTTAACCTCGATCTCCTCAACATTAACAATATGCGTGGGATTAGAGCGGTAGTGCCTCAACATATAGACGTGGAACACGTCATGAATCCAATCTAACTTTGGAGGTAACTCCAACTGGTAGGCAACCAGTCCCACACGTTTCAGTATACGGTAAGACCCAATAAACCTAGGGCTCAACTTGCCCTTACGACCAAACCTCAATATTCTTCCATGGCGACACCTTGAGAAAAATAAAATCTCCCACAGAATACTCAATCTCTCGACGCTTTAGGTCGGCTTAGAACTTCTTCCTATCAGATGCCGCTTTCAGTCAGTCTTGAATTAGTCTAACTTTATCCTTAGTATCAGAAACTAGTTCAGGGCCTAGAACACGCCGCTCGCCCAACTCAATCTAACATAAAGGTGTGCGACACCTACGACCATATAATGCCTCGTAGGGTGCCATCTGAATGCTAGACTGATAACTGTTGTTATAAATGAATTCTTCTAGCAGCAAGTAATCCTCCCAACTGCCTCGGAAGTCAATCACACAACTTCTCAACATATCCTTCAGTATCTGAATCACCTTTTCTAACTGACCGTCAGTCTGAGGATGGAACGCAGTATTGAAGTCCAATCTTGTACCCAAAACTTCATGTAGCTTCTTCTAGAATCGAGGCGTGAAGTGAGGATCCCTATCAGATATTATCGAAATCGGTACCCCATGCAGTCTCACTATTTCAGACACATAAATTTTAGTTAGCTGCTACAGAGAGTAGTTGGTACGAACTGGTATGAAGTGGGAGGACTTGATCAATCGATCCACAATAACCCATACAGAATCATTTTTAGTAGCTGTGAGGGGTAACCCACTAACGAAGTCCATAGTCACTCTCTCCCACTTCCAAAGCGGAATTTTGATTGGTTGCAAAAAACCTGAAGGTAACTGATGCTCAGCCTTAACTTGCCGGCAAGTCAGGCACTTAGCCACAAATTTGGTAACTTCTCGCTTAATACCTAACCACCAATATAACTAACGAAAGTCGCGGTACATCTTATTTTTGCTAGAATACATAGCATAGGGGCTACTATGCGCCTCTCGTAGTATAGACAACCTTAACTCAGTATCTTTCGGTACACAGGTTCTCCCACAGAAACAGAGCACCCCTTTGCTATTCAATCCAAAATCCTCGGTATTCCCACTCTCAACCTATCAGAAACGAAGACTTAACAACTCATCCTTTATCTGTTTACCCTTAATCTACTCTATCCACGTCGTTTAACTTGAAGTTTGGCCAACAGACTACCATCATCAAATAAACTGAGGCGAGCAAATATCGCCCTCAGGTTAGTCATAGCTCTACGGCTCAGTGTGTCGGCCACCACATTAGCCTTACTAGGGTGGTATTTAATAGTATAGTCGTAGTCCTTAAGCAGCTCAATCCATCTACGCTGCCTAAGATTCAACTCCTTCTGAGTGAGAAGGTACTTGAGGCTCTTGTGATCGGTGTAAATGATACACTTCTCATCATACAAATAATGCCTCTAGATTTTCAGTGCGAATACCACTATGGCCAACTCATAGTCATGTGTTGGATAATTCGCCTCATTAGTCTTAAGCTGACAAAACGCATACGCTACCACCTTACCCTCTTGTATCAATACACACCCCAAACCGACATGTGATACATCGCTGTACACAGTAAACTCCTTTCCAGACTCTAGCTGTATTAGAATAAGGGCCTCTGTCAGTACAGTCTTGAGCTTCTCAAAGCTCTCTTGTGAAGCATCAGTCTAGTTAAACGGCACACCCTTACGTAGTAACTTAGTTAAGAGTATAGCAATTAGAGAAAACCCTTCCACAAATAGTTGATAATACCCTACCAGTCCTAGAAAACTACGGATCTTAGATACAGTATTAGGCTACTTCCAATCCAAAATAGCCTCAATCTTTCGAGGATCAACTCTAATCCCCTCAGCAGAGACCACATGTCCCAAAAACATTACTTCATATAACCAGAACTTACATTTACTAAACTTGGCGTACAATTGTTTCTCTCGCAGAATCTGTAGAACCACTCTGAGGTGTTCATCGTGTTCATCCTCAGTTTTTGAATACACTAGTATATAATCAGTAAATACCACTACTAACCGATCCAGAAAGGGTGGAACACTCGGTTCATCAGATCCATAAAAGCTATTTGTGCATTCATCGGCCTATATGGCATCATTAAGAACTTGTAATAACCGTACTGAATCCTAAATACTTTTTTGAATACATCATTCTACTTAACCCTCAACTGATGATAGCCTGATTGGAGATCAATCTTGGAGAAAATCGAAGCCCCTTGGAACTGGTCAAACAGATCATCTATCCTTGGTAGGGGATACTTATTCTTGATGGTCAGCTTGTTCAGTTGACGGTAGTCAATACACATATGCATGGATCCATCATTCTTTTTCACAAGCAGTACTGGTGCTCCCCACAGAGACATACTAGGATAGATGAACCCATGATCCAGTAACTTTTGAATCTGGGCCTTAAGCTCCACAAGCTCTTTCGGTGCCATTCTATAAGGGGCGATGGACACCGGAGTTGTACCAGGAAGGAGCTCAATCCCAAACTCTACTTCACGATTCGGAGGTAACCTAGGTAGCTCTTCAGGAAAAACATCTGAAAACTTCTTAACTGTCCTAATATCCTTAACCGAAGAATCCCCTGAATTTGAAACACTGATGTAAGCCAGATACGCCTCACATACCTTACGAACCAACTTTTCAGCCCTCAATGCAGAAATCACATTTAATAAATAGTTCCGATGCTCCCCAATTATGACTGCCTCGCTGTCTTCTGCAGTTTTTAGTACAACCTTTTTCGTGGCACAATCTAAGCTCACTTAGTGTTTAACCAACCAGTTTATTCCTAGTATCAGATTAAATTATCTAAAAGGCAGTTCCATCAGATCAGCCAAAAAGATAGCTCCTTGAACCTCTAGAAGAACATCTCTAAACAGTTTGTTAACCCTTATTGACTACCCCAACGGACTCAGTACAGTAACCTCACTCGTAGTGCTCTCAACCAGGATACCCAAGTTCCCAGACACAGTATAAGCTATGTAAGAGTGAGTGGATCCTATATCTATCAGTGCAGTATAACGTACATTATAAATAAAGAACGTACCCGTAATGACGTCTAGAGCATCACCATCATCTCGGTGACACGCAACATAAACTAGAGCCGGCTACCTCACCTCAGTATGTCCAGTACCTCTGCCTAGTGCTCTCTGACCACGGCCCAAACCATTACCACATCTGGCCTGACCTCGGCCTCTCGGTGGCTGATGAACTACTATTGGTGGTTATGCAATATTATTACCCAGAGCTTGCATCTCATCAGACCTTCATGGACACTCTCTAATACGGTGCTCTAGAGAACCGCACCTCAAACATGCCTTAGTTCTTTTCCAACACTTGCCCTGATGGTGCCTACCACAGCCAGTACACAATGGCTGTCTAGTAGCAGCAATGGGAGCCCCAACTCTGATCAGCCCATCAACTTTAGCCTTTTTCTTAGGCCTCTGAATAGAACTCAAGGGCTCTGAATCCCTCTTATTTCTACCTCTCTCTATCACAATTCTGGCACTCAGTGCGCTTCACTTTCTCGGCGATCTTCGCTTATCAACCAATACAACAAAGTCTCCCTCCTTTTGTGGAGCTATCAGGACCCTAGATTATCCCTAAGGCCATCCTCGAAGTGAACACATCGCTTATACTCAGTCACCACCATACCTCGCACACAGCGACTCAATCTCAGAAATTTGGCCTTATACTCGGCCATCGATCTATCCCCCTAAGTCAAATTCAAGAACTCTCTCTTACGGGCATCCACATAACTGGCCCCCACATATTTCCCCTGAAAAGCGGTCTTAAAGAACTCTCAGGTCAGTAGATTGGGCTGAGTGCCCTCCTTAACCGAGAGCCAATATGCCTTATCTTGTAGCAGCGATACAGCACCCTTTAATTCCTGCTCAGGAGTGCAGTCCAGATCATCCATAATCTTCTCTGTGACCTCTATCCAGTACTGAGCCACATTAGGGGCAACTCCAGTAATGCCCCTAAAAAGCTCAGCTTCGTTAGATCGGAGTCGTTCCGTAACCGACCCACGGTCTCCAACTCCAGTATTGGGCCCAGCGACCTTCTCTAAAATCCTTAACATTACTTGGGACAGTGCATCGTCCCTAGTCGCACGATCATGAAACCCAGTTTCGATCACAGGTGAAGCCGGTGTCTCACTAGTTTCCAAATTAGGTAGATTGCCAGATGACGAAAACCCAGCTCGAACACCTCTACGGCCTCTACCACGGCCTCTTGTACCCAATCCGCGAGTACCTTTTTTGCTCATTGTCTATTTGCGTTTAATCTGTATTAACGGTTTTATGCATCAGTTTACAATTTCATTATTTATTAACAGATATCTTATAAGAGGCAGTATTAGAAGTGTAAAGTTTGTTTTCGCCTAACGTAGTGTCTATCAGTGTCTATCAGTTTTACTATACTATTAGTATACACTAACTTGAGTGTTTTCCGTACAATCTACCTATAGTAGTCTCAATTTGTGCTATCTATAGTAGTTTCAGTATCAAGTTAATTTTAGTTTAAAACATATAAAGGCTTCAGAGAACTTACAAGATCGACGCCGGAGACTCGGTGTACCATACATTCAGTAAAAATGTTTCAAATCATTCAAAAATCAGTATTTTAAAAACCTAAATTTAAAACATAAATCCACAACCGAGTTTTGCAACCTGACTTTGATACCACTAAATGTAACACCATAAACTTAGCCTAGACGTTATGGCCGAATTTGGCGATGTCACATGATAGTTTGTTTGAAAACTGATGCTCGTGTTGAAAAACTGTAACTTTGCTTAAAATATTTTTTGTTTAGATCTTGTCGTTATCTTTTATTAATCCTAAAATAGTGATTTTTATTCAATCGTTAGTTTGCAAAATGTTATACGTTACGAAAGCTTTTTAAAATAGTTTGTGTTCTTGTGGGTATTTTGCTAAAACACATGCATTTATTTTAAAAACCTGTATTTTATCTACCTCTAGCAGATATAAAACATAAAACAGTATTAAATCTAAATTTTACGCAAAAACTCATAGCGGCCATTAATAAAGAAAAATACCCCAAATAAAGCATTAAAAAAACAAACCTAATTAAATACGAAACAATAAAAAGGAGTCGTGTTGCCATAGCTGAGTCCTCCGCCGCTTCGATCTGCCTAAGTCTGGGGATTACCTGAACAGATGAATTAGAAGGGTGAGTTTACGAAAACTCAGTATGTAATCCCTGCATAAACAAGCAGACAATATGCAATCATAGTCTGGGCCTAAGCCTATTTCGACAACAGTTTCAGTTTCAGTTAGGGCCTTAACCCATTACAATACAGAAGCAGTCATGCATTTAGGCCTTGGCCCATTACAATACCAATACTCAGTACAGTAACAAATATGCAGTATCAAATCCTACCCAGCCAGCCTCTACATTCTAACTCCGTCCAACCCTACATTCCATGTGGGGATATAATCAACCCACCCATTCCTACACTCCAAGTAGCACCGAATGCGGCACTAGACAGTAGTTTGCAGCTGAGCTACCAGTAATTCCGGCTCGAGGCCTTTCAGTACACTTCCTTCGAACAATATAACCCCACCCCAATGCAATGCAATATACATATATGACATGCTAAAACATAATATCATGCATAAAATCAGGGCATATAGTATCAAACCAATGAGACATTATCATGCTTAATAACATCCATAATTGTATCAGTCATACAGTCACTTCAGTCAATTAGGAGTCTAAGTAAGCTTACCAACCCTACAGTAGGTCCACAGTCGACTCGGGTGACCCGTACAACATTAGCAGTCAAACAGTAAAAATGAGCCCACAACCCATGTTGAATGCCCATGTGAGCCCACACATCCGTGTGGCCCACACGACTTGGCCTAATATTTCTACATGCCTATGTGGTTCACCCGTATAGGCCACATGGGCACGTGGGCCCCATACGACCCAATTCGACCTGGCCCATGAATTGCACATGGCTAGCCTTGTCGATCACATGCCCATGTTCAATCACACGGCCTATCACACGAGCGGTCCCAGGCTCGTGTGGTGTCATCAATTCTATTTTTCGGCTTTTTTTTTTCCGACTAGCGTTTTCAGTGATGTGATTACACACCTGGTTTGTTTGAGATGTAAAAACACTTCCGAGATCCCCAGCACCTATGGTCAACAACCAAACCCCACAATCAGTCCTAATTCCTAGTTAACTCGAAACTAAAATATTGACAATGATTCGTTCAATCCATTCGTTACTTACCTTCAAAACTGAGCAACCCCCAACTATGGATCCAAACGAGATAGGTCACCACTCCCACAATTCGCTGCTAACAAATCTGAAAGACCCAATAAGACAACAATTCACATCTTCAAAGCTTAAAAGAATAGAAAAGCTTCCCCTAATTCACCAAACATAATCACCTTACCTACTAAACGAGTAACGACAGAACCACACCGCTCTAATGCTAACCAAATCGTTCTAGTCCTTAACCTTCATCAATGAAACAGTCTTAACCTTCATCAATGAAACAGTCAACCTATCACCAAAAATCCATAAACCAAATAACACCACAGTTACAAAACTTACCACCAACGCGCAAAGGCAAAACGAAGATGACAAATTGCAGCAATAAGGATTTGAGAAGGAAATGGACTACTAGAAAAACCAAAGCAGGGAGAGAAGAAAATTTTCAGTAGTAGTCGACAATAAACAAAAAGAGGAGAAAAGAAAGGCCAGACGACACAATCCCCAACCGTCCACCATAATCCCCTCAACCATCGAATTCAAACCTCACTCAAACTCTTCAGAATTTCGGTCAAACTACAACACCCTCATGGCACAAGCAGTAAAAATAAATCCCATGTTTGCGCAAGGACTCAAACTCCAAACTTCCTGCTCAATTGCACTTCACTTAACTACCAGACCAACAGATCCATTCTAACATATTTTACTAATATTTATTTTTAAGCCTATTGACTAGACTTGAACTTAGGACCTCCCAATCACTCCCAGAACACATAACCACTAGAGCTAACAAATATTTATGTCATAAATATACAAAAATAAATATATAAGGGATTTTTGGGGCGTTCCATTATCGGTACAATAAAATTTTAGCAGCAGTACTATAATATTTAGTAACAACTTTTAACATTGATAATACCCATTTTTGTTCTAGTGTAGCAAAAGAAAACTAGCAAGAAAACAAGGCACACCGGACTATATGCCATTGAAAGTTACGAGTTATCCCTAAATGAAAGAAGATGTTATCACCTTAAAGAAAAAACATGAATCTAACATTAATCCCGTATAAAGTACTAAATTTATGCGCAAAATTATAAGTTTGAAGTCAGTTTAAAAAGGTAAAAAGAAAATCAAAATTTAAGAAGAAAAAACAAAAGAAAAAAGGGATGGAATAGGTGAAATGAACCTTTCAGAAAACCAGATAGATAAAAAAAAAATTAGAAAGGTGAGGGACCCGAGAAGGGGATGGCAATAAGTGATGAATGTAATCAGTCCAATAATACAACAAAATCTTGATTTCTGACAAGTCAACCCAGTAAGTACTAGAATACAACAAAGGTAGGGGACCCCTCGTTGACCTTCTCACCTCTTAATCATCCTTCATATACACCATTACACATTATATGTACACATCAACCATTGCCAAACATTTTAATTTCAACTCAGAATCTGTCTCACTTTTCCTCTATCTTCTTTCCCTTTCCACAACAACAGCTCCATGCATCCCTACATATATCACATGCCTTCATCAAAATCATAACCATAATCCATAATGCTTCCAATGCTCATCATTACCAATACCCAAACTTCTTTCTTAGTAAATTTCAAGTCTTCTATTATTGAAAACCAACTAATATTTTTTAGATTATTATTATCGCTTGCTTTTCTTTTTCATTCGTCCCTTGTCTTTTAGATTTGTTATGCTTCATACCATCCTATTAGATTTTTGCTAATAAACTAATGATTTAAACTTTGCATAAAGTCGTTAATTTTTATATTTTTTGTCAATTTAATTTTTATTTTTATTTTGTTAAATTTTGATTCTTAACCTTTTAAGAAGAGTTTAATTTGACTATCAACCTTTTAAAGAAAATCAAATTGTTGTTTTAAATTGAAATACAGATAAAAACATTAAACTTTTACACATAGCTGCCCACATGACAATTCATGATTACTCCATGCTATTTAAAAAAAACAATTATGAAATTTTTATATTTTTTGAAAATTGAATTTATTTTATTTATTTGCATATTTTTATAAATTTTAAATTATTTGTTGACGTGTCGTATAAAACAAATACTATCATGTCAGCATAAAGTACACGTGGACTACTATGAGGTTGCCATGCCAATATTATTAAAAAAAATGTTTTAGTCAACATTTCCATTAAAAAAGTTACCATTTAACTTTTTTTGAAAAATTAATAGCCAAATTTATCTAAAACAAATGTATGAGCTAAATTGACAAAAATAAAAATAAAAATATCATTATGCATTTAAATTTTTAAAAACTCCGAAATGAAATCGTAATAATATAAAAAAATTGAAAATAAGCAAATCTTCAAATAAAAGACTTGTTAATTATTAAAGTTAATTTTTACTTTTACAAGGGAAATTAAATATCAAAAGTAGTAAATTATGCTGAAAGTTTACTGACAACTATTTTACATGTTTCTATAGCAAATCTAATATATAAATCCGTTGAAAAAAAAGGCTATTCAAATTTGAAAAGATCCAACAGAGAACTCATTTCCCTTCAACTTATCTTCCTGGATTTCATTACATTACATGCTGCTATTTGCATGAATGAAACTGAATATTTGTTGAACTGAGCTCGCAATGTCTTCAGCGCTGAACCCAGATTCACCCGTAACCTGCATATCCACATAATTCTCTTTATTCTCTCTCCTCTTTTTTTTTTTTGATAAAAATTAAGAAAGATAAAGATATGATCAATTGTATACCTTAACGTTGAAGGAATATAGAACTGTTTGTTCAATGGTGGTGATGTTGGTATGAAGGATATTGAGCTGCAAATCTTCGAGAGCTGCTATGGTTTTAACCAGTTGGCCTGGTCTTCTCCTACACAAGATCTTGATCATTGCATCAAACCCTAAAAGCTTCACTTCAACATCCGCCAAGCATGATTTGTTTTCGGCTGTTTCTTCGCGGAGTCCGGTTTCGTACTCCATTACCTTCATTTGATCGTTCGGGAGAGTAGACATCGGAGGAAACACCGGCTGTTGTTGTTGTTGCTGCTGCTGCTGAATAGCCGCCATTGATGTATCTCCCATCTGCCGTGAAGCTTCTCCATACAATCTTCTTCTTTTCTGAGATTCTAGACATTGAAGGAGTTGCTCTAATTCTCTCACAAACTCTATGGCTCCACCAATAATGGAGGCTTGATCTCCCTGAATTAATATTTTACCTCAACATCAATGGAAGAACAGTACTAGAGATTGATTGATATGAAATAAAGGATTTGAGTTTGAGATTACCCTTTGAACGTAAGAGCCAGGCATGAGGGATCTCAACACTCGAAGATGCTCGTTCATTTGCTTCCTTCGATTCCTTTCAACAGCTATGTGAGTCATCCTCTGGCTTTCAACTTCTTCACTGGTTTTGATCGTTCTTGGCCTCTTTCTCTTGTTCTTAGCAGCATCTGTAGGTACTATGGGGTTTTTGTTATGAACATCATCTTCTCCAAAGAAACGAAGTTGCACCGCAGCATTATCAGAAACCCTAGCTTCATCTTCTCCATGCTTATCTTCCACCAATTCCTCAACGTTTTCAATCCCAGATGGAGGAACCATTAAAGACTCAGCCTCTAACTTGTCGTTTAAAACAGGAAACCTTAGGAAATAACCAGAAGGATCGATCCCAGTCTCGTCTTCAGGGATCCTTGTTTGGTTTAAAGCTAATTTAGGACCGAAATCTGCAAATTGCATCACATCAGCGAAGCTCAGTTTATCGAAAGATGCTGGAGTAGTGTAAAACCCTGATGAAGATGATATATGCTGGTGTTGTTGAGGATTATTCAACATATAATCAACCATCCCATTGTTGTTATCACCACAAGATTCACCAATCCGAGGCTGCTGATGTTGATGATGATGCTGATGATGGTCTAAAGAATAATCTAGCCCCACAAAATTTGCCTGAAGGAAATCAAGTTTGTAGCAGAATAACATGGCGATTGGTAATAAATATAAAGGTTTTGAAAAAGAAAAAGAAAAAAGAAGATAAGAGTATATGTGCTGTTGGTACCGCGTAGTTTTCTTCTTTCTCCATTATTACTGTATATATAGCGATAACCCTAAGTGAGGTCAATTCGTGTAAAGACAAACTTGACCCTAGTCAATATATCATTGAACCTGAAACACAGAGACAAAACCTTGTCAAGTTACGGCCATTAAACAAAATCATTTTGCATTTATGCATAAATAAAACAAGGAAACCGCCTTTGAAACATGTAATTAACATAAAAATTAATACCATAATAACGACATAAAACTTGCATCTATCTATCTTAACATGTAGCCCTTGGAAATGATAAAGCTGATGATGATGGGATGGATATTGAACTCAGAGAGAAACAAAAAGGTAATAAGACAAAGAGTGAAACTTTTGGATGAGAGGTGGGGTAAGCATGGAAAAAGAGATGGATCGAGTGGTGTAAATGGGGCCAGCGGCAGGGAGCAGGGTTTGGCCTCTTAAGAGCTGGCTTTTGACTTGTGAATCGGTGGTGGCTAAGGAAGAGAGAGGACGAAGAAGGAGCCTGTGGGGATTTATATATATATAAATATAATGTAAAGCTCATCACACAGTTGCACCTCCTTGATATTTATGGATTTCACAGGCTAACCCCAACGCTCTTCCCCTTGCTTTTTTTACCACCTCTTTTCATGACTCTAATTAAGTACGCTCTCAAACCCTTTCAAGTTTCATCTTTTGAACTTTCAACTTTTTTAAATATATTTTTATGTAGTTTTCTTTTAAATCTTATTAAATTATTTTGAAGCACTTTATATATAAGTTAAAATTCACTAATAAAAAAAAAACCCAACTATTCTAGAGATGTTAATTTTATACTTAAATTCGAATATGCACGTACTAGCATAAATATGTACGCTATTGGTAGATTTTTGTAGATTATGGATTTACAAGAGTTTAGATGCGTAATATTGGGTTAAGGGAAGAATATATATATATATATTCTTAATATCAATGAAATGGATAAGACTCAATTAACTAATTGCATCGTTAAGATATTTTCCCGAACTATTTAATTACTAATATTATTTTGGTTAAAATTTATGGTTATTCTCTATACTTTGACAAAATTTGAGGTTTAGTTCCTATACTTTTATTTTTAAAAATTTAGCCTTTTTACTTTTCAGATTTCAAAATTCATATCAAACTATTAAGATTGTTAATTTTTTTGTTAAATTTATTGTATAGAATTTTGAAATTAAAAAAGTACTCACTTGGTAGCCATGTAATTAAAAAATGACATTGTAATTAACTTGAATTTAACAAAAAAATTTAACAGTGTTAATAGTTGAATATGAATTTTGAAATTTTAAAATTAGAGGGATTAAATTCTTGAAAATAAAATTATAGGGACTAAATATCAAATTCTGTCAAAGTACAAAGATTAGTAACAGATCTTAACCTACTATTTTGGGTTTGTATTTGATTTTTTTTTGTGCTCAGCCAGCATAAATGCATTAAAAAAGGAAAACTATTGGGAAAGAGAACCAATAGCCACCACAAGTTCAATTACAATAGCATGGAACAAAATAGAAGAGCCATTTAACACTTCATCAATACAAGAGAGAGATGAATGGAAGTAGCAAAGATAGAATGTTCAAACAAAGATAATGTTGGTAAATGTGCTCATATTTTAGTAAACATGTAACTGTTTTCTATTTATTTGAATGATGAATAAATAAATAAATTTAATTTCACATTTCACTATTATGTCTTTTGTATTTTTTTTCTTTCATATTTTGCATGTGTAGCGAAATTGTAACAAACAAATATTAGCTCATTGGTTGTCTAAGTTCAAACTGAAGATAAGTGGCATTGTAAGAGCGTTTACATTGCGAGAAAGACAACTTACTTCAGTAGATAATCTAAATGAATCTGTAATCCCGTAAAAGAATCAAAGTGAACATTTGATTCAAATATTGAGAAGGATTATTATGTTGTTTTCAAATGGGGAGATGACTAATCTTGGTTATCGGAACAATTGACTCCACGGGTAGAGACATAGATGTATTCATTGGTAGAATGATACATTAGACTGGACCCAATATGAATTAATTTTGAATCCGTTTGTGAATTAATTCACTTATGACGTTCATGGTGTGATTTACCTAAATCCTGAGTTAGTCATTGATCATGCATACACAACTCATGTGCTTTGATATAAGTAGAGGTTTATGCTCTAAAGATGATCAAGTCCATAGCCGGTATGTTGGGTACATAACTTGTGTATGGCATGACTTTACTAGCAACAGTGGAATTCATAACTCAATTAAAGAGATAATGATATCCTCTCATTGGCATTGTGTGGATTGATAAATAAGGAACGTGATCATAGGTTGCTTGTTCTCGAATGAGTAATTTATCATAGTCATTTCTTGATAGTGATCATATTAATCATTAAGAAGACACAATGGTGACAATGAGATAAAATAAGATTGTATTGAGTGAACAAATTTAACTCAAAGGAATTAAGGATATCATATGAGGGTAGCACACATATGATGAGGCCATTGGACAAAACAGTTGGATGAATTGCTTTCCTAAAGAGTATACAATAAAGAGTTTTCAATCATGGTACTTCTTGTGGACTGACTCCATGATTAAGTAATTGCGAATTATCGGAATGATACTTTTGGACATAATTGCAATTACTAGAGCCTAATTGTATATGTTTGATTGGTCCCTCTGCTAGCTCAACAAAAGCTAGATCGGACTGCATTTGAATTAGAAGAAAATTCTATGACTTTGGAAATAATTTAATTGAGTTGATTTATTCAATGTGGAATTAAATTAGGTGGTCGTGAGAATTGTTCAACTAGAGAATTTTCTTGAAAAATTAATTTGGAAAATCTAAGTGATTTTTTGTAAAAATTAATTTTGATCAAATAAAATTAAATTAATCAAGTTAATTAAAATTAATATGATATTTTTAGAAATTAATTTTCAAGTCAGACAATTGGCCCAATGAGTAATTGAATTTGAAAATTGGACTTGAGATCGTAAATTGGGTCTAGAAGCCCAAAACTGAGGCCAATACCCAAAAACTAGTTGAACTAGACCCGATATGTGAAATTGGCCTGATGGTCCAACCGGTGACTAAACCAAACCGGTCGAGTTGTCACTAATCCGGACCGAACTGGCAGCAGTCAAACTGGCCCAGGGTGTCGTAAGGGTGTTGCACCTGCATAACTGGACACAACGGTGTCAGTGGCTGCAACAATGGCGTTCTGGTGGCCAGCGATAGTTGGTCTTTGGTGGTTGAGCA
Organism: Gossypium hirsutum; assembly: GCF_007990345.1. NCBI lineage: Eukaryota > Viridiplantae > Streptophyta > Magnoliopsida > Malvales > Malvaceae > Gossypium > Gossypium hirsutum. The sequence goes on from NC_053446.1 coordinate 29,511,336, forward strand.
GTGGAAGAGTTACATTCCTACTAGGACTCTACTAGAGAGTTTGATTTTAGATTAACTATTTCAAAAATAATATTATTTTAATAGTTTAATATTAAATTTAATTTAATACTTACCTTAATAGTATTTTATTAATTTAATATTAAAGTGATTAAGTTTAATCATAGTTAAACTCATTAAACTCTCCCTATATAAAAAGAGCCTTGGGTCATTATTTTACACACACTTGAATTCAAGAGAAAGTTGTAGAGAGAAAATTCTCTGAAGAGATTATTTCAGAAAATTTCTAGAGATATTTTTCTGATTTACAACTTGACCTAAAAGTTTAGAGAAATTAAGAAATTACCCCACTGGTAATTTTTGTGAAATTTTTTTTATTCGAAGCGAGCCCACACTTGGTAGACGTGAGATGGAGGATAGTGGAGAAGACTACTCGATTGAAGCGCTCATCCTAGATGAATCGAAAAGGTACAATTTTGATTAAGTGTTTATTACTTCAGATATCACAACCAATATCTTGTTTTGGAAATATTTTTAAAACTCCATTTTCCTAAATTTATTTTCCGCCGCGTTTTCCAAATCTGATTATCCAACAGATAACATTAGGAAGAATGCACCAAAGAATGCAAAAAAAAAATGTAAGAGATAAAAAAAAGCTTTGCTTCAAATTGAAACCTGTCACTATCATACTTGGAATCTATACACATTATATTTGATGTACTTTTTACTTATACTGTTGAACAACTTTGCTTTTGGTCTAGATAAACATGGTGGTTAGAGGGTGTATCGATGGTGGTTCAAGCGAGGATCAATGAACAAGATTCAGGAGACTCTGAATTCTTCTCAATGGAGTTTGATGATGAAGAGACGAGATGTGCAATGGAATATAATGGATGTAAATGGTTTTCATAATGGATAAATGAGTATTAATCACAACCATCATATTTCAAGGCTGAAGATAGGGTGATTGAATTCAATGTGTCTCTTTATGAAAATTACTTTTAGGGGAGTAACTTCGTTATAGTGTACCATGGTATCTTTGGATTGCAAATTTAAAGACTCATTAGTGTCCATAATAGTTAAGTTGCTATTGTCATTAGTAGGGTGGAAAGAATTTATGAGATGATTGAATTGAAGTGTGTAAAATTGATGGTCTTGATTAGGGTCTTTGAAAGTTTTAATCTAGTAATTATAGAAAGCTAGGTGAGATAGAAGTTAAAATATTTACCTTCAGAGGAAGATGGTAAACTATTGTCACCTTCTAGTAGTGTAGCATCAAAAGAAGATAAGAAATCAAGCCAAGAAGAAGCTTATAGGACTAGATCAAGTGAAGTTGTTAAGGAAATTAGGTGTATAAATGAGATTGAGATGTGTAAGATTGATATTGGTTGAGGGGTAGATATGTCAAATTGGGTTTTATTAGGCCATGGAAGAAATGAAAATGTTTGATTGTAGAAAGGTTTGTCAGGAAAAAGAAGCTATATGAAATACCTAAAGAAATTATGATAATGATGATACAATCGGTGAAGAGAGTATCGTTTTAGATAATGTTGATAGGAATATATGGTTTGAGTTTAAGCTAGGGTTGGCATCCTAATATGGTTAAAGGGACAAATTTGGGTGAGGATAAGGTGACAAATGGGTTAGAATTTGTTGGAACTATCAAGTCTCACGAGCTTAATGAAAATAGATAAGTTGAGCCACTAAATGATAATGCGGGTGGTTTGGCGTTGGGAAATTGTAACATTAATGAAATGATGAGTGCTGAAAAAAGAAAAAAAGGGTGTTAAGTCAATTTTTGAAATTGAAAAATAATGCTAGGAGAAACTTGAGGAAAATTAAAAGAGTGGTATTAAAGGGAGAAAGTGGAGACAAACAAGGAGTTTTAAGCCAACACTCGTTAGGGGGTAATGATAATGGATAGGCTCCAAATGGCTCACTATCAGTGATGGCTTTTAAAATAGAAAATTGGTGGATTTAGAGAATTGGAGACCCATGAACTCTTATTGAGGTGAGTTCATCTTTTCTTAATTTTTCATTGGTAGTTTTTTGGAGTATAGGGGTAAATATTTTGTCTTGAAAATTAGAAGGCTTGGTTGGGATGTGAAAAAAGGCTTAGTAAGAAGATTAGTTAGCCAATTTCATTTATATATGATATACTCATTCAAAAGACAAAAATGAAGAGTTTATATGATAAAATGATGTTCTCAATTCAATATGGTGAAAATTATGAAAGAGAATGGGTTGCCTTAGTGTGTAAGTTAGGCGACTTGTTGATTATGTGGAATATTGATTGCTTTAATCTATTAGGGTGTAGGAGCATCAAAACTTTTTATTAGTTGAGGGTTGTTGGGAGAAACATGAATTTAGCGTGGTGATTTGTAATGTATATGCACCATGTGAGGCTAATAAGAGTAAGGAGATCCGAAGTGACATTTTGATATCATGGCTAGTGTTAAGTCAAATTGGTGCATAGTTCGAGGATTTTAACACTATAAAATCTAACACTAGAAGGAGAGGTTGTTGTGGATCAAGGACTGGTGCAAGAGAGTTTAACGAGTTTGATAATGAAGGTTACTTGTTGATCTTCCTTTATAGGGTAAAAATTTTAAATGGTTTTAGGGAAAGGAGTAATAGGACTTGCCCAGACTAATTTTAATCTTAGAAGAGTGGATTTTAAAGTTCAGGAATTTTGAGTAGATAAGGTATTAGATGTAATGTTTTGGATCATACATCGATTCTTCTAGTGGTAAGAGCTGCTAATTAGGGAGTTAAACCCTTTTATTTAATCAATTATTGGCTAAAATATAGGAATTTAATAAGGGATATTAGAGAGCAGTGGTGATGCTAGCATGAAAGGGTTAAATGTATTAAATTATTTTCACCAAAGTTAATGCTTTTCAAGTTTAGAACATCAGTCAACTTGTAACACATTTTTGGATGGGATCTAGATATTTTTGGGTGAGTTGTCATCATAGAGATCAAAAAATTGTCTCTTAGTTTCACAACGCACTTTGAAATGTCTTATTTTAAGTTCGAGAGCTCAAGTTATGGTCATTTTAGTGTAGACTATGCAAACAAAAATTTTGAACATGATTAAAATGATAATTGAGAGTTATGGACTTTTAATTAGTGCTTAAATCATATTGTGTTCAATTTTAAAGCTTAATTTTTATTATTTATAAGCTCAATAATGTATTTAATAAGTTAAATTTTAAGGATTTATTTATTAAGAATTTTAGAATATGTTTTTAGATTACTTTATTTACATGAACAGGCTTTGTACAATCCGTTCTTTTTAGGACTTTTATTCAACTTAGAAATTTCAGAGTTTATGCCTATTTAAAGATGGCATATTCACCATTAGGAGGTAAAAGGTACTTTGATTTCATTCGTTAATAAAATAACTCTAATGAAGTTTTCTTTATATTCAAAACTAGTTTTCCTGATGGGTTTTTAATAGTAATTTCTTCTTCAAATCTTCAAAAGTTATTTGAGAGAGTTCATCACACTTTAACTTGCCTAGTTTTCTTAAAGTAGGAGGGTTAATTAAAGGTCTTTAGAGTTCGTTGTTGAGGTACCATGATCATCACATTAAAGGAGACTTCTATCCAACTTAATTTGGCATCAATCTTCCATATTCATTAATTTAGTTTCATCAATCCTTTCTTACCATTTTTTATTTAATTTAATTCTGGATTTTTTGTTCCAAATGTAATCATATTCTTATTGAAATTCTAACTTTTTTTCAAGATTGTTTGGTTATATCATAACTTGCTTAGAGTTCAAAAAATAAGGATTTTTTTTTGTTACTTTGAGTTGATTGTTCAGGCTTGAAAATTCAATCATAGGCTTCCCTTATCATTTGGTATTAGATTCAAGCATTCTTCGGTGTTCTAATCTCGTACTTAATTCATATATTGCTCATATGTTCAATATTGATAGCCTTATAAGCTTGTTTTTATCAAAATTGAATTAGTTTGCTTTCCATTCAAGAGAATTTTGAAAATTATTCTTTCCCAAGTTTGTTTGTTGACTTTTCTTAATTAGTATTTAAGTTTATATCGTATTAAATATCGAAAAATCAAAAAAAATAAAAAAATAAAATCTTAATTCTTTAAATTTCTTGCTCAAACTTTCTAGATCTTATTATTTATATTTACGAAGCAAATCTGTAATTTTTTTTATTTTTATCAAATCTAGAACACTTAGAATTAATGTTTCAAGATTAGTAGATAATTTTTCTTCGATTTGTCAAAGTTACCTATTTCTTTGATTCTAGAGTTAGGGGGTCTTCTGATTTAGCTTTTGTTGATTCCAATATGCGTTCTAACACATTCTCTTTTTTTGTGTTATTAGGTTCGAAGAAGTTGCATTTTCCTTCCTACGTGCGGCTTAATTCATTGAGTTTGTGCTTCCTTGGCCTCTTAGAGCTTTAGTTGCTTTTTTTTTTGTGAACAAACACCACATAATTTTAATTAAATTGAGGTAGAATATACTTTGAACTTTAACAAGTTACAGATTCTCAATTTATTTCTTTGATATTGGAGTGCTTATTTCTTTTTTAGAGCGTTAATAGTGAGAATTTCTTAACTTTTCTTTGCTATTTGAGTGTTATGAATTTCAAATTCTTAAATGGGGATTATCTATATGTTTCTTTTGCCCCAAACCAACTCTCAAGTAGTTTTTATGATGTCAATCAATTTTTTATTTCTTTATAGATTGCCAAAAGATACAGTGCAAAGTTGAGCATAAGATCAAGTTCCTGTAACACCTTTTACTTGGTCTAGAGGCTCAATCAGACAAGAAACATTACATTGGCTGCTGAAGAGGCAATGTTCAATCTATATTTTAAAAAATTCATATCTAAACATGAATTTTAATCATACAACATCATTCCAACCATCCATAAATCAATACAAATGAAAACTAGGTAAAAATAGTTAAAAACATCATTCGAATGCCTTTTAGGCAAACAACCAAGCATCAACCTAAGATAACATCTTTAGAGGATTATGAGAAGCACCAACAAGAAAAAAATTTCTAGTAATGGATCAAATGGCCATACTCAGGCAAGAGGCGAAACAAATTAGGGAGTGCCTATTCCCTCATGCCCTATTTTGGCATTAAAAGTTGGCGAGTCTCAAGAACAATCTAAAATCATTCTTTCTAATGTTCTTGGTCCATCCAACTTTCAAGAGAATCATGTACCCCTAGAATCCACAATCCAAGAATCATCTCAAAATGCTCCCTCTATAAGTGGCCTAAAATCCTTTCTCTAAAACCCTTTACTAAAAATTTGTCCCCTTCTCTTAATCTTGATTCTGTCTAAAAATAAAGGATTGGCTCTCTTATCCAAGCACTGACCAATTAAAATGAAGAAGTCACCTCTCAAAATCCCACATTAGTTCTTTATGACACTTTTAAACCCTCATTCGCCGACTTAAGGAAATTTGATAATTTTACCACTAGCATCCTTGAACCAGCACTAGAAGAAGAAAAGATGTCTGAACAAGAGAAGAGTATGTATGAAGAATAAGCTACCGAAGTTCTTGATAATAAGACCTTGTTTGATGTGGTCATGGTGACAAGAGAAGTGCTCACTCCCCCTAACACTATCTAATCCAGAAGGGTTAGAACAATGTCCATTATGACCAAAGAAATCAAATCTTTTACAAAGTCCAGAAAAGACAAAGACAGAGCTTTTATGTTTGGGAAGCCAAGCAGAAAAAAGATCTTAGTGAATAGTTCAACAAAGTCAGAGTCTTATTCAAGTAACAATTTCTCTTCCTCTAGGAATTTAGCACTATATGCAATGTTATAGCCAAGGATGAAGCAATCCAATGTTCCAAACTCAACTATAAAATGAAATTAAAGACTGAAGAATGTGGGAGTCCTCAAGTTGTTATCTGAGGCTGCTAAATCATTGAGAAAACAAGAAGAGAGAATTGATGCTCAAAAAAAGAAAATGTTCTTGAATCTTGGTCGTTCTAAGAGATACTACAAGTTTATCTTAAAAGGTTTCATTCCTGATCAGAATATTAATGATATTTCTTTTGCTGATAATGGAAATGATGAAGTTTTGAAGAATGTCAGAGTTTTCGGTTCAATATGTCATGTGTAACCTTTTGTAAAAAGGGTAATTTATGAATTTTATTCCAATCTCAATTGAGGCATCACTGTTGAAACTAGAAAGTACTACCACAAGGTGTTTGAACGTGGTAGATGGTTTAAATTTGGACTTGAGCATATCTATAAGTTGTTGGTTGTCTTACCACCAACAATTTTGAGTTGAATGAGTCTATAGGTGTTACTATTGCTACTTTGACCAATCATCTACATCTAACATGGCAAAAAAAGGTAATCTTTGAGCCTCTTCTTTAAATCTAATGTATGCTACTCTTTTTGCTATTGTTACTAGGAACTAGGTTCCAAACAGCCAAAGAGATTTAGTAACTAAGAAAGTGGTTATGCGTTTGAGAAAAATAGTTGATATGGTGGAATTCGATTTAGGGCAGTTCATTTTTAATGAAATTTCTAAATTTGCTAAAGTTGACTATAAGAATTATCTGTTGCCCTATTTGTTCCTTTTCTTTCGAGTTCTTTTCTCCCAAGACTCAGAACTTGTTAGGTCTAAGGAGACCTACAAAAAGACTATTTTTAAATTAAAATTTTCTTGTAAATGGCTGGAGGGAAAACATGTTAACAATGAAATATACAAATTTCAATCCTATGGGACAAGATTGCTGAAGAAGAAGCAGGTGGTCTAGAAATGCCCTCTCCTGCAGGCACCATTCCTTTCACAAAAGGAATGAAGACTAGAGTTGTTGTAGACCTTTAAGCCTCAGTTGAATTTCTTCAGAAATATTGTGATAAGCTCGGGGTATAAGCCAAAGTTGTGAAAAAATAATCGATAGATAAAAGGCTTTGATTGTGTATCTTCAAGCTTTTGATGATGCAGTTTAGTTTAAAAATCTTGTGGAAAAAAGAGAGGGAGAAAGGATGTCGATGATGTTGCTGTTGTATTTTTTGTCTGCTTAACCGTTGGATTATTCTCGTGAGGGGGAGATGGTTTTAAACTTCTTTTGAACTTCTTTTATTTTAAGGTTTTTTGCATAACTATATAATGATATTGTTGCTACTTTGTTTTGCTAGTTTGTTATATTTGTTGTTTGTGATGAACTTGGAGTTCTTTTAGCTATGATATGAATTTCTTTTGATTTCTTAACTTGCGTAGTTATAATTATTGTTAGTTAGTTGATGATGCAAATTATCTTAGCATTGATGATTAATTATTTACTCATTTTTCAAGTTAAGTTAGGCTTCATTAATGTGTATATGTTGAGGGAGAGCTAATGTTGTTGATTGATTCAAGCTTCCTAGATTGTGTGTTTTGTTCAATAAATTACCAAAAGTGGAGAATGTTGAAAAATATGAAACTGGCAAATTGGTGCTAGGGGGAGTGCCCACTCCTTTGCCTACCAAATCTGTATGGAGATAGTGTTCATATGTGTTGACAATTTATTGAACCTTATTTTTGGGCTATGCTGATTACATGGTGAATATCTAGTCCATTATGGAAGATCATATTGCTTGGGAATTCAAATATTGGTGATTGATTTGGTTCAACATTTCCCAAAGCAATCCCTTGGATCATGGACTTTAGATTGGATCGTGATTCTATTAGATGAGTAGTCAAGAGTCCATATTTACCTTATATGTTATTTTAATATATTATTATTATGGTATTTTTGTTTTAATGAGATTATATTAGATCTTTATTTTTAAGCAAGTTTCAGAGACTTGTTTAGGTAAATGTACTGAGAATTAGGCACTTAATCTATTCTTGTGAGAACAATTTTTTAAGAGTGTTATTTTGATAGTAAAACCTTTTGTTGTGGTTTTACTTACTATGTTTAGAAGGGGTGAATATAATGGTGAGAGTATTGTATCTTCAAAGTGCAAGGGTGAGAGAAAATGATCACGGTATGTGCGCTTGAGTAGATTCACATTGTAATTGTTGAAGAGAGTGCATATTTTTCATTGAGCTAGGCTTTGTAGGCGTAGGGAAAGCGAACTGTGTAATCCACTTCTTTTGTGTTGTGTGTTTGTTATTTTCCACTTAGTGTCTAGAGGAGTGCCTACCATCTCAGGAACCAATTCAATAGTGCAGATTGTTTCTTAGAAATAACTTTTTCTTTTCAGTTGCTAATATTAAATAACAACGTTATGCTGAGGTTGGAAGTTTTTGACTTTTTCAAGGATCATTTCGAGAGTGTTGTGAATGTGAGATAGTGTAGATCTAATTTGGGACTAAGAATAATTGATGCTTTGGTGGATGAAAGGCTTGAAAAATTGTTTACTATTGAAGAATTAAAAGGGGTTATGTGGAGTTGTGATAGCTTCAAAGCTCTTGGACCCGATGGTTTCAGTCTTAGTTTCTTCAAGGCTGTCTAGTAGTCGTTGAAAGAAAATATAAGGATTTTTTTAATAATTTACATAGAAGTGAGAAACTTGATGTTAGGTTTTATTCTTTCGTCTTGGTATTGATACTGAAAAAGTGAAAATTTACTTGGTTTGAAGGAATATCACCTTATTGGCTCAATGAATTTTATTTATATACGATTTTGGTTAAACTTTTTGTTAGAAGGCTAAAGACAATATTAGCAATAGATATACAACATTTGCTTTTAATTGTCAAATCCTTGATGGCATATTGATCACTAATGAGGTGATTCATTTGATTAAAAAATGAATAGCAGCAATGGGTTATAGATCTTGCTACTAAACTTTGAGAAGGCGTATAATAACAATAATTGGGTATTCATGATAATGTTATGGAGCCTATGGATTCGAGGAGAAATGGAAAAATATAAATGAAAGAGTGCACATCTACTATAAGATTATTATTTTGGTTAATAGGCCACTTACTCCGGAGTTCTCGATGAGCTGTCACATTTTTAATTATATTGGTGGTTAAGGCTTTGCATAGGATTATGAGGAAGGTAATCTTAATTTTATTGCGAGTATCAAATTTTTCAGTGATGGAAAGCCTATTACCCATCTGCAATTCGCAGATGATTCATTCATCTTTCTCGAACCTAAAGGGGAAATGGTGTGAATGGTGAAGTGAATTTTGAAGTGCTTTGAATTGTTCTCGAGTTTATGGATTAACTTTCAAAAGTTGAAGATTTATGTATTTGGATTTGAGGAGATAAGTGCTACTATAGGTTTGTAGATATCCTCGAATATTAAGTGGAGAAACTTTCAATTAATTATCTCAATGAGCTTGAGAAAAAAAAATTTGTGGAAGCCAATTATTAAAATGTTTGAAAAAAAATTGTCGAAATGGAAAAGGAAATCCTTATCTATTGGAGGAAGGATTGTGTTGATCACTTAGACAACAACTTGTGTGTTCTCTTAAGTAGATTAAGATTTTGGGAGTAATTGATCTAAAAAAACGTAATACAACTTTATTGGTGAAATAGTGGTAGAGGTTCGCTAATGAACCACTCTCTATGGAATAGAATTATTGTTTCAAAGTATGGAGAATGCGATCAAGAGTGGTTGTCAACCAATTAGAATATAAATAACCAATTAGGTCACTTTATTTTGGTGGGATAAGTGTTGAAGGATATGTTGGCATTAGATACACACATGAAAGTTTTCGAGTATTCTTTTAATGATAGTTTCAATCATTAGGTGCGGGGCAAAAATTTAGAAGAAACTTGTTCTCATGGGAAGGGGAATTATTTAAGAAGATGATTGATGAGATTGTTGGTTGCATTACATGGAAATTTGATTCAAAGGCAAGTTTTCTGTTAAAAAGGCAAAGAACATACTAAATAAATTTTCTATGGGGATTCTAAATTTTTAATTTGGGTAACTTGTTGGAAAAATTGTAATATTTTGGAAAATTTGAGGCATATTCTCTATTGGTAAAGGTGGAGAGTTGAATTATAAAATTATCGTTTTATATTCTACTCTATGAGACCTTTACAACGGTATATCATATGCTCAAAATGGTTGAGTGTTGAATGAGAAATTGATGCTCAAAGTAAGTTGCTTGTGAATATTTGTTGAGGAAAAGAAAAGCTTAGATCCCACATTGGTTAAATACCAAGTGTGAGATGTGTATATATATGAGAACCCACTTAAAAGGTGATTGAATGAACAAGCTTGAAACCTTGTCTCACGCTTTGGAGGTGTAGATCCAAATCCATTGGGATTGGGGTGCACCTGCGCAACGAGGGCAACACAAAATGTTTGCACCGGTCAGGCCTATGGATATTTTAGCCTAACACAATAATATTCAAATTGATTTAGTTGCTCCTTAATGCAGATTTTGTATCCTTATTCATGGATTTTTTAGACAATAACACTCTCACACATCGAGTTTATTTAGTTGATCACTATAGAGGTGCTATTGCTTCTATCATCGTGTTGTTGTATCATGGGAGACAGTCGACCAACGTTTCTCCAAGTACCGTAGGAGTGGCTGAATCTGTCTTAAGAAAACTGTGTAAAACATGCTCAACATCTAGTAAAACTCGATTTTTCTTTTCTATTTCTAGTTTTCGTTATGTTATTTATTAGTTTTTCGTATTTGATAATTTAAATATAAATTATTCAATTTTATATTTTATTTTATATATAAATATTTATTTATTTATTTATATTTATATATTTGTTCGCTAACATGTTGACACCGAAGAACAAGCTTAGCTTGTGGTGTTGGATAGTGTTCCCACTAAACTTTTCTTAAAGAGGAGAGGGATTCTAGTGGTTGATGACTTCTGCTTATACTGATGCTGCAATTTAGAGGCAGAACATTTGAACTATGCACTATTTGATTGCAATGGAAGCCAATTGGTGGGAGAGACTAGGGAAATAAATTTTATTATAAATTAATAAATAATTTTAAAGATAATTAAATATAGATATAATTATTATATTTTTATGAATGACTTTTTGTGGGATTTAATTTGTGATTTTTTTGAAAGATAATATATAAATTTAGGAGAGGAATTTATTTACATTGATGTAAAACTTAAGTGGTTTTACACCATTTTATAATTTTTTATATTTTTAATATTTTAACAATCCAACTGTCATATTTCATATTTCAATTATGTAGATCATGTGTGTCAAGTTTAGCATAAATTAAAAAATTTTAACTATTCATTTTATGTAAAAGCTTTCAACCGTTAAATATATATTAGCGTAGACAATATTTTAGACCGGCATGATAGAGATATTAGATAAATTCAAAAATTTACATGTATGACATGTATAAATATTTTGATAAATTTAATGGTTGAATTGTTAAAATATTTAACTTATAAAAATTAAAAAAAAATGTAAAACCATTTAAATTTTACACTAATATAAATAGATTCTTTCCGATAAATTTATATCAAATGTCTATTTATATGGTGAGCAACAAGATGGTGCCATTGTTTATTTATATAATTTTTTTGAGAATATATAGCATATTTATAAGCTGAATGTTATAATTTTGTAATAATTTATAGATATTAAAGAAAAAGTGGTAGAACTCAAACTTATGAAAATCAACCAGATTATCTTTATTATGCGTCACTTCCAATAAAAAAAACTAATTTGCCCAATGAAACAATAATTATGTCCTTCAATAATTTTGTTAAGGTAAATTCATATCGATGACATGTAGTTTTAAATTTTTACATTTTTTTTTTAATTCTCTGTTCAATATATTTAATTAGCTTTGATTCTTGACCATGTTTTCTGTTTATATTTGCAAGGGTCAATATCTGTTAAACAACAATTTTAACTTTTGTTTTTGTTGAATAGAGGAAAGCTAACTACATGGCATATGTAATTCTAGAAGTAGTGTCTAACAAATCAACGAGTTCAGCTTTAAAAAATTAATATGTATATTTTTTAATATTTTATTATATTCTATAAGACACTTGTAATCCTTTAATCTTTTTTGTGAAGTCTAAAACTCTAATAATAGTGTATCAAATAAATTTTCAATAAATAATGTTAGGAGTAAATTACTTGTTTGGTTTAATCATTTAATTTTAAGCTATTATTATAAAAAAATTATAAGGTTGAGATTAGGTTGGTTATACCAAAATTAAATGATAATGAAAAATTAATTAATTTGGATTGAGAATTGAGTTTTAATTCAATGTTTGAAAATCAAAGGTAAGGAATTCACATGATACAAGTGATCCCTTTTAACTCACAACCGGAGGAGCTTATCAAACTTGTCTTCTATTTTATATCCCTATACCAAAACAGGAAGACCAAGTAATGAGCATTACGTAAATAGTTTGATTAATCGAGTTTTTTAAAATTATATTACAGGTGTTTTATTTGTTTTATCATTTAAATATACTCCCATTCAAGTTGAATGTGATATTTAAGTAAATTCTTTTTAATAATATCTACTTTAAAACTTAAATTTGGTTCAAATGTTTTAATTTTTTTAAAATCTTACTAATAAGAGTTATGCTGGTTTAGCTCTAAAACTATTAAAAGTGATTGGCTAAAATATTCTTTTATATAAAAAAATTAATTTTATTAAAACAATTCAAAAAATTTTATATATAAAAAATTTTAAAATTTTAATTTAATATTTTTAATGACTGAACTCCTTATATTATTAAACTACTTAAAGACCTATTTCATACTCTAAGACTGTTAAAAGTGATTGACTAAAATATCCTTTTAAACAAAATAATAATTTTATTAAAATATTTCAAACTTTTTTATATAAAAATTCTCTATTAAAATTTTAATGATTGAACTCTTTATGTTATTAAACTATTTAAAATAATCGATTTTCTATCCAATGGTGATCTAAAAATATGACATAGAGGGCAGGGGTGAAGTCAAAAAATTTTTTTGGGGTCAGAATTAAATTGTATATTTTTATGATTCTAAAAATACAATTTCACCATTTTAATAGCCTATATTTTTATAATTTTTAGAGAATTAAATAAAATTTTTATCATTTTTGGGAGCTAAAGTGCAATTTTATCATTATTAATTTAAAATTTTATAAACTATAAAGGACTTAAATAGAAAATTTTCTATCTTAAGGGAGTGAACCTGCCAGCCCCTAGATCCACCTCTTTTCCTATTTTTTCCATTGATATATAAAAAATATTTTTTTAAAAAAATTTATAAATATTTTAAAATTTTGATATACAAAAAAGTTCTCTATTAAAAATTTAATTTAATATTTTAATTATTGAAACCCTTATGTTGTTAAACCACTTAAAATAATTTATTTCCTATGTATCAACCAACCAACTCTTCCATTACGTTTTCTTTGATTTTTTTTAATTAATAAAATATTTTAAAACCTGATATAAACAAATTTCTCTATTAAAATTTAAAAATTCAATTTAAAAAATGAAAAACCTAATAACTAATTCATCACAAAGTAGTAAATTATGGTAGATAACACAATAATTATAAATTTCATTATTAAAATTTTAAAATTTGATTATTAATATGAAATATTAGAATGTGAGATACTGAGAAAATACATTTCTATCTTACTTACAATTACAATCTGATCGTCAACACTTATACACAATAAATGGATCACTAACAAAATAGACAACTATCATAAACTACTTAACTAACAATGAACTGCTCATAACTATTTTACATCACTTAGTTACTGCTAATATTCCCCCTGCAGACTCGCTTTGAAAAATATTAGCAGCAAGGACATTCATCCTGTTACGACAAGATAAAAAAACACCCATGGTTAACGGTTTAGTAAGCACATCAACAACTTGATTAGTTCCAGGAACGTAATTAACCTGAAGTTGACCATTAAGCACCTTGTCACGCGCAAAATGTAAATCTAGCTCAATGTGCTTAACTCGAGCATGTAACACTGGATTTGTTGCCAAAGATACAGTGCTAGAGTTATCACAACAAATCACTGGTGTACCCTTAGGCCTTAACCTTCACACCTATTTCGTCCATAAGAGACCGAAACCATGTTACTTCAGATGTTGCATAAGCTAAACTTCGATACTCAGCTTTTCAAGTGGATCGAGATGCTACACTTTGCTTCTTAGAGGTCCATCCATTGAGGTTGTTGCCAAGATACACACAAAACCCTGATGTTGACTTACGATCCTCAAGAGAACTAGCCCAATCAGCATCGGAAAAAAATTGTTAAGGAGACACTAGAAGGCTGAAACACCAGATCATGAGTCAGTGTACCACGAATATACCGTAGGATTCGTTTTATAGCTGTCCAATGAACATGTGGATGATGCATATACTGACTAACTTTGTTAACAACAAATGCTATGTCAGGTCGAGTCAGACACAAATACTGCAAACTACCAATAACCTGCCAATATTCAATGCCATCGTCAAGTTGTGAACCAGTTAATGAGGTGAGTGTAGGGGATTTGACCATAGGTGTATGTACTGGTTTAGCATTAGCCATATGAGCACGCTCCAAAATTTCTCGAGTATACTTCAGCTGAGACACATGCAAACAATCACCATTTCTATTCACTTCAAGACCAAGAAAGAAATTCAACTCTCCTAAATCCTTTAAGGAGAATGTCTGATTCAAACACAGAATCACTTCATCTAGGTCAAAGCATATATCACCTGTCACTATTATATCACCGACATATACAACAAGAAAAATAGAACCATATATAGTTTGTTTGAAAAATAATGAGGAACCGGCTCGTGAAACCTGAAAATTCAGTTGTTGAACTAACAATTCCCTTAATTTTTCAAACCATGCTCTCAGAGCCAGCTTAAGACCATAGAGAGCTTTGTTTAGGCGACAAGCTAAAGGCTTCCCATTGACCTCCATGACCTCAAAACCAGGTGGTTGTCTCATGTATATATCTTCAGTCAAATCCCCATTTGGAAAAGCATTATTGACATCAACTTGTTGTAGTTTCCACTTTCTCGACACAGCTAGCACCAGAATCATTCGAATCGTGTTTGCTTTGACCATTGGACTGAATGTCTCATGATAATCCAAACCTGCAGCTTGAGAAAAACCTTGAGCAACCAAACGAACTTTATTTCGAGCCACACTGCCATCTGGGTTCTTTTTTACCTTAAACAACCATTTGAAACCCACAAGACATCGATCAGCTGGTGCTGGCACTAAATACCAAGTATTATTTTTGACAAGAGCTTGTAGTTCATCATGAATCCAATCCTTCCATTCTGGAATGGCCATAGCTTCATGAATATCAACTGGCTCAACAGGGCTAAGAGAAGCAGTGTAAACTCTTGGCTTGTAAACCCTAGCTTTACTCCGACTAACCATAGGATGAATATTGCTTTGAGTGGAACCTGGCAGCTCTGAATTGACAGGAGGAATTATACTCTGAGTACGCTGATTGTCCTCTAATTTAGTTATGGACAAGCCTGAAGTAATAGAGTACTGTGGAGGAGACGGTATAGAAGACTCAGAAGACAGTAATACAAAACCCACAAGATGAGGACTTACATATGAGGTCCTTATAGGTGAAGGAACCATAACTACTGGAAGTGTAATACTAGTAGCGGGACTATCAGAAGTTGCAGCAGGCTTCGAGCTCAAACCATTGGCAAATGGGAAAACCCCTTCATCGAATTGAACATGACGAGAAATATACACTCGACCAGTCTTATCCAAACACTTATAACCTTTGTGATTTGGTTCATAGCCCAGGAATGTGCAAGGCGTGGACCTATATTGTAACTTGTGACGGTTGTATGGTCCCAGCAAAGGATAGCATAAACACCCAAACACACTAAGCACCTTATACTCAGGCTTCTGACCAAGAAGTTTTTCCATTAGAGAAATTCCACCTAACACCTTTGTAGGAAGCAAATTCGTGAGATACACAGTAGAATAAAAATCATCAAACCAATAAGACAAAGGTAATGATGCCTGAGCAAGCAGAACCAAACCAGTTTCCACAATTTGCCGATGACACCTTTCCACCATCCCATTTTGCTCAGACGTGTGCGAATAGTGAGTCGATAAGCTATACCACACCCATTAAGATATTAATCAAAGGTGCGAAAGTCACCTCCCCCATCTGTCTGAAGTTGTTTGATCTTGACACCAAGTTGAAGTTCAACATGAGTTTTGAAGGTCAAAAACATTTGTAGTGCATTAGATTTCTTGCGAAGAAAATATATCAATGTGTGCCATGAAAAAGCATATACAAACGAAATGTAATATTGATAACCAGAAGAGTAGTAAGGTGCAAGACCCCATAAATCAACAACAACAAGTTCAAGAGGAGCAGAATATACTGAATTAGTAGCCACAAATGGCAGGTTATGACTTTTAATTACCAAGAACACAAGCATTACATAAAGAAGGTGACTTATTTGTAGGAATTGAAACATTACAAGACACCAACACTTCTTTTATAACAGCAAAAGATGGATGACCAAGTCGTTGATGCCACCGAGTGAACCTGTAATCTGGACTAGAATTCTGACACACCTCATCAGCAGCCGTGTTTTCAACAGTCAATGCATGTTTGGGAGAAACAGAGGAAAACTGATACAATCCATTTTCCTCAGTGCCGCGAAGTGGTATCCAGCGTGATTCCAGATCCTTGATAAAGCAGGAAGTTGGATAAAATTTAAAAAACACACTGTTATCCTTAATAAACTTGGAAATAGAAAGATTTTTGTGGATGTCTGGAACATATAATAAATCTTTAAGAAGCAACAGATCAGACCCATGAGATAAATCAGACTCACCAATGCAAGAAATAGGAATAGATTGACCATTACTGAGAACAACTTTACCTGACCCATTGTACAATTGACAGTCATTGAACTTGGTAGAGTCATTTGTCATGTGTGTAGTAGCTCCACTGTCAGGATACCACTAAATGACGAGCCCAATCTTCTAAACCCAGAGGAGTTCGATTGCCCAGACCTAACACTAGGGTTTAGGACATCATAATCATACGCCGAATCATATTTGAGATAACAGCGCCGGGCGACATGACCAACCTTGCCACAGATTTGACATTGAAGGCGCGTTCCACCATTAGATTGTCCACGCCCCCGACCGCGAAACTCGGTTGCTCGATTGGACCGAAACACTTGAGGTGGTGGTTGTCCAACATATGTAGGCATGACCATAGCAGACTGAGAACCCGACGACAACGATTTGTTCTCTATCGCAAGATATGCAGAAAACGTGACCTAAGACAGATGCACTTATTGGTGAGCTTCAACATCTAACAGCGCCGTCGTAATGCCTTATAAAGCAAAAGGCGCTCGACTCGTCATTATTATAGAAACGACATGATCATATTCCAGAGGAAGATCATTAAGAATGGCTGATTGATACTCCGGAATATGATCATATTGAAAATCATGTCGTTTCTATAATAACAGCCAGACTTTAAATAGAGAGACCATCGACCCCAACAATTTCTTTTGGTGGTATACGAACCGTTCCATCAATAAAGAACTGCAATCTGTGAGTTTTGATGACCAGTAAAACAAATTACTCTGATACCATATTAGAATGTGAGAAATTGAGAAAATACATTTCTATCTCACTTGCAATTACAATATGATCTTCAACACTTATACACCAGCAATGGATTACTAACAGAATTGACAACTATCCTGAACTACTTAACTAACAATGAACTGCCCATAACTATTTTATTTCACTTAGTTACTGCTAATATGAATTTTTTTTAATACATTTATAAATATCATCACTATTGTAATCTTAAGATTTTAGATTATATCAAAATTTCAAGTTACTCATATCTAAATTAAAATTACACTAAATCAGGAGGTTGAACTGGTAGTTTAACCAGTTCCACCAGTGACATTGGGATAATAAATCGACAGTTAAATCAGTTTATTAAATTTTTAGTATTTTACTAATATTTTATAAATTTCAGTTGTGTATGCAATTGTTGAATTGATGGTCGAACCGGTTGAATCGAAAACGGATGATTTGATTGGTTCGACTATCGATTAAATTTTTAAAACATTTGTTTCATATAAGTATAGATAATTTAACCGCATGTTTCTAAAATTACAAACCTTTTTGAAAATAAAATTATTTCTTCAATTTTTTTATAATTAGAAATTAATAGGAAAAAAACGACTATTCATAGTAAATTTCATCATATAAAGATTAGTAATTATAAAATAATAATGCATAACGAATAAGAATAGTAGCAAATAGTGATATATGAAAATTTCTCAGTTAAAATTTAAAATTTAAATTTAAAATAATGAAAAACGTAATAGTTTATTCATAACAAAATAATAAATTATGATAGATAAACAATAATTATAAAATTCATCATTAAAATTTTAAAATTTGCATAAGCAATTAATATAAATAAAAGTTTTTGTACATTTACAAATATTAACATTATTATAACATAAAATTTATATTTTAAATTATATCAAAATTTCAAATTACTCAAAATGATATCTAAACTAAATCAAACTGACAAGTTGAATCAGTGGTTTAATCGATTCCATAACTGACATTGGGATAAAAAATTGACTGTTGAGCTGGTTTATAAATTTTTAATTGTGTATTCAATTTTTATTGAACTGAGGTCAAATTAGTTAAATCGAAAACGAATAATCTAATTAATTGGACTAATGATCCAATTTTGAAAACATTCATTATTGATAAGTATAGATCATTAAATTACATGTTTCTAAAATTACAAACCTTTCGAAAACAAAATTATTACTTCTGTTTTGATAATTTACAGTTAATAGAAAAACGATTATTCATAGTAATTTTCATAATATAACGGTTAATAATTGAAAAGTAATAATGCATAATGAATAGTAGCAAATCATTTATTAAATAGTTATATATAATTGATAAAAAAGATAAAATATAAATATGATCACCCATTATTTAAAATGATTTATTTTACTATCCAACTTAAAAAACAATAATAAAATTTTACTTTCAGTCACTCAATTTTTTAAAAATTGTATTTAGTTAACTTCATAAATTATAGATTAGAAACTTATATTTGAAAAATGATGAATATTTTATCTTTACACTATGGAAATCTTTATATTCCATTTATAATTTCTTGATTAACTTTAATATATATTATATAAATAAGGTCTTAATTTATTATATTTATTTCTCAAGAATTTAAATTTAAATGTTATAATGTTTAAAAAACTTGAGTCTGCTTTGATAGCACGTTATCATTTGCTCAATTGGCAAGTCCAAATTTTTTTTCTTAGGGTTTGCTTTAGCTGACAAGAACTTTTCTATATTCAAGAAAATCAGGAGACTACAAATCGATAATAGAAAAGATTGTGATTTTGTCTGTTCTACAACCAAGTCGGTGAAAAGAAACAAGTTGGCGTGCGAAGGAGTTTCGTCAATGGAGAAAGATATGGCGCATTTATGCCTCGATGATGAGGAAAAAGAAGTCGTGAAATTTGGGGTGGAGCCTAATCTGCAAAAATTAGGCTATGATCTTTGTTTGGTAGGGTGTTGTCTTACAGCAAGTGTGGTCCACTTCCTTGCCATGAAAAATACTATAGCTAATTTGTGGCATATATTGGGAGGAATTCAGATATCAGATTTCGGAGAAAATCACTATTTTTTTCGTTTCTTCCACGAAGTTGATGTGGAATGTGTTATGTTCCTCTAGTGTTCACGGACTTTTGAGTACAAGTGCATGATCTTCCGCCAGGTTTTTTCTCAGATAATGTGGCAAAACAACTTGAGAATTTTGTAGGTAAATTCCTGGAATATGATACAAGACAATCAAATCAGAGTTATAAAAATTTTATACGTAGTAGGGTTTAGTTGGATGTACGAAAATCGCTAAAAAGGAGGGAAAATTTATGGCATCACAATCAAATTTTGTTTACGTTAAATTTAGATATGAAAATTTCTCTATTTTGTTTCCTGTGTGGTTGTTTAAGGCATGGGGATAGATTATGTCGAAAAGAATAAATATTGGGATGATGGAAGTAAAGTGTGGGTGGGACTTGTGTCTGAAGGCACAACCAAGAAGAGCGACGATTACACTGAGTGTTTGGCTGAGGGAGGATAATAATGGGGATAATTTTGGGTAATCTATCGGAAAACAAAATGAAGGAAGGAGTGGAAGGTCGGTAGGAAATTTTGACCTACGACAAAACGACAACTTCATGAGATCTATTTTAAGTTTCAATTTGGAAGGAGGAGGGACTTAAGATAAAGGGAAATGAATCAAAACTTCTGAAAGGATGGGGAGAGCAGATATGGAGGATGATAGGGAAGAGCTTCCACTAGTGAATAGCGAGGGAAAAATAAGGCCTAGGTTAGATAAACAAATTCTAGAGAGATCTTTTTGTACACTCATGGCTGAAGGGAGTGAGAGATGTGAGGAAATTTGCAAAAAATAGATATCAGCGCGTGCCAATAGGTAAGCCAACCTGATGTAATAAAAATATTAACCTGGAATGTGTGTGGATTAGGGAGTCTATAGAGCGTTAGGAGGCTTCAGCTCATGTAGAAGCAACATAACCCCCTTACCTTCCTCATGGAGACAAAGTTGGACATTAAGCGAATGGAGAGAGTGCGACGACGATGTGGGTTCCATAATGGTATTGATGTGTTAGATTTATTCTGTAAGCTTAATAATTTATTCTATCAACCACATTGATGTTAATATCGAAGAAGATGAAGGTGGTGAAAAGTGGTGGTTGACTAGTTTCTATGGGGCCCTAGAAGCCCGAGGAAGGAATAGAGCATGCGACCTTTTAAGAAGGTTAGGAAGAGAGCAGATTAACCCATGGCTGGTTTGTGGGGATTTTAATGAGATTCGTTAATCTTTTGGAAAAGGAGGTTTCCCAAGGGAAGAAGGACGCATGGAGGAATTTAGGGCAATTCTAGAAGACTGTCATCTTGAAGACATAGGGTATACAGGGCGTTGGTTTACGTGGGAAAAGGGGACCCTTCCGGAGACAAATACCAAAGAACATATTGACAGAGGGATGGTGAATTTGGAATGAATTAATTTATTTCCTGAATACACAATTCGACACTTGTCACATTATTTTTCTGATCATTTCCCTTTATTGGTTAAAACCAAATTTGAAAAGGTGATCGTGAAGAGGTCTAACTTTAGATTTGAAGCATGGTGAGCTATGAAAGATTCTTGTGAAGAGGAGGTGAAACGAATATGTGAGCAAATTAGGGGGAGTATGGTGGAGTGATCAGCAGTTTTAGGGAAAGGTTTACAAAGATGGGCAATGGGAATAAAAAAAAATTAAGAAAGGAGTTATCAATGAGATTGCTCATGAAATTAGAAGAACTTGATGGGTTGGAAAGAACAGATGAAAATTTAGCAAATTTAATTGACATAAATATACAATTAAATTTGGAAATTGAAAAAGAAGAAATATATTGGGAGCAAAGGGCTAGGGTAAATAGGTTAAAGATGGGATGATACATGCACGGATTTGGTGAAATTTATAAAATTCCATTCATCGAAGCTGCCAATTTTAAAGTTTGGTAAATTAGAAGACTTACGATGACATTTTGGATGGGATCCAAACATTTTTAGGTTGAGATGTCTGCTTAGCGTTCGAAGATCTATCTCTTAGCTTTTAAACTCACTTTGAATCACTGAATTTTGAGTTCAGGAGCTCAAGTTATGATCATTTAGCAAAAACCATGCGAGCAGAATTTCTGGAGAGGATTATAATGGGAATTACAAGTTTCGGGCTTTTAATTCGAGTTTAAATCATATTGGGTTCGGTTTTTTGGCTAAATTTTTATTATATATGAGTACAATATTATATTTATCAGCTCTTATTATTTTATTATTCCAAATTTTTAAGAATTATTAAGTAGTTTAAGTTATTTAAGAGTTTTATGTCAACAAGAAAATTTAGATGAAAACTACTTGTTTGGATTAATTAGTATTCTAGTATACTTAAAGAGTTTTATTTAGATTTGTTTAGTTAGTCTATATATAGGCCTTTACATTGTACACAAATTAATCAATTCATTATTATTCAACTTCTCTTTTGAGTCAATAAATTCTCTTTGAGTTTTCTTTTCAAGAATTTCTCTTTAGTTTCTTTTAGAAAAGTTTTAACAATATTTTTAGAGCCGTTTGAAGGGGGTTTTGTAACACCTCTAACCCTTATCCGTCACCGGAACAAGGTTACAGAGCATTACCGAACTTTACAAATTAAATACGTGCATTTCACAAACTTTGTTACACATATTAAGAATCAATCATATAACACTCACATTGTCCCTTAGATGGGCCCTAGAGGCCCAATATACATTTTAGAAATGAATAGGGACTAAATTGGATATTCAGGGAACTTTTCCCAAAATCTCAAAAAATTTTTTAGGAGCAAGGGACACACGCCCGTGTGGCTGGCCGTGTGGCTCACACGGTTAGGATACACACCCGTGTCTTAGGCTGTGTGGGCATTCGATATGAGGCACACGGCTATGTCCCAGCCCGTGTCCTTACCTGTGTAACTCTCTGACTTGGGTCACACGGCCAACCACACGCCCGTATGGTAGGTCGTGTACAAGGTGCAGGGGTTACACGGCCAAGCCACACGCCTGTGTGCTAGGCCGTGTGTAAAATCTTGGGCATTCTGTTTTGAAATTTTAAGGTGCAGGGGACACACGGCCAGGCCACACGTCCATGTGTTAGGCCATGTGTCACACACGGCTGAGACACACGCCCGTGTCTCTGTTCGTGTGGACGAAAATAGGCCATTTTAAGGCCACTTTTCTCATCCTTTTTTATACCAACCTATACACGACATTTCAATACATCAAATAGCCCAAATCAAACAACACAAGCCAAAAATCATGTTTTAAACATAATATATCATCACAAAACTCAATTGCCTAAACTTACCAAAATAACTCCATTGATTTACCAAAATCTACTACTAAATACATGCATACTAACATATATATGTCATTCACAACCATACTTCAAATTTAGCTCTTTTCCAATCCAGCCCTATACATGCCATATAAACTATAAAATGTATAACAAAATCTATCAGAGCAAACTAGATAGTGTGGCTCGATGTGTTGATCTGATCCTTCGAACTTCTCAAAAATCTAAAAAGAACATTAAACGAAACAATAAGCTTAATGACGCTTAGTAAGTTCGTTAGCTTTAAATATAAATCTTACCGAACATACTATAATAATTCATTTAGGTAAATCATTTCACAAACATTTCCTGCCAATCACAACTTCGATTGATGAATTCACTTATTTGAGCTCAATATCAATAATAACTTAAAATTCTTCCACATTAATTCCATATGGCACTTACCAATCCTTGTCAAATGAAAGAACGTCTTACGGATTTGAGTACATCGTAAACAAAAGCCTGAAGTCTACACTAAAGCACATAAGTGCTAAACGGAAACCCGTAAAGGTTAAATGAAAGCTCATAGGAGCTAAACGAAAACCTATAAGGGTTAATCTGAAGCTCAAAAGAGCTAAACTGAA
Source organism: Gossypium hirsutum (assembly GCF_007990345.1). Taxonomy (NCBI): domain Eukaryota; kingdom Viridiplantae; phylum Streptophyta; class Magnoliopsida; order Malvales; family Malvaceae; genus Gossypium; species Gossypium hirsutum. Next base: position 29,534,857 of record NC_053446.1, read on the forward strand.
ACCCATTAGGGTTAAACTGAAGCTCAAAAGAGCTGAACTGAAACTAGAAGAGTTAAAATGAAACTCATATGAGTTAACTGAAGCTCATGAGAGCTAAACGGAAAGCAAAAATGGAAGCTAGCAACAAATGCTGAACCCCGATTTACTTGGGTAATTTGCCGTCAATTCATCTTTTGCACTGAACGATTGTACTCAATTTCGCGTTCTGTTTACTTCATATATTCACTTCAATTTTCATAACTTTAACATTAATTTTTTTTTCACAAATGATATGAATAAATTTATAATGCCATTCATTAATTTAACACATAACATTTAAAATTTAACCAGACGAACTTACCTAGGTTAAATTGTAAGTTTGTAGTAGTTAGGGACTATTCTGCTAATTTTCCTTTTTCTCGTTGATCTACCGGCTCTTGATCTAAAATATAAAATTATTCATTCATTAGCATATTTTTCAATTCTAATTCACTTCACAATTAATAGCCTTAAATTTTTGAAATTACACAATTACCTCAACTTTTACACTATTTACAATTTAGTCCCTCACCAATTATCCTATCAATTGAGTAAATTTTTCTCAATTGACAATTTATCTAACTATTCTAGGCTATCTTACAGCCTTTGATAAACTGAATCTAATATCAAACCCTAATATTTAATATTTTTCATAATTTAGTCCTAAAATCAACTTCTATTAAAATTGCTTGATAAAATCATCATATAACAAAATTAAAGCTTCAATTCCATGTTAGTTCATCATAAACATCCAACACTCATCATTGGTAACTTTCAAAATTACCCATAAAATCAAAAACTAATGAATTATATAGTTAGACCTAATTACAAAAGTCTTAAAAACACAAAAAATTCAAGAAAAGGGCAAGAATTGAACTCACATGTAGCAAAATATGAAAACCAGCTTCTTAAGGGTTCTTCAATGGTGTTTTTGGCTGAGAATTGTGAAGAAATGTCTAGATATTCAATTAAATCCTATTTTTAACTATTAAGTTTTTTTTTTCATTTTCAATTTTACCCCTTGTTCACACTAATTTCATGATTATCCTACACTCATGCCGTCCAGCCTCTTATTTTAGGCTTATTTACCCTTCAAGTCCTTCCTCATTTAACATTTAGGCTATTTTATCACTCTGGCAAGTTTTGCACCTTCTTCAATTTAGTCTTTTTTAATTAATTAACTATCAAAACGTTAAAATTTTCTAACGAAACTTTAATACTAACTTAATGAAACTCCGTAAATATTTATAAAAATATTTACAGCTCGGTTTTTGAAACCGAGGTTATGATACCTCATTTTCGAAACCACTTAACCTCATAGATTCTTTTAAAACACAAATCACTAATCACTAATTCAAAAATCTTTTTAAAATCACACTTAACTTATAAATAATAAATAATAAAATTTTCGAACTCACTCATCGGATTAGTGGTCTCGAACCATTGTTTCCGACACGACCGAAAATTGGGCTGTTACAGGTTGTGGATTCTTCATGTTTCCAAGGCTTCTTAGGACTTTTACATATCACGGTCTATCTTTTTCATGTATCTTCTTTATTTTCTTCTTTATTGTTCCAATATTTGATTTATTGTTCTATTTATTTATCTTATTTATTTATTTATTTAACTTGGATTTGATTGTGTTTTAGGTTGTGAAAAAAATCCATGTTTCTTTTCGAACATTGTAACACGTGGTTTGTGTAAGTGTACACAGTTGTTTCAAGTAATAAGTAAAAGAGTTACTGTCTCCAGAGGGACTGTGCATGTTAATCAATTAATTGTAAAATTAAAACTAACAATTTGGTAAGAAAACACAATATTTTGGAGGTGGTTGATTGTTAAATTAAATTGAATAATGCAAATGCAAAGTGATCCCTAATGCAAATTAACCTAAATGCAATGTATGCAATAAAATGAATGAGATGAAATTAGCACCAAATTCTCAAACTTCAACAATCAATAACATGAATAGTCTAGAATAATTACATCTATCAACTCAATTCCTTTTTATCATGCTTAATAATGCTCCGAAAAATATTCCATGGCAACTCGATCTTTCGTAAGCTTGAAACCAATATTAAGTCTTTTCGGAATCTTTTACTTAGAAAAATATGCATATTACTGATCATATATAACTAAGGGTTTCTTAGAATTCATGTGAAGTAACAGGGACGGGCTAGGTATGAAACAATTGAATCACATAAACCTAATAGCTATGCAAGATAATAGAGCTCTCTCAAGTTATTATGCACCTTTCATTTAGCCGGGTTAGGATCTAAATTAAGCATGCACTTTTCAATTATTATGTCCATTAGTCGTGGTCTGGCTAGGATCGCTCAACTAATTCTAATACATTCAATCACATATGAATGAAATACATGTTTGAGTTTAATTGAAAACATGAACGATTAAGGCACAAAATATCATAAACACAATTTAAATGAACTTTATTGAATTAATGCAATCATTCTAACTAAACAAATTTAAGTTACCATTGTTGATGACAAGATAACAAAACAACTTGCAAACATGATTAAAATAAAAATAACAAAGATAAGAGAGAATAAACTTTGATTAGTTTGGCAGTCTCGTAGAATCTGATCAAAATGGCTTCCGAACAATCCTTGTGTTTTCTCCTTTGCAAGTTGCTTCTTAAGTTGGTTGGCCAAGAGAGTACCTACTCAAGGATTTGTTGGCTAAGGGAAAGGGAAAATATAGATGCTTATGCATGGAAAGAAAAAATGCAAATGGGAAAATGAAATGAGAGTGAGAGCTGAATGATGTTTGAGAAATGAGGGATGATGGATATGAGGAATGAGAGTGGGAATTTATAATGAAGGGTGGAAGGAAGTGGTATGTTGGTTGCTTGGTTCAAGCATGATTTCATGCTTGAATCAAGCTAAGGTGTGGACGGTTTCAATGGAGTATCTTGTGGGTTATTTTCTAATTTATTTGCATGTGTAGGGACCTCTAGTAAATCCCCCAAAACTAATTTTTGGGCTGCTCATAAATGCTTTGCCGAATTGGACTTGTTCTCCCTTGTTTAGACGGTTTGGTGACCCAATTGTTTACCAGACTTGTCCATCAATTGATCCATCTTCAATTCGGTCAAATCAACTTCTTCATGACCCATTTTTCATGTGTTTGCCGTCCATATAGAGTGAATTTGGGCATGTCCATATAACTTTATTTTATAAACAAATCATGCATAGTTTCCTTGGTCCAACTGCATTAAATAATACCAAGATTAATATGTAGCATAAAATAATTAAATTATGCATAAATTTTTTGAAAAATAGAATAAAATTACATTCTTCACTAAATCATGTATATCATTCAAATATAAACAAAATTAACCCAATTAATGATCAATTTCTCGGAATTAATATTATTTTCAAGTAAAAAGGTGCCAAAAATAACTATAAAAACTCTATATAAATTAGAGTTTACGCACCCCAAAACTTAATCCATTGCTCGTCCCGAGTAATGCAAAGCAAAAATTTAGAGAAGACAATCTTGCAATGAGTTTAAAGAGAATCATTAAGTAGATTCAAATTTTGCTCATAAACATGCATCAACAAGGTCATGCTCACAAACTCTTTTTGCTGAGAAGTTGCTCACATGCAAACATTATTTCAAAATTTTATACCAAGTATTGAACAACGCTAACATCTGTCATAGAGTGCATACTTTTCAAGGTCATTCATAACATTCACCATTCAATCAAAGTTTCCTCATCAATTAAACAAAACAATCACAAGGTTTAATTAAAGGTCCTCATATATTGAACTTAGCAATTCCTCTTCACTAATGTAGTCAGCATAATTATCAAAATCAATAGGCCTTTTATAGGGTTGTAATAGGGCTAGGTTCAAGGTAGGATAAAGAGAAGTGAATTTTTAGGTTCAATACACTACACCAAAACAAGCTTTTAGTGGCGTTTTTTTAGGCATTTAGCGGCGCTTTTTAGCGCCGTTAAAAGTATTTTCGGCGCTTTTAATAGCGCCACAAAAAATGCCGTTATTGACATCGCCGCTAAATTTTGTGAAATAGACTCATTAAGAATCTAAACATATAAATTTAAACCCCCTAATTATTTTTTTATAATTTTTGATGATATTTGCAATGTAAGAATAGGGGAACCCAAACCCATTCTAACCTTGTCTCACAAAATTCATTATATCTCATAACTTACAATTTCATTGCTTACATTGTTTCTTCCATGAAAAACTAGACTCAATAAAATTTAATTTCGTATTTTATTCAACCTCTAACTTAATTTCCACTATTTTTGATGATTTTTTAAAGATAGACTACTGCTGCTGTCCAAAACTATTTTAGTGCAGAATGTTGATTTCCAAGTTTATAACACCCTTATTTCCTTTCTCTACAATTTTTCGCATCATTTTCTCTTATTTCTCGACAGCAAGTAATTTCAGCTTTTTGCGAAATCCCATTTCTACGTTTCGGGTACACACCTGGTATCGTTTAAGATGCGTAAGCACTCCTAAGCCTCCAGAACCTCGCTTGACTAACCACGACTTCGCACAATCACAGCGTCGATTCAAAACCACCAGCCGCTTGATTAACTCTGAACACACGCAACCAACAATGAACAACCAAATCAATTTGAAAATAAAAAAAGAAATGAAAGGGGAAAAATAATGGAAATTTCGGCAGCAACTATGGGAAAGAATTAGCAGAGGAGGGAAAGAATAAGAAGAAAACGTCAGAAAAAGTTTGGGTAATTGGATAGAAAGCCAAAAATCTACTTTTTTCTGCAACAAAAAGATAATCCTATTATTTTCTGATACCTTCTCCTCCATGATCTCCTAAAATCACTCCCTATTATCCCACTAAAACACAACAACTCAGAATTTTGCCTCAACACAACTCTTAGCCAAAACTAGAGCAAAAATACTGTCTCCACGCCATCATAGAGAATTGAACACAAGACCTCCTTCACACCAACACTCCACTTATCCACCAGACCAGTAGACCCATTCTGTTAATTATTTTCCAACTTTTACTTAAAAGCCTACCGACCAAAGATAGGGCTTATTCATAAAATACCAAAATTTTCCCAAGTCCTGGCTTGAACTTGGGACCTCACACATACCTAGAACACTTAACCACTGAAGCAGATACACAGTTATGTCGCACCTTCGTAAGAACAAAAGTAAAAATTCTAGGGCATTACAACTCTTCCCCCCTAAAAGAACATTTCAGCCTCAAAATTTACTTGATGAGAATAAATAAGGATACTGCTGACGTATCGCATCCTCAGGCTCCCACGTGCCCTCTTTAGTGCTAGGATTACGCCATAGAACCTTCACAAAAGGAACAGACTTCCTCCTCAGAACCTTTACGTCACGACCCAGAATCTGGATAGGCTCCTCCTGAAAGGTCAAATTTGGCCTAACCTCAATCTCCTCAACAGGGACAATATGAGTAGGATCAGAGCCGTAACACCTCAACATAGAGACATGGAACACACCATAGATACGATCCAACACCGGAGGTAGCTCCAACTGATAAGCAACTGGTCTCACTCACTTCAAAATACGGTAAGGTCTAATAAATCTAGGGCTCAACTTGCCTTTACGACCAAACCTCAGTACCTTATTCCATGGTGAAACCTTGAGAGAAATGAAATCCCCCACAGAATACTTGATCTCATGGCGCTTCAAATCCGCATAAGATTTCTACCTGTCAGAAGCTGCTTTTAAATGATATCAATCTAACCTTATCCTCTGTCTCAGAGACTAACTCAAGACCCAAAACACATCGCACACCCAACTCAGTCCAACATAAAAAAGTGTGACACTTACGAACGTACAGTGCCTCGTAAGGTGCCATCTGGATGCTGGATTGGAAGCTATTATTATAGGCAAACTCCGCTAATGGCAGATAATCCTCCCAACTGCCTCAGAAAGCAATAGCATAGCTCCTCAACATATCCTCCAATACCTAAATCACCCTCTCTGACTAACCATCGATGTGAGGATGGAACACAGTACTAAATTCCAACCTTGAACCCAGAGTCTCATGCACTTTTTTCCAAAACTGAACCGTGAAACGAGGATCCCTATCAGAAATGATCGAAACCGGTACCCCATGCAGTCTCACCATCTCAGTAATATAGAGCTTAGTCAGCTTCTGCAAAGAATAATTTGTCCTAACTGAGATGAAGTGTGTAAACTTAGTCAATCAATCCACGATGACCCACACTGAATCTTTCTTAGTGGGTGTTAAAGGCAACCTAATAACGAAATCCATTGTTACTCGCTTCCACTTCTATAGCGGAATCTTCATCGCCTGCAGTAATCCCGAAGGCAACTGATGCTCAGCCTTAACCTGCTGGCATGTCAGGCATCTAGCCACAAAATTCGTAACCTCTCGTTTCAACCTTGGCCATAAATACAACTCTCAAAGATCTCGGTACAACTTATTTTCGCCAGGGTGCATAGCATAAGGGCTACTATGCGCCTCTCTCAAAATAGACTGCCTCAAGTCTGAGTCATTCGGCACACATATCCGACCTCGGAAACACAACACACCCTTAGAGTTCAACCCAAAGTCCATAGTGCTACCACTCTCAATTTGTTGGAACTGAAGACCCAAAGACTCATCCTCCAACTGTCTACCCTTAATCTGCTGGATCGAAGTTGGCTTGACTTGAAGCTCAGCCAACAAACTCCCATCGTCGAACAAGCTAAGTCGAGCGAACATCGCTCTCAGATCAATTATAGCCCTACGGCTCAATGCATCGGCCACCACATTGGCCTTGCCAGATGGTACTTAATGGTACAGTCATAATCTTTAATAAGCTCAACCCATCTTCGCTGCCTTAGATTCAGCTCCTTCTGAGCAAGGAGATACTTGAGACTTTTGTGATCAGTGTAGATGATACACTTCTCACCATACAGATAATGCCTCTAGATTTTCAATGCAAAGACTACGATGGCCAACTTCAAATTGTGCATCAGATAGTTTGCCCCAAGTCTCTTAAGCTGACGAGATGCATATGCAACCACCTTACCATCCTGTATCAACACACATCCCAAACCGACATGTGATGCATCACTATAAACCGTGAACTCCTTTCCAAGTTCAGGCTGTACCAAAACAGGAGCCTCAGTCAGTACAGTCTTAAGCTTCTCAAATCTCTCTTACTACGTATTAGTCTAGTCAAACGGTACACCTTTACATAACAACTTAGTCAAGGGTGCTACGATCAGTGAAAATCTTTCCACAAACCGTCGGTAATAACCTGCCAGCCCTATAAAGTTGTGGATCTCAAACATATTCTTAGACTGTTTCCAATCTAATACAGTCTTAATTTTTTGATGATCGACTCGAATCCCCTCAGGTAGACACCACATGACCCAAAAATATTACTTCACATAACCAGAACTCACACTTGCTGAACTTACCATAGAGCTACTTTCCCCTCAAAATTTAAAGAACAATCCTAAGGTGCTCATCATGCTCATCATCAATCCTTGAATAAACCAATATGTCATCGATGAACACCACAACAAACCAATCTAGGTAGGGCTGAAACACTCGGTTCATCAGATCCATGAAAGCTGACGGTGCATAAGTCAAAATGGCATTACTAGAAACTCGTAGTGACCATAACGAGTCCTAAATGTCGTCTTCTGCACATCGGCCTCCTTAACCCTCAACTGATGATTCCCAAAATGCAAGTCTATTTTAGAGAACACAGACGCTCCTCCAGAATTCTTAGGATTTTGGAAACAGAACAAGCAACATAGGAAAGCGTAGATCCTATATCTATCAATGCACTGTAAGGCACATCATAAATAAGAAACGTACCCGTGATGACATCCGAAGTATCTCTGTCCTCTCGGCGACATGCAGTATAAACTAAAGCAGGTTGCCTCGCCTTAATCTGTCCAACACCTCAGCCTGGTGCTCTCTGTCCACGACCCATGCCATTACCACTACTAACCTGACCACGGCCTCTAGGTGGCTACTATGCTACCCTTTGTGGTTGTGCAGTACCAGTGCCCTAAGCTTGCATTTGATCGGCCCTCAATAGACACTCCTTAATGCGATGATCCAATGATCCAAACCTCAGACACGCCTCAGTCCTTCTCCAACACTTGCCCTAATAGCATTTACCACAGTCGACACATGGTTGCAGTCCAGTAGCAATAACAAGGAGCCCAGCTCTAACTGGCCCATTAGCTCTGGCATTTTTCTTAGGCCTCTGTACAGAACTCGAGGGCTTTGAATCCCTCTTGTTCCTACCTCTCTCCCTATCGCAGTTTTGGCGCTCAACGTGCTTAACCTCCTCGACGATCTTCGCCTTCTCCATCAGTGAAGAAAAATCACGCTCCTTCTGCAGAGTTATCAGGACTCTCAAAGTATCTCTGAGGCCATCCTCAAAGTGGACATAACGCTCATACTCAGTCTCCACCATGCCTCGCGCATAGCGACTCAGTCGTAGTAATTTGGTCTCATACTCGACCACTGATCGATCTCCCTATGTTAGATTCAGTAGCAACTCGCTCCTACAGGCGTCCACATAACTAGCTCACACATATTTCCCCTGGAAGGTGGTCTTAAAGAACTCCTAAGTCAGACGTTCAGGCTAAGTGCCTTCCTTAACAGTAAGCCACCATTGACAAGCCTAATAACGCAGCAGCAAGACTACACCCTCTAATTTCTTCTCGGAGTTGCAATCTAGGTTATCCATGATCCTCTCCGTGGCTTCAATCCAATACTCAGCCATATTAGGGGAGACCCCAGTGTCACCCCTGAAAAGCTCAGGTCTATTGAACCGGAGTCATTCCGCAACCGACCCACGTTCCCCAAATCCAATATTAAGCCTAGCGACCCTCTCCAATATCCTCAACATAGCTTGGGGCAATGCGTCTTCCCCAGCCATGCAATCATGACACTCAGTCTCAGTACCAGGAGACACTGGCTGTAATGCCCCGAATTTGGGCTTAGATGAGAATGGGTCTTGAGCGTGGGATCACATAAAAATTTATGTGTGCAAGAAAATGACATAAATGAACGTTTGCTTTAGTGGTTAAGTGATTTAGGAAGAGTTGGGAGTGTTGGAGAAGTCTTGGGTTCAAACCTGGGCTTTAGCAAAATTTTTTATTTTTGCTCTTAAGTGAACCTTAGCCTTAGCTTGAAAGCTTTATAAATATTTTTGGTGAAATCATGACGCAAAAAGAGTTTGTGGTGTAGTGGTAAGGTGGCGGCACAGGTGTGGCAAGGAGGTGGCGGCACAGGTGTGGCAAGGAGGTGGCGTCACAGGTGTGGTAAGGAGGTCAGAGGTTCAAGTCTCATTGTATGCAAATGGGATTATTTATTTTGCTCATGTGGAGGCAAGGGTTGGTGTTGGATTTGAACTTTGTGTTGGAGAGTTTAAATGGGTCAAATGAGTGATTTAAGGAGTGAATCATGGAGGATTTCAAGGAGAGGATTGGAGGAGTGATTTTAGGAGGAAAAAGGGAAATTTGAGTTGTAGAAGGTTGTTGCCGAATCTGCTAAGAGGGACTTTGGAGTATGCATTTCGACAATTAGTGAGTGTATAGGTGCCAAATTTTCTCTCTAGCATTTAGGGGTTTTGTATTTTTTTTTCTTTTTCTCTAGTGCCAAACTAAAACTGACCATTTGAGTCATTCTTTTTCTACATCTTTTCCACTCACTTTCTCTCTTCTTGGTCGAACCTAACATTTATTTTTTTCTTTACCTCTTTTCTTCTGCAATTGGATTCCTTCATAGCCTAGCTGAATCTTCCTTTTGTTTTTCTTCTTTTAACTTCTGCTCATACCGAATAACCTTATTGACCGTTTGTTATTTCAATTCTCACGTACTACACTCGTTGCGATTCAAGGGGGTTCCTCGGAAGTGTAAAGGCATTCAAGTTTCTCCTTTCATCTTTCAATTGAATTTTTGAAGGGGGTAAGTTGGCTTGTTCGTTTATGGTACTGTGTTTTAATATTGGGGTCTTTAGTCTTATTCTTTTAAAAAATCTAGTCTTATAGGTTTCTTTGTTCAGGAAAAAAATCGGTGAGATCCTGATATCGATTCTTAATTGGCGATCCAAGGGCATTAAGCAATTCTCATTCGTTCAAGGTGAGTACTGTGACGATTTGGGTTTAAGGGTTGTGAATATTAATGAAATGGATAACCAAGTACCTTAATCGAATGTAGGTTCTACGCTCGTGGGTTACTGCGTTTTTCTTCAACAACGTGTGTACACACACCACTCTAATTGTAAATCAGCAAATGCCGAAATCCTAAAATACCAAAAAGTCGAAAAGCCAAAAGTACGACTACGGCTATCACACTAGTGCACGAATGTGTGTGTGGATAAGTCGATACAACGACAGAGGTCACCACGAGCGATCTCGTGGTCTTAGGCCGTTTTTGGGCCAAATGGACCGGAATGGGCTGAGTATGCCCAATTGGCCCGTGGGCCTTACGCGAGGAAAACTTTCTTGGATGGATAGGAAATAATGAGCCGACCATGAGGATCGCATGGCCAAGGGAAGTTTTAGGCTTAGTGGGTCACACGAGCATGTGGGCTCACTTGGGCCCATTTACATCGTTATGACCATTTAGGTTATCTGTGTCGCTCGAGGTGACTGTAGACATTCAAAAAGGTTTTTAAAAGACTGAAATACCCTCAATGGATAAAAGTATCAAAATACCCTCGATAAGTAAAATTATCGAAATACCCTCAATGGTAAAATTACCAAAATACCCTCTGTCGAAACCATTTTGAAAATAGGGATCGACTTTTAAAAATAGAAATGGAGTCGCCACCAGTATTTATTAAAGATGTGATCGGATCAGCTTGAAAATGATTTTAGGTCTACAAATTTTGAGAAAATAGGTTCGGGAGTCGGTTACTTACAAGGAAGGGTTAGCACCCTCGTGACGCCCAAAAATTGGTATTGAATTGATTGTTTAATGTCTTAGTTTCAAAAATTTGAAAAGATTTTAAAATACGATCCATTTGACTTGAATAAACGAATTCGATGACAAGACATACTCATTTCAAAGAGATAACTGTCACACTCAGTGAGTTAGGGTGCAACTGTTTAATCTTTAAAAGTAAGTTTTTCATTTTAAATTTTAAAATTCATGCATTTCAAGAAGGATATTTGATTATTTAGGTCAAACGAGAAATCAGAATCCAGTAAGTTAGGGTTCAATTTCTTGAAATTCCTAAACACCAAATATTGCCTTTGTTTAAAAATCCTAAACTCGAGGTAGCAACATGTCATATCCAGTGAGTTAGGATCCAACATTTTGAAATCCCGAAAAACTTTATTTAGAATTTGTATATTTTTAGAAAAATAAATACTTGGCTATCTAAGTTCATCTAAAAGAATTGAAGCCCAGTAAGTTAGGGCACAATCTTCTCGAGAATTATGAACACCAAGCATTTTTTGAAAATTATGAAATAGAACGATTGTAGTGCTTTAATAAAACACAATTTTTACAAATGTAACATGATTGAATAGCAATATATAATGTAAAAGATAAATAGTAACCCAAACATACACTAAGAATTAACAAGCAAGTAATAGGTAAATGCAAATAGCAACAATGATTTTAATCATATTATACAAACACTAATATTAACAATTAAGCATCCAATAAATTAATAATCAATTTTCTAAAAGACACCTCAAGACAATGAAAAGAAAAGAAAATTATAATCAATATATCCTATATATAAAAGTTCTAAAATAAATTACATACATGACTTCAAAATAATCTTGAAAAATATTGAATAATTAGTATTTGGATTGAATTAAGAATATATTTTAAGTAAGCAATATACATCTATTAGTTAAACATGGTAATGCATATAAAAATATAATAATAATGATACATACATACTAGTATATAAAAAAAAGGTAAAGTACATTACTAAATTTTAAAAGAAGTTAATTACATATAAATAAAATCAGTTTGAAATACATATACAAGTATATTAAAAACACTTAAAATTAATAATCATAATAAGATCAAAACATTAATATGTACTTAAGCAAAGAATAATTTAATCAGCTATATATTTATATGAATAATAGTATTATAACAAATATTATCATGTAAATATTTACATATACGAATATATAAAAAGGTAAATTTAAAAAATATATAAAATAAAACATCAAAAATTTATTCAAATTATATTAAGTTCCAATAAAATATATAAAATAATTAATGATGAAATAAATAATAACATGTTAAATTTAAAAAAAATGTATAATAGATTCAAAATATTAATGCATGATAAATTTAAATAATATTAATAACAAATTAAAATAATAGTATATTATATTCTAAAATTGTACTAATAATAAGTTTAAAAACAATATCAAACTTACATATTAAGATAACGTTATATTTTTAAAAATAACTATGTCAAAATAAGAATTAAATATATTTAACATTAAATAAATAAAAATTAAATTGCAACTAGAATTAAAAAAACAAGCTAAATTGTTAATTGATTCAAAGCTGAGGGACTAAAACAACAATTAAACACAAATATTCGGATGCTCAAGTCCGATCAATAGAACGATGCCGTTTAACTGAGGATTAAAATGAAATCTAAAACAAATGTGCAGCATAAATTAAGAAAATTGAAAAAGATCAAATTGCAATTACACCGAACACAGAGGGACCTGTTAAGAAAATAGACCAGCCACCCAACATGCGCGGATCCTTCCCTCGGGTCGGATCACCACATAGATCTTGATTTAAACGGCGTCGTTTTGAGACCATCAAATTGGCGTAAAACGACGTCGTTTACTACTACACTTATTGACCAAAAATAACCCTAAAACTAGCAGCCCTTTCATTTTAACAAAAAAAACACCTAAACTAAAACATGCTCCTCTGCGCCCTCCGTAAACCAGCCACTCAAAGGCTCCCCGATCCCTCGCCCGTTCTCCGATTACGACGAAGAAGACGAGGATTCGGCTTAACAAAGGTAAACTCCTCACTCTTCCTCTGTTTCTTTTTCTCAAACAGTGAAAAAAGAAAAAGAAATCAAAGAATCTAAAAAATGAAAAAAGACCGAGAGAGAAAAAAAAAACTCAAAATCACATTCTCAATTTTGATTTGCTTTTTTTCTCCTTTTTCATTCAAATCCGTAAATCCTTTTTACAGTGCCTTGCTTGGCCTTTTATAATCACAAAATAAAAAATAAAAATAAAATAAAATATTGAAATACAATAGGTTATCTTTTATTTTGTTTTTTCGTTTTTGTGTTTGTTGGCCTATGCTTGTTTGCTAGTTGCAGGTACAGCTGGAGGCGCGTGGCGGAGGCTCGGTGACTGCTGGCATCCATACGCGGAAGAATCTGGTTTCTTCACGCTGCGGCTGAGGCTTTAGCACCCTTAGGGTTTCTGAAAATGAAAACAATCTGGGCTGGTTTTGGTTATTGGGCTGGGGTGTATTGTAATTCGGGTTAGGTTTAGTGGATTTAGTATTGTATTGGGTTTGGGCTAAGGTAATTTTGATTTATTTGGGTCTGTAATATTAGACTTTGAAAGTGGACTTTTATTTAATTTATTTATTTATTTGGTTTTTATATTTGGGTTTAGGCCGGGCAAAATTTGGGTATTATAGCTTCCCCTTTTTGCTCGTTGTCGTATAACGGGAACAGAACAAAGACTTTAGAAATAGCCAAATTTTCCCGGTCGTGCTGGACCTTGGTGCTCTGCTTCTTCGAGTTGCCTCATTCCATCCTACTGCATCTTCAAAGGTATAGGAATTCGTACCTCGATCCACTTCACCACAACGTCCGGGAGATAAGATTTGTAACTCGTAACTTTAATCTGTTTAACTGTGATGTCGAGGAAACAAGATTCACCATTGTAGCTTCAATCTGTTCCACTACACTGCCAAGGAAGTAAGATTCGCTATTCTCGATCTGCCCCACTGCAACTTCAGGGGGTTAAGACCTGCTTACTCAGTCTGCTCCATTGCAACCTCAGGGAGATAAGACCCGATGCGATCTACTCTACTATTACTTCAGAGAGATAAAATCTATTGCTTTAATCCGCTCCGCTACGACTTCAGGGAGATAGGATTATTGGCTTTAATTCAATCCACTGCAAACTCAGGGAGATAAGATCCGCCATCTTTAATCTGCTCCACTGCAACTTCAGGGGGATAAGACCTGCTTACTCAATCTGCTTCGCTGCAACCTCAGGGAGATAAGACCTGATGCGATCTACTCTACTGCAATTTCAGAGAGATAAGATCTATGATTTGAATCTGCTCCACTGCAACTTCAGGGAGATAGGATTATTGGTTTCGATCTGCTTCATTGCCAATACAAGAAGGAAAAATCTGGTGTTTTCAACCTTGTTCGTTGCAACCCAAGGAGGCAATACTGGTGTTTTTGATCTGCTTCGTTGCCAGTACAGGAAGGTAAGATCTGCTATTTTTAACCTACTCCGCTTCTGCTTAGGGAGATAAGGCTGGTGCTTCTGATCTGCTTCACTGCCAGTACAGGAAGACAAGATCTACAATCTTCGACCTACTCCACTATTGCTCAGGAAGATAAGGCTAGTGGTTTAAATCTGCTTCCCTACTACATTGGGAAGATAAGATTCGTCGTCTTCGATCTGCTCCACTACTGCTTAGGGAGATAAGATCTGTAATTTTCAACCTACTCCACTGCTACTTATGGAGATAAGGTCTACAATCTTCAACATACTCCATTGCTGCTCAGGGAGATAAGGCTAGTGGCTTAAATCTGCTTCCCTACTACATTGGGAAGATAAGATTCGCATTCTTCGATCTATTCCACTACTGCTTAGGGAGATAAGATCTGTAATTTTCAACCTACTCCACTACTGCTCAGGGAGATAAGGTCTACAATCTTCAACCTACTCCACTGTTGCTCAGGGAGATAAGGCTAGTGGCTTAAATCTGCTTCCCTACTACATTGGGAAGATAAGATTCGCCGTTTTCGATCTGCTCCACTACTGCTTAGGGTGATAAGATCTGTAATTTTCAACTTACTCCACTGTTGCTCAGGGAGATAAGGTCTACAATCTTCAACCTACTCCACTACTGCTTAAGGAGATAAGGCTAGTGGCTTAAATCTGCTTCCCTACTACCTTGGGAAAATAAGATTCACCGTCTTTAATCTGCTCCACTACTGCTTAGGGGATAAGATCTGTAATCTTTAACCTATTTCACTGATATCCAGGGAGATAGGATTCACAATCTTCAACATATACCACTGCTGTCCAGGGAGATAGGACTTACCATCTTCAACCTATTCCACTACTATCCAAGGAGATAGGACTTACAATCTTCAACCTATTCCACTACTGTCCAGAGAGATAGGATTCACAATCTTCAACCTATTCTACTACTGTCTAGGGAGATAGAACTTACAATCTTCAACATATTCCACTGCTGTCCAGGGAGATAGGACTTACAATCTTCAACCTATTTCACTACTGTCCAGGGAGATAGGATTTATAACTTCAACCTATTCCACTGCTATCCAGGGAGATAGGATTTAATCTTCAACCTATTCTACTACTATCTAGGGAGATAGGATTCACAATCTTCAACCTATTCCACTGCTATCTAGGGAGATAGGATTTACAATCTTCAACCTATTCCACTACTATCCAGGGAGATAGGACTTACAATATTCAGCCTATTCCACTGCTGTCCAGGGAGATAGGATTCACAATCTTCAACCTATTCCACTGTTGTCCAAGGAGATAGGACTTACAATCCTCAACCTATTCCACTGCTGTCTAGGGAGATAGGATTTACAATATTCAACCTATTCCACTGCTGTCTAGGGAGATAGGATTCACAATCTTCAACCTATTCCACTGTTGTCCAGGGAGATAGGACTTACAATCCTCAACCTATTCCACTGCTGTCCAGGGAGATAGGATTTATAACTTCACCGATCTGTTCTCTAGGGAACATGACCTGTATAATTCATTTTATAAACCTAATTATGCCTAGTGATAAGGATGTCATGATCAGAATGAATAAAATGCTCCTAACTAGACGTGGATGAATGGTATTTGCATGAATGTAGAATGCTATTTTTTGAGAATGATCCTTCTTTATCATTTAGGTTATCATTGCTCGAAGTTTATTAAGGTTTTATCACTGACGTGCTACAACGCCTTCCTGCTCGGCTGGCGTTCTCAAAGAAACACTTAGTCAGATTGCCCCCACTGTAAACCTCAAAGTTCAATCCACCGGGATGCAAAATTTTTACCATCATTCTCCCACTATAACCCAAGGGTAGAAATATGTAGCTTTTCCTCAATCCTCTCCTATCATAATTCAAGGATATAGGATCTAAATCTCTCTGGTCCCTTACATCATTCTCAGGGTGTCGTACCAAAGGCTCTTGCACAAATAAAGGCTTTCTTCTCTGAGGAAACCTCTTCCTATTACTTGGTGATCATTGCTTGCTTGTTTATTTAAGCTTTGTCACCAACCTGACATCTTGTCATTTTGCTTAATCAATGTTTTTTTTACAACAAAATCCAAAGAAAAAGTTCTAATTCAGACTCTTCCTTATCAGATTTCCAACCTTTAAACTTAGTGCGTTCTAAACAATAGTCCTGTTTCAAATTCCCGTATTATTTAGAAACTTCAAGAGTAATATGCAAAACTTCCCTTGTGAAAGTTTTATTAGTCCATTAATCATTATTCCAATGCAACATGCTTGCAAAAGATCATAACAATAGATAAGAATAAAGTTAGTTTTGAGCATAGCTCGAAAGGAATAAATTATCAAAAATAGTAAAGAATGATAACAAAAAAATTGATTGGGAATGCGTATCTTGGAAAAGAATAAAGTATTCCAAGAACAACAAATTCAATATAAATAGTATGAAAGTTGGGTGCCCCAAATATCGCAGCTTGAACTTCTCTCTACAAACTTTCTGAAGACCCTTTTGAGTTTGACATGTGTTTGAGAGATCTACAGTACTTTGTTAATGCCTCAAGGTGTCGCCTACCCTTTCCTGTTGATTTAGGTATAACAAGATCACCACATGCCCCAATCTCATTTTCGGGTTTTCAACTCAAATCTCCTTTGGTCTCAAGGCGCCCTTTGCTGGTTTTTACCTTGGCCTCTCCATTTTCCTTTCTTTTTCTTATTTTTGGTTTATTTTTTATTTTTTGGACTCAAACAACCCTTTGCGGGTTTTCACCTTGGTCTTTTTATTTTTTAGGAATCAAAGTGCCCTTTGCGGGTTTTCACCTTGGTCCCTTCTCCTTCTTCAGGCAAAGTAATTCTTGACTGAATCTGAGTTTACAGGATTTGGCAAGTTTTTACCATCCATCCTACTCAAGATAAGAGCTCCTCCGGAAAAGGCCTTTGGCATCCATTTTCCTCTAAAATCCTTTTGCATAGGAATGATCTTTTTCAATATTAGGTTTCCTTATGGAATTCTCTGAGACGAACCTTTTGGTTGTAGGCTTGCATAATTCGCCTTTGATACATCTGACTGCGTTGAATAGCTTTTAGCCTTTTTTGTTCTGATCAGATTGGATTCATTCTGCTTCATCCAACTCTTAGCTCAACTAATACCCAGAGAAAAGGGATTTCTACTTCAATAGGTAGAACTACTTCCGTCTTGTAAACCAGAGAAAACGGTTTTGCCCCAGTCGAAGTCTCGATAAACGTTTGAAAAACAAAGAGGGCAAATGGTAACTTCACATGCCATCCCTTGTAAGTCTCAGTTATTTTTCCTAACTCATTTTTGGGCGATACAGTGACGAACCGTGGTGTCTAATTTTGAATTGATTACAGACCTCCACTATCATACTATCATTCAAGTTTAATGCATTTTCCAATACCATCTTCTCTAGAGTTCTATATCGGCATATGATGACATTGTCGTATAAGGAAACCTCCATCCATTTGATGAAGTAATTAATGATCTCAACAATGAAGCAATGCCCATTAGGAGCCTTCGATGATGATGACGTCCAGGCCCCATTTTGCTCAAAATTTGAGTTGCCCTTTTCAAATTTCAACTCAAATCCATCTTTGGTCACAAAACGCCCTTCGCGGGTTTTCGCCTTGGCCTCTCCTTTTTCTTTTTCCTTTACTTTTTTTTATCACTTTCAGTTTTTGATTTTGATTTTTTTATTTTTTATTTTGATTTTTTTGATGATTTTTATTGATTGAATCTGGAATTATAGGATTAGGCAAGTCCTTGTTATCCATTTCGATTAGAATCAATGTTTCTCGATAAATTCTTCCACATAAGATCTTTCACTTTCATATTGTATGCAAAAAATATTCTTTGGTATCAGGTTTCTTTCATAGAGCCTTTTGGGGCAAATTTTAACAATGAAAAACTTTGGATCTTCCTCGTTAATAAGGATGAAATCCAACACAAGTACGGGGCGATCAACTTTAATGGGCAAAGCTATGATAAGTCAAAGAGAAAAGTATTCCTTGTATTCTTTAACCTGAGTGACCTTACTTTATAGCAAAATGCTCCCCATAAGGTGATGAATGTGGTCTTTCCCATACCTTCCGAATGCGTCCTTATCTGATTGTATCCAGAGAAGTCGTCTTTGTTCAAATCCTTGTAATCAATATACATTCGTATTTTTCCATCTTTTTAAGGACTAGCACGATGTTGGCTACCCATTCTGAATATTTGATCACTTGTGGGAACCCAGCATCAAACTATTTTTTGACTTTTTCTTTTATCCTTAGCATGATATCGAGCCTCATTCACTTGAGCTTCTGCTGCACTGGCTTACAATCTTCTTTTACAGGAAGACGGTATACCACAATGTCAGTGCTTAACTCAGGCATATCCTAGTATGACCAAACGAATGCGCCTTTGAATTCTCGGAGTAACTCAATGAGGTCTCGCTTCGTCTTTATGGTTATGTCAATTCCAATCTTCACCAAACTCACAATTTCTAATGATTCCTTGTGAAGTATGATCTGCCTGTCCTCTTGTTCTACCATATATATCATTTTCAAAGTCATGAGATCCCTCTAAACACATGTCTCGCTCAAAAGGAGGTTCAGAGTTTGTAATAGCATCACTCATGTCATTGGTATCTGGGGACCCATAGTAAGTACCAAAGAATATACAAAAAATGTATTATTTGTACAATATAATTATGAATGAAAGAATCATGTGGAAGAAAATCCAAAAGAATGAAAGAATAATTATTCAAAAAGAATGAAAGAATATTGGCTCAAAAATGAATGCAAAGATGTATTTTATTAGAATAATGACGTTCAGAAATGAGCCTATTTCACAAAGGAATTTCTATCATTTTTAGGCTAAAAACAACAAAAATATTCTGAACATTACTCTAAATAAGCTCTAAAAGCTACAGGGATTTCTTCCGCAGTCCAATTGCTTAGAACACTCCCAGATTTATAAGGGTGGATATCTAACAAGGTCCCCTTTTATTTGTGTTTTCCTATATGTCATTGATGTGAACACTTCCCAACGCCTCTTCATATATCCCATTTACCTCAATATCAGTATGATTGGGTAGCGGATTTTCTACACTGGAGGCCTCATCGAATTTGACAATGCCTATTTTAATGAGTCTTTCAACTATCTTTTTGAAGGCGATGCAATTTTCTATCGAATGCCCCGTGATTCCTGCATGATATTCGCACTGAGCGTTTGCATCGTATACTTTAGGAAATGGGGGTTGCACGGGTTTCAAGTAAAAAGGGGACACCACATGTGCATTAAATAAACTTTGATATAGCTCACTATATGACATCGGTATATGTGTGAATTGAAGCCTTTCTGTATTTATCTTTGTATAAGATTCTCGCTTTAAAAGACTCTGATGTCTAGTGGTTTCTGTCTTTGACCTCCCCACAGTAATTAGTTTTGAGTGGCCCTTGTTATATATGCCTACATTATCCCCCTTATTTCCCTTCTTCATTGGGGCCTTTGTAGTATCTGGGTACTCTACCCTCGCCTGTTTTATTTCTGCTGGATTATCAAGAGCAACAGGAAAATTGTTCCTCAAATTGGATCCTGGGCCTGTCAATCAACTCACTAGTGTCGATGTACCAGTCTGATATTGTTGGGATCTGATAGTAAAGAGTGCCCCTTGTGGACGCCCATCTGGTTGGACCTGGACATTTACCAGAGTACAACCTAGAGAATAGGCAAGATCCTCATTATCAACCCCATAGTGGACCACCGAGTCTTTCCTTTTTTCTAACTCTCCAGCTAGCAACTGGGTTGACTGGCTCGTCATAGTTCTCTGTAATTCTATCATCATATCTCTCATTTCCTCTTGAAATTTGGTCAGTTGATCCAGCATCTGTATTTGCATTCGCTCTAACTTCTCCAACCTTTGTTCCATTTCTTTAGTCTTTGCTTGGATACCATAAGGGTGTTGGTTTTCCAAATTAACTGAAATAAATTTACTCAATTAGACTCTTTCAATGGATTTTAATGCATATGATGTCATGTAATGCAAATGAATGAAATGAAAGCCTAAAGAGACGTTGATTCTGATTCAATTACATTTAGAAAACTTTACTAGAAAACAAACTTCTTTACATAAAACGGATACATGTACGGCCTCACCCTCATATTCCAAGAAAGAACCTTGATCCTTTCCTTCATCTGTATGTTTAAGATAAATCTCGCAAATTTCCAATGGATGCCATTGCTAACTCCTTTTCTTGATCCTGGTCGCAATCCCTCGCATGTCCATCCTCATAATGCTCATTAGCTTCTTTAAGGAAGTTGGAATGTTGAAGGCTCTTAGACAATTATCTTGAATCCTCGGACCACGAAGTAAAGTCACGAACTCTTCCGTCGCCCTTCTTATATTTCTCGGAATATATTCAGGCAACTGTATTATTTTCCACTTTATCAAGAAATTCGTATTCCATGACAAGCTTTCTAAGTTAGTAATCGAACTTGAATCAACATCTCATTTCTAAGATGCAAATGCAATGCAATCATAATCAAAACAAAACAAAATGGGTTAGTACAAAACAAAAGCAAACAACAAGAATACCTTGTCAGGTGACCACTAGGGGTTTAAAGTAGCACTACCTAGGATGGGTTCCTAAGGTCTTCTACATGCGGTTTGGTTCTAAAGTCAAGGTACCCAAACCAGTAGATTCCTCGATCCTCACCCATTATAGGCTCATATAGACCGAGTTCAGTTCAAGGGAATACATTTCTCTATAGCTGCATGGAGATGAAGATCTCACGAAGACATAGGTACGGATGTATCCCGAAAGTGATCCACTATCCTGCAAGGACGTGAAAACCTTACGAAGGAGTAACTTCTCACTCCCACTTAAAAGGTAAGACTAAACAGTCTTTATGCAATATGATGCGAAGATATTTTACAGAACTCAACCCACAATAATCATACAATCAAATGCAAAGAAAGGATCGTAATTGTTCAAATCAAATTTTTAATTTTCGACAATAAGATAGAAAACAATCAATTTTACGGCTTGACTCTCTAAAGTTCCCCAGTGGAGTCGCCAAGTTGTCGAAACCATTTTGAAAATAGGGATCGACATTTAAAATTAGAAATGGAGTCGCCACCGATCTTTATTGGAGATGTGATCGGATCACCTTGAAAACGATTTTAGGTCTACAAATTTTGAAAAAATAGGTTCGGGAGTCGGTTACGCACAAGGAAGGGTTAGCACCCTCGTGATGACCAAAAATTGGTATTGAATTGACTGTTTAATGTCTTAGTTTCAAAATTTTGAAAAGATTTTAAAATACGATCCTTTTGACTTGAATAAACGAATTGGATGACAAGACATACTCATTTCAAAGAAATAACTGTCACACTCAGTGAGTTAGGGTGCAACTGTTTAATCTTTAAAACTAAGTTTTTCTTTTTAAATTTTAAAATTCTTGCATTTCAAGAAGGATATTTGATTATTTAGGTCAAACGAGAAATCAAAATCCAGTAAGTTAGGGTTCAATTTCTCAAAATTTCTAAACACCAAATATTGCCTTTGTTTAAAAATCCTAAACTCGAGGTAGCAACATGTCATATCCAGTGAGTTAGGATCCAACATTTTGAAATCCCAAAAAACTTTATTTAGAATTTTTATATTTTTAGCAAAATAAATACTTGGCTATCTAAGTTCATCGAAAAGAATTGAAGCCCAGTAAGTTATGGCACAATCCTCTCGAGAATTATGAACACCAAGCATTTTTTGAAAATTATGAAATAGAACGATTGTAGTGCTTTAATAAAATACAATTTTTACAAATGTAACATGATTGAATAGCAATATATAATGTAAAAGTTAAATAGTAACCCAAACATACACTAAGAATTAACAAGCAAGTAATAGGTAAATGCAAATAGCAACAATGATTTTAATCATATTATACAAACACTAATATTAACAATTAAGCATCCAATAAATTAATAATCAATTTTCTAAAAGACACCTCAAGACAATGAAAAGAAAAAAAATTATAATCAATATATCCTATATATAAAAGTTCTAAAATAAATTACATACATGACTTCAAAATAATCTTGAAAAATATTGAATAATTAGTATTTGGAATGAACTAGGAATATATTTGAAGTAAGCAATATACATCTATTAGTTAAACATGGTCATGCATATAAAAATATAATAATAATGATACATACATACTAGTATATATAAAAAAAAATTGTAAAGTACATTACTAAATTTTATAAGAAGTTAATTACATATAAATAAAATCAGTTTGAAATACATATACAAGTATATTAAAAACACTTAAAATTAATAATCATAATAAGATCAAAACATTAATATGTACTTAAGCAAAGAATAATTTAATAAGCTATATATTTATATGAATAATAGTATTATAACAAATATTATCATGTAAATATTTACATATACGAATATATAAAAAGGTAAATTTAAAAAATATATAAAATAAAAATAAAAAATTTATTCAAATTATATTAAGTTCCAATAAAATATATAAAATAATTAATGATGAAATAAATAATAACATGTTAAATTAAAAACAAAAAAAATGTATAATAGATTCAAAATATTAATGCATGATAAATTTAAATAATATTAATAACAAATCAAAATAATAGTATATTATATTCTGAAATTGTACTAATAATAAGTTTAAAGACAATATCAAACTTACATATTAAAATAATGTTATATTTTTAAAAATAACTATGTCAAAATAAGAATTAAATATATTTAACATTAAATAAATAAAAATTAAATTGCAACTAGAATTAAAAAAACAAGCTAAAGTGTTAATCGATTCAAAGCTGAGGGACTAAAACAACAATTAAAGACAAATATTCGGATGCTCAAGTCCGATCAATAGAACGATGTCGTTTAACTGAGGATCAAAATGAAATCTAAAACAAATGTGCAACATAAATTAAGAAAATTGAGAAAGATCAAATTGCAATTACACCGAACACAGAAGGACCTGTTAAGAAAATAGACCAGCCATCCAACATGCGCGGATCCTTCCCTCGGGTCGAATCACCACATAGATCTTGGCTTTAAACGGCGCCATTTTGAGACCATCAAATTGGCACAAAACGATGTCGTTTATTACTACACTTATAGACCAAAAATAACCCTAAAACTAGCAGCCATTTCATGTTAACAAAAAAAAACCTAAACTAAAACATGCTCCTCTACGCCGCTCCCTAAACCAGCCACTCAAAGGCTCTCCAATCCCTCGCCCGTTCTCCGATTACGACGAAGAGGACGAGGATTTGGCTTCGCAACAAAGGTAAACTCCTCACTCTTCCTCTGTTTTTTTCTCAAATAGTGAAGAAAAGAAAAAGAAATCAAAGAATCGAAAAAATGAAAAAAGATCGAGAGAGAAAAAAACTCAAAATCACCTTCTCAAATCTGATTTGCTTTTTTTCTCCTTTTTCATTCAAATTCGTGAATCCTTTTTACAGTGCCTTGCTTGGCCTTTTATAATCACAAAATAACAAATAAAAATAAAATAAAATATTAAAATAAAATATGTTATCTTTTATTTTGTTATTTTGTTTTTTCTTTTTTGTGTTTGTTGTCCTATGCTTGTTTGTTAGTTGCAGGTACAGCTGGAGGCGCGTGGCGGAGGCTCGGTGACTGCTGGCATCCACGCATGGAAGAATCTGGTTTCTTCATGCGGCGGCTAAGGCTCTGGAACCCTTAGGGTTTCTAAAAATGAAAACAATCTAGACTGGTTTTGGTTATTGGGCTGTGGTGTATTATAATTCGGGTTAGGTTTAGTGGGTTTTGTATTGTATTGTGTTTGGGCTAAGGTAATTTTGATTTATTTGGGTTTGTAATATTAGACTTTGAAAGTGGACTTTTATTTAATTTATTTATTTATTTGGTTTTTATATTTGGGTTCGGGCCGGGCAAAATTTGGGTATTACACCCTCTATGGGTAAAATTACTGAAATACCATCGATGGGTAAAATTACCAAAATACCCCTAAAAGATAAAATTACTGAAATACCCCCAAAGGGTAAAATTACTAAAATATTCTCGAAGGGTAAAATTACCGAAATATCCACGAAAGGTAAAACAACCGAAATACCCCCGAAGGGTAAAATTACCAAAATACCCTGGATGGGTAAAACTATCGAAATACTCTCGAAGGGTAAAATTATCAAAATTCCCTCAATGGGTAAAATTACCGAAATACCCCCGTAGGGTAAAATAATTGTTGTACCCCTAGGAATTGAGATGTGTGTATGATTGACTTGTTTTATGATATATATATATGACTTATTCTTAGCATGGCATACTGCATACACGACATACTGCATGGGGTTGGGATCTTGTATTGGAGGAAGTGATTGATATGTGAGGGTCACACGGGTTGTATAAGACGATTGTGGACCCACCGATGGCTATAAGCCGATTTTGTGATTGGCAGCTCTACTGCAATATTGGTTAGTGTCGCAACCAGTGCTACATAAGGAGTGTAGGGATGGGTGGGTCGATTTAATCCCCACAAGAGTGTAGGGTTGGATAGGAGATGGAGTGTAGGGTTGGTATGGGTATTTATGCATTGCATATATTAATTCTGATTTTGAAATGGGCTTAGGCCCAAATAAATGTGATATGTGCCATTTGATTTGGGCTCAGGCCCAACCGAGGCTGATGGGGGCTAAAGCCCATTTGCCACCGTTACTGTATTGGGCTAAGGCCCACACTGTACCGTTACTGTTAAGGGCTCAGGCCAAGACTGATTCTATTTCTTTAATAAGGGGTTTACACACTGAGTTTTCGTAAACTCACCCCATTTTTAACCTTTCAGGTAATCCCCAACGTTAGACGGTTCGGAGCTACGAGGGACTCGGAGAGGGCCACACAACTGCATTTGTTTTATTCTGTTTTGCTCATTTACTCAAGAAATTTGATTTTGATTCGGGTTGTAATAAGGCCTCTATAATCTCTGGGTTTTAAAATTTGAGATTTGATGTGATTGTGATCTATATCTGCTAGAAGTACAACATGGTTTTCCAAAACAAAAACTATTTTCAAACGCTACGTTTCTGCAACTCAATTTTTAGATATCACGTTTTCGTAAATCATTTGTTTAAAATTAGGCTTCCGCAATAATAAAGTTTGTGAAGGTAACAACGTTTCTTTAATAAACCTCGATTGAAAATAAATAAATGCAAATTAAGATTTTGTACAAGTTTTAAATGGCAAGAAGTTTGAAATTTCAAGAAGGGTTTTCAACGAAAACATGGTTTTCGAAAAACAATTCAATGTGAGACGCCAGATTCGATAATAATGACTAGGTCAGGTTTGGGGTGTTACACTGGCATCTCAGTCGTGTCCAAATTCGATATATTACGCAGGGAAGAGGACTCAGATCGAACCCCCTTACGGCCTCTACCTCGGCCTTGAGTACCACGTCCACAAATACCTCATGCGCTCATGTCTATTCAAATTTATCTGTATTATGAATTTTTATGCATCAATTTTAGTTTTAGTATTTACTAACAGATGTTTTATGTTAACAGTTTCAATAATTTAGAGTGATTTTTGTAAATTGCAGTCTCTATCAGTTTTGCTACAGTCTCAGTATACACCATCTAGAGTGTTTTCACAGTATACTACCTACAGTAGTTTCAGAATATCATAACATATATCAATTTCAGAATATCATAGCATGTATCAGATTTAGAACGCTTACAAGATCGACGCCTGAGACTTGGTGCACCACATACCAATAGAAATATTTCAAATCATTTAAAAACCAATTTTTCAAAAACCAAATTTAAAACCCATAATCCACAGCCGAGTTTTGCAACCTGGCTTTGATACCACTAAATATAACACCCCAAACCCAGCCTAGACTTATGGCCGTATCTGGCAATGTCACATGATAATGCTTTTAAAACCTCGTCGTTACGTTGAAAATATTCAATGTTATTATCTTTAGTAAACCTTTGTTAGAACTTAGGAAGTCGTCTTTATTCATTTAAAACATTTGTTTTGAAACATCCCTCGTTGCGAAACCTTTAATAAAATAGTCTAAGTGATCATGCGTTTAGAAACTACTTCAACTTTTTGAAAACCTAATTTCCTACGACCAGCAAGTATAAATCCATAAAGTAAAATAAATAAATAAAAACCCAAAATTTAAAACCAAAGTCTCAGAGGGTCCTTAAATTACAACCCAAATAATCAATAATAATTAAATCATAAAATGTAAATTGAAAACCATGAACTCTAAAAATTCTGTGGTTACCGCTGAGTCTTCCATCGCACCGATCCGTATAAGTCTAGGGATTACCTGTGCACATTAAACAAGAAGGGTGAGTTTACATAAACTCAGTGTGTAATCCCGCAGAAACAAACAAACAATCAGTATTCACAGTGCACAGTTGAACAGTCTTGGGCCTAAGCCCTTTTCAGTATAAGTGACAGTTTAGGCCTTAGCCCATCTCAATACAGTGTCAAAAATGCAGTAGGGCCTTAGCCCATCACAGTATTAGTAGAAGTAACAGTTATACAATAGCAAAATCCTACCCATCCAGCCTCTACACACCATCTCCGTCTAACCCTACACTCTATGTGGGGATATAATCAACCCACCCATCCCTACACTCCAAGTAGTACCGAATGCGGCTCAAAACAGTAGTTTGTAGCTGAGCTGCAAGTAAATTAGGCTTAAAGCCTTTCAGTACACTTCCTCCGAATAACAATTCCTAATCCAATGCAATGCAACATAAAATGGATGATATGCTATAATGCAATTTCAGTACATATATTCGGTTGAGATCTTAACATGCTTAGTATAGATATCATTCAGTCAATTTCACATATTTAGGGGTTTAAGTAGGACTTACTGACCTTACAGTAGGTTCACAAATGACTTGGACGACCCGTACAACCATAGAAACATTCTGGTAAAAATGGGCCCACACGCCCGTGTGTGCCCGTATGGCCCACTTGACCCAAATTGACCTTGGCCGTGTGATCCATTTTTAATGTAACCCATGCTAGCTAAATATTCATATATCTTTTCACTATTTACTTATATGTTTATTCAAAGTTGTCTACTTGAGTCATTGTCCCTAAATTATTTATATCTTGAGCAACAGAATTCCAAATTAAGATCCACTTGATGTTTTCGAAACTAGACTCAAATACCTTTCTACTATAAAATTTTTAGATTTTATAGTTTCTCAAATAAGTACAGTAAAATCTTCAAATCTATCCTGATTCTGCTGTTTGACAGCTTCAACCTTTCCCTACTAAAAATTATTTATCTCTTAGTACATAATTTGGATGATGTTTCCGTTTGTTTCTCTTGAAAATAGACTCGTTAAGGATTTAAAAATATAAATTTAATCCCTTAATTATTTTTCTTACAATTTTTAATGATTTTTCCAAAGTCAGAACAGGGGAACACGAACCCATTCTGACCTTATCTCACAAAATTCATTGTATCTCATAACTTACAATTTCATTTCTTACACTATTTCTTCCATGAAAAACTAAACTCGATAAAATTTAATTTCGTATTTTATTCTAACTCAATTTCCACTATTTTTGATGATTTTTTAAAGTTTGACTACTGCTGTTGTCCAAAACTATTTTAGTGCAGAATGTTGATTTCCAAGTTTATAACACCCTTATTTCCTTTCTCTACAATTTTCGCATCATTTTCTCTTATTTCTCTTATTTCTCGACAGTAAGCAATTTTGAATTTTTTCCAAATCCTATTTTTTACGTTTCGGGTACACACCTGGTATCGTTTCTGATGCATAAGCACTCCTAAGCCTCCAAAACCTCGCTTGAGTAACCACGACTTCTTTTAATCATAACGTCGATTCAAAACCACCAGCCCCTTGATTAACTCTAAAAACATGCAACCAACGATGAACAGCCAAATCAATTGGAAAATAAAGAAAGAAACATAAGGGGAAAAAATAATGGAAATTTCGACAACAACTAGGGGAAAGAATCGGCAGAGGAGGGAAAAAAGAAAAAGAAAACGTCAGAAAAATTTTGGGTAATTGGAGAGAAAACCAAAACTCTACTTTTTTCTGTAACAAAAAGATAATTAGATTATTTTTTGATAACCTCTCCCTCATTATCTCCTAAAATCACTCCCTAGTATCCCACTAAAACACAACTACTCAGAATTTTTCCCCAACACAACTCTTAGCCGAAATTGGAGCAAAAATACTGTCTCCATGCCATCACAGAGAATTGAACACAAAACCTCCTTCACACCAACACTCTACTTATCCACCAACCAGCAGACCCATTCTGTTAATTATTTGCCAACTTTTACTTAAAAGCCTATTGACCAAAGATAGGGCTTATTCATAAAAATACCAAAATTTGCGCAAGTCCTGGCTTGTACTTGAGACCTCTCACACACCCAGAACACTTAACCACTGAAGCAGATACATAGTTTTGTCACACCTTCGCAAGAACAAAAATAAAAATTCTAGGGCGTTACAGTCCAGGATCAGGTTAGGCAGGCTGCAAGAGTTGAGACTGGTATGTGTTATCAGGGACGTACTACGTGGACGTTGTGTGAGCAGTGTAACCGTTGACATCGTGGAGAGTGTTAGAGTATGATTGGTGCCTATTTTACTTGCAGATCGTTGGAGCACTGTGTTTGGTCAGCGTGGAGTTGCTCGAGGTGGAACTTGAGATCCAACTAGAGTTTATACAGTTAGGGAGCCTCAGACAAGGAAGGCCACAAATATCATTGCAGGTGCTTCCACGCTACAGTCTTTTCCTCTTCTAGCTTTAGTAGATTTAGGTTCTACGAGATCGTTTATTCTAAGAAATGTAGCTAGAGAGTTGGGGATTACTATAGAGACATCTAGGTTGGGTGTTACTATTAAGAGTCTGCTAGGTGATAGTGTAGTGATAGATCGGGTTTACCATTATTGTCCTCTAATGGTTCAGGGACAAATGTTTTCATAGATATTTTAGAGTTATCATTCTAGGGGTTTGATGCTATCCTTGGGATGGATTGATTGACTGAGCATCAAATGAGGGTCGATTGTGAGGAAAAGTTGGTGACTTTGTGTTGTACCAATGGCTCTGAGATTGTTGTTGAAGAGAGGTCTGAGTTGTTTTCCAATGTGGTTTCTACGTTTAGAGCTGAGAAGTTCGTCCACAAAGGTTGCGAAGCTTATCTAGCCTATGTCCTGAATGCTAATAGTAGGAAGTTGAGGTTCGATGAGATTCCTGCAGTCTGTGATTTTTTAGATGTTTTTCTGTGGAGTTGTCTCATTTTTCGTAGATAGAGAAGTTGAATTTGGTATTGAACTCTATCCTGGTACAGCTTTGGTGTCAGTTGCACCCAACTATATGGCACCTAAAGAGTTAAAGGAGTTGAAGCGTCAGTTGCAACAGTTGTTGGATCAGGGTTTCATTCGACCGAGTGTGTCGCCATGGGGAGCACCGATTCTATTTGTAAAAAAGAAGAATGAGACTTTGAGGCTATGCATTGATTATCGCCAGTTGAACAAGTTGACCATCAAGAATAAGTACCCAGTTCTGAGGATCAATGATTTTTTCACCAGTTTCAGGGAGCTTTAGTTTTCTCGAAGATTGATATGAGATATGAGTATTATCAGTTGAAGGTGAATGATGCAGATGTCATGAAGACGACATTTAAGACTTGTTATGGGCATTTTGAGTTTCTTGTCATGCAATTCGTGTTGACCAATGCACCTGTCGCATTTATAGACATGATGAATCACATATTCAATTCCTATCTGGATTGGTTCGTTGTGGTTTTCAGAGAGGATATATTGGTGTATTCTCGATCGAAGGATGAGCAAGATGAGAATTTGAGAGCGGTTCTTCAAATTTTGAGGGAGAAGCAACATTATGCCAAGTTGAGCAATTGTGAGTTCTGGCTTAGAGAGTTGGTTTTTCTTGGTCATATTGTTTCGGTCGAAGGTATTCAAGTTGATGCTAAGAAGGTTAAGGTGATCTTAGATTAAAAGCCACCGAGGCTTGTGTCTGAGGTTAGGAGTTTCTTGGGTTTAGCTGGTTATTATCGTTGTTTCGTCGAGGGATTTTTGAGTATTGCTGCTTCGTTGACAAAGTTGCTCCAAAAGAATATTGTTTTCGAGTGGATAGATGTAAGGTAGAAGAGTTTTGAGAAGTTGTAGTTAGTTTTGACCGAAGCACTTGTATTGACACAGCCAAAATCTGGTAAGGAGTATGTTGTTTTTAGTGATGATTCTACACGGGATTGGGTTGTGTGTTGCTGCAGGAGGGAAAGGTAGTTGGTTATGCGTTGAGGCAGTTGAGACTGCATGAGTTTAACTATCCGACCCATGATTTGGAATTGGCTACTGTAGTTTTTGCGCTCAAGATTTGGCGTCATTACCTATATGGTGTGAGGTGTGTGATTTATATTAATCACAAGAATCTTAAGTATCTCCTTACCTAGAAAGATTTGAACTTGAGATAGTGGCGTTGGATTGAGCTATTGAAGGACTACGATTGTATTATTGAATATCATCTAAGAAAGGTGAGTATTGTTGCTGATGCCTTGAGTACGAAGTCTTTGGTTGACTTAAGGGTGATGTTTGTGAAGTTGTTGGTTTCCAAAGATGGTGGTTTGTTGGCTGAGCTTCAAGTGAAGAAGACCCTTGCACAAAAAAATTGAGAGAGACAGCCATTCGACTAGAACTCGGTGCGTCATATCTGACAAGTTGAGTTGGGTGTTCTTGGAGATTTTGGTCTCAATGCTGAAGGTGTCCTTTGTTTCAGAGGTCGTATGTGCGTTCGAATGGATGAGGATCTTAGACATATGATCCTTACCAAGGCTCATAGTAGTCCATATGATATGCATCTTAGTTTGAACAAGTTGTATCAAGATCTTCGAGTTTTGTATTGGTGGCCTGGGTTGAAAAAGGACATAGTTGATTTTGTTGGTAGATGTTTAGTTTGCCAGAGGGTTAAAGCTGAACATCAATGTCTGTTTGGGTTGCTTTAGCCAATCAGGATTCTGAAGTGGAAATGAGAGTGGATTACGATGGATTTTGTTTTGGGTTTACCATTGACTCCATCTCGGAATCAGTTTGGGTGATAGTGGATTAGTTTATGAAGTATGCGCATTTCTTGCCTGTGAATACGACTTACGGTTTTCAGCAGTTGGTTGAGCTTTATGTCAAGGAGATTGTCAGATTACATAGAGTTTTAATGTCTATCATATCAGACAGTGATCCACGATTTATGTCGAGGTCCTGAAAGACGTTGCCTGAGGCTTTAGTTTTGAAGCTTCACTTCAGTACAACGTATCATCCGTAATCATATGGTCATCTTGAGAGGGTGATCCAGATTCTCGAGGATATGCTTCGGAGTTGTGCTAGTGATTTTGGTGGCAATTGGGATCGACATTTTTCATTGGCTGAGTTCGCGTACAACAACAATTACCAAATGAGCATTCAGATAGCTCCGGTTGAGGCAATTTACGGTAGGAAGTGTAGGACTCCACTATGTTGGTCTGACATGGAGGAGAAAAGGAATTTGGGTCCATATTTGGTTCATGAAATCCAGGACAAGGCGAAACTTTTTTGTGACTGGTTGAAGGTTGCTTCAGATACGTAGAAATCTTATTCTGACTTGAGACATCGAGATATCGAATATTAGGTTGGTGATAAGGTGTTTTGAAGGTCTCACCTTGGAAGAAGGTTTTGAGGTTCGGGCAAAAGGGTAAGCTTAGTCTGAGGTTCATTGGGCCATACAATGTGATTGAGTAGATTGGACCATTTGCTTCTTGTCTTTTGTTGCCGCCTGAGCTTGAGCACATTCACGATGTCTTCCATGTTTCCATGCTTCGAAAGTATAGATTAGATCCTTCTCATGATGTTCCTATTGAGGAGATTGAAGTTCAATCTGATCTTTCGTATAAGGAGGAACCGATTAAGATCTGGACCGTGAGGTCAAGGTGCTATGCAACAAGACGGTTCCATTGGTGAAAGTTTTGTGCCACAACCACAAGACTGAGGATCCAATTAGGAGTCGGAAGATATCATGAGGCGTTAGTATCCGTATTTGTTTGATTTAGGTAAATTTTAAGGACAACATTTGTTTTAAGAGAGGGAGAGTTGCCAGACCCTGAAAATAGGTCTAGTAGTTTTAGGTAAGTTTACCAGGTTTTGAGTGGAAATTAGGAGTTAATCGGGTTTATTAGTGATATTTTTAATTTAGTTAGCTTAATTTCATTTAAGAATCGGTAAATAATATTCAAGAAAATATAAACTATAATTAGAAAAATTAATTTTATGGTTTTAAATAATTTTTGGGTAAAATAAATATTTTTGGTCTAATTAGAATTGAAAAATAAATTAAAATGGTGATTTAATTTAGAGAATTTAAAATATTAACTAAATAGGACCATTTTGCAAAACAAGGGAAATGTAAGAGTGGTTTTATACCAAATTATCCTTATTTTCAGAATTTTGGAGGGAAAGGAGTATTTTGTAAAATAAGGGAAATGTGGGAGTGGCCTATGGCAATTTCCCTAATTTTTGAAAATCAAGTGGGGGTTTTAAGTTTTAAAAACACTACAACTACTTCACTTTGCGCACCATTTTAACCCGAATTAAAATATTTTTCTCTCATTTTTTTCTTATTTTCATAGACCACATATCAGAATAGATCTAAACTTTTACTCTCTCAAAATTCTCTCCAAAATCTCCATAAAAGTTTTCCAAAGTTGAGCATAAGTCATCCAAAATTTCTTCAAGCATCTTGATTCAATCTTCTAAATTGATGATTTGAGATCAATTAAAGGTAATTCTATACCTAAATTCATTTTTAAGTTGGTTTCAATCATTATTTGCTATTTAAATTGATTAAAAAGGATTTTCAAGTTTTGATTTCTTTTTTCTTGAACATTAAACTCAACAATGGTGAATCCATGATTTTGAGTTGGAATCCAATTTTTAATGGATGTCTAAGCTCAAAATATGTTTATTAGAATATTTTTAATCATAAAACAAGAGTTCAAACTCGTTTGGTTGATCAATTTTGATAAATTCATTTTTAATCAAGAAGATGAGTTGATTTTCCAGAAAATTTAAAAATAATTTAATAGATAAAATTAACACTTAGGTTTTATATTAATGGACTAGGAATGAAGTTTGGAAGTGGTTTGTGGTGTTGAGAAGGTCGTTTAGTTGATGAATTTTATGTGTTGGCTTAATTGTACAATTTCGGTAAGGTATATAAGAGAAATGATTTAGAACCATATAGTTTATGAAATTTCAACTTTCTTGATGTTAATGTTAGTTTGTAATGCGTATTTTCTCTATTGAAGCTTCTCATTGAGATGAGGATGATGCTAATTAGATTTGAGGCTCAAACTTACCTACTTGAACACACTTTTGTTTGAAAAAAGAAAGTGTGGAGGTGAGTGATTTTAAAGGCTATTTGTAAATTTGTCTGGTTATGTGTTAAATTGAAGTTTTAAATAGTGTTTTTATTGACTTAATCGCATATTATTTGGTTGGATTTGCAAAAATTAATTTTATTTTACAAAAGCATTGTTGCAATTGGCTTTTGAAAAATTGTGTGTTAAGCTTTTGGCATGATTAATTTTGATAGAATGGATTGTTAGTTCGAGTATCAGTCATTGAATTTTTGAGCACTTGATGTTGGTGTTATGATTCGTTTAAGACCCATGGACAAAGGAATTTTTTGTGCTTAATTATGTTAATGTTGAAAATGATAAGCTACATGCTTTTAGTGGCATTTTTACATCTTAAATTAAGTGCTTAAACATCATATTTTATCCCTTGTATGTATGATTATATTGACAAGATTGCATGGTTGATCCATTGGATATAGTTGGCATGCCATGGGATTTGTGAGTACTCACCATTATATGTGTTATTTGTGAGTGTATGACTCAAGAAGTTTTGATTTTTGGAGTAAATAAGGGAGTGTTGAGCTTGTGCCTCCATTCAATGGGACTGTGAGGCAATATAAGGGAGCATGTGGATTCAACCCGCTCAACCCGGGACTGTTTGTGATATATAAGAGTTTAGAGATCCGTTTATTCAATGTATGATCACTCGTTTAAAATTGCGATGGATGTATTATGCCAATATAAGTGCATATTTATAAATTCAATTATGATCTCATATGCCGTATTAAATTGGAATTTTATTCATGGAATAGCATATGTTATTATGATTACAATATGTGATATTGTGACTGAAACTTTAATGCATAATTTTTCTGCATTTATGCATGATTTGGGCACAATTTACTTATTGTTTTTACAATCATTCATTGAGCTTTTTAAGCTCACACCTTTGTGTAGAGAATTTTTTAGCTTGACGAGTTGAGGGCGAGCACAAGGCCATTCCAAGGTTAAGGCTCGGTAGTGTAACACCCTTAACTTGTATCTGTCGCCGGAATAAAGTTACAGAGTATTACCATACAAACTGAACATTATATATACATTCCAAACATTGACATAATCATGACATAATCCATTCATTTACAAACATATCATCCCTTAATAGAGCCCTCGAGGCCCTAAAAAGTACTTTAGAAAAAATTTGAGACTAAATTGAAAACATTTGGAAAGTTCAGGAAAAAGTTAGAAAATTTGGACAGTGGTGACACGGCCGTGTGGCCAAGACGTGTGACTCACACGACTGAGACAAACGTCCGTGTGTTGAGGAGTGTAACTTTTAAAATGGCTCCACACACCTGTGTCCCAAGCCGTGTGGTAGGCCATGTAATAGCCTGACCTGCATGCATTAAAACCCATAGGGGGCACACGGTTGTGTTGCCTAGCCGTGTGTCACACACAGCTAAGTCACACACCCGTGTCTCAGGCTGTGTGGACATGAATTTGGTCAAAATCAAGTCATTTCCATCATCATATTAAGCATGAACCTACAAGCATTTTGAGCACATAATCTAAGAATTAAAACCTTACCAAAACATGCATGAAATGTCGAATTCAATAGTCTAATACCATTCACCCAATGTGTAGTCTTAGGCACCTAAACATGTATACATTTCCACATTTCAATCATACACATCAAGTCCAATACCTTTTCAAAACATACCTTGTCTTGACCATATTGAAACTAATCTATCACATACCATATTAGCCGTTGAAACAGGCATCACATCATTACTACATTAACATATAATAATAAAGCATCAAAAGCATCAAGATGACACAAACCAACCTACATCACATGGTGCCAAAACAACATATACATGCCAAAATAATCAATCAACATTCAACTAACATCAAACACAAGTCCACCTATTCATGCCATTATAACGTTGGCCAAAACATAAAAAACTATCGATATAATAACTAGACAGTGTGATAGATCTGCGACGAGCTTCCAAAATTATTGAGCTTTCAATTATCTATAAAACATAGGAAAGAAAAATACATAAGCACATATTGCTTAATAAGTTCGTAAAACATGAACATAACTTACCATTTCAATTCATAAAATTAAGATTAAACATAACATAATCCAACCACAAGCTTAGCACAAGCCTAAGCACCATAAACAACACATGTTAGTTCATTCAAACATAATTCAACTGAATTAACATAAAGTAAGCTGTACATGAACATACTTCATTTGAATGCATCATTTTCATGAACATAAACATACTTCCATTGAAGCTTTTCATTTCATTCCTTTTAATAGTTTCATGATAAATTTCATTTGAACACTTATTGTTCCTTTCCTTTTCATGCTCGTTGAACCATTTAGAATATCATCGGATACTCAGGAAATCTCACACAAAGTGTGCTAAAGATATAATCGTAACCTTGCCTTTATATCGTTGCTCACATGAGCTGTGAAATGGGCTTGCTCACACGAGTTATAGGTCAGAATGTATCCTACACGATACTACTCACATGAGCTGTGGAGTATCCGCAACAAATGCAGGACCTCAGCCATCAGTAGGACATCCAAGACCAACACCCGAAACATGAAAACCCTAATGACATGTCATTTGTATCCTAGGAACTCCTAAGGTTCAAATGGGGCTCGATAATTGTCGTTACATCGTTGGATATACATCATCTGGTTACATGGGAAATAGCACATTAACATATAGATTATTATAACATTAAAACAATATTTAATCAGATAAACTTACCTCGACGGTTTGAGTGTAAAAACGAAGTCGATGAATCTGAGGCTTTTCCTTTTCCATGATCTAGGACTAATGTAGCGGAGTAGAGTTCAGTATATACATGCCACATATACCCTGTGATAGTGTGATGCTTTTGATCCGCTCTAATTTTGTATTTTTTTATTGATTCAAGATGTCAGCTGAGTCAAACAAGGTTGTAGTTAATAAAACTGAAAGTAATTTTCAAGCTTCTAATCCAGAAGCAAGTAATAGTGCATCGATTCCAGGTCTTTTGATGATGAAATGAGAAATGTGTTTCTTTGGATGATGAACCAGTGGTTCAATGAATTTAAGCAAACAAATCCTGCAACTTCACCGCCACCACCCTCTACTGTGCCTCTTCTGGCCCCCTGGGTCTTCAAAATCCTATACTGATGACAGTTACTCGAGTATCCATAGATAAAAACCCAGAAATGTGGAGCGGAAAAATTTATAGGCAAGGTTAATGATGGTCCTACAAAAGCTGAGTACTGGTTAATGAATACGAAGAGAGTCTTCGTAGAATTGATGTGTACTCCTGAAGATTGTTTGAGATGCGTTGTGTCGTTGTTAAAAGATGAAGCGTACTTATGGTGGGACATTTGAGCACGATGACATCAAATGATCACATTAATTGGGATTTCTTTCAAATTGAACTCAAGAAGAAGTATGTTAGTCAGTTGTTTATTGACATGGAAAAGAAAAAAAATTCTTGAGTTAAAACAGGGAAATCTGTCTGTAGCTAAGTATGAGCGAAAATCTGTACAGTTAAGCAAGTATGCTCTTAATGCAGTATCAAATGAAGAAATGTGTATTAAATTTGAGGACGGGTTGAATGATGATATATTTATGCCTGTAGCAGCATTAAAGTTACGGAAATTTGTAGAACTTTCTCAACGAGCCCAAAAAATTGAAGAAATTTGCAAGAGTAAATGACAATCAGATTTAAAATTTTAAGATTTTAACAAAAGAGGGTCGTTTAATTCTGCTCAAATGTCTCAATCAAAGAAATTTAGAAATGACACAAGTTGATTGACTGCCTCTTCAGAGTTCATTGCCAGAGATAAACTGAGGCAAAGCAATTTTAAATCTGTTAATTCTCCAGCGGCTAGTGTCGAAAGTGTCAAAAATGTGGAGAGAATTGTTCTCATTTGTGATTATTGTAACAAAAAGCATTTTGGTGAGTGTCGATCAAAGTTGGGAGCTTGTTTCCGTTGTGGATCTACTGATTATTTTCTCCGTGATTGTCCAAAAAGGAAAAATGATTTTGGCAATCAAATAAACAAGCCTAAAGCAACCTCACATAAAGGTAAACGATCTGGAAACGGTAGAAATACTACTTTTGGTCGAGGAAAGAATAGTGACATGAATAAAAATTTTGAAGCAAGAACACCACCTAGAGCCTATGCAATCAGATTTCGTGAGGAAGCTACTGCCGCAGATGTAATTACTGGTACTTTTTCTCTCTTTGATATTAATGTATATGTATTGATTGATCCTGGATCAACTCACTCGTATATATGCGCTACATTAGTAGACAAAGAATTTTCATGTTGACTCTACTGAATATACTGTCAAATTAATGAATCCATTAGGTTAGTATGTTTTAGTTAATCAGATATGTAAACCGCGTCCACTGAAAGTTAGGGGTTACCATTTCCACGCCAGTTTGATGTTGTTACCTTTTAATGATTTTGATCTCATTTTTGGAATGGACTGGTTTTCTGAGCATTATGTAATAATGAGTTGCTGAAGGAAACAAGTTAGTTTGAAGCGTCTAAATGGTGAATTTATTTGTGTTAAGGCATATGGGATCGATTGTACTAAAAATGTAGTTTCAGCACTGTCAGCTCAAAAACTAATTACAAAGGGATGTGAAGTTTATCTAGCCTACGTTCTTGATTTGAAAGTGGTTGAATAAAAAATTGAGCAAGTGTCGATAGTCAAAGAATATGTTGATGTTTTTCCTAAAGAACTGTCTGGGTTGCCACCGAATCAAGAAGTAGAATTTGTGTTTGAACTTGTGCCTGGAAAACTCCAATTTCGATAACACCATACAGGATGGCCCCTACAAAATTGAAAGAGTTGGAAATACAGTTGCAAGAGTTGTTAGATCATGAATTTATTCTACCGAGTGTGTCACCTTATGGTGCT
Organism: Gossypium hirsutum; assembly: GCF_007990345.1. Classification (NCBI taxonomy): domain Eukaryota; kingdom Viridiplantae; phylum Streptophyta; class Magnoliopsida; order Malvales; family Malvaceae; genus Gossypium; species Gossypium hirsutum. The sequence goes on from NC_053446.1 coordinate 29,573,732, forward strand.
CTAGTTTTGTTCATGAAGAAGAAAGATGGGTCAATGAGACTATGTATAGATTATCAACAACTGAATAGATCCACCATTAAGAACAAATACCCATTAACTCCTATTGATTATTTGTTTGATCAGTTAAAAGGAGCTACAGTATTTTTGAAGATCGACTTGAGATCCGGATATTATCAGCTACGAGTTAAAGAGCAATATGTACCAAGAACTGCATTCAGAACTAGATATGGTCACTACGAACTTCTGGTGATGCCATTTGGTTTGACTACTGCTCCTGCGGTATTCATGGACTTGATGAATCGGGTATTTTAGCCATATTTAGATCGGTTTGTTGTGGTATTCATTGATAACATCCTGATTTATTCACTGAACAAGTCAGATCATGATGAACATTTAAGAGTTGTGATCCAAACTTTACGTGAAAAACAACTTTATGCGAAATTCAATAAATGCGAATTTTGGCTATGAAAAGTTGATTTTTTGAGACATGTTATATCTGCTGATGGAATCAGGGTTGATCCATATAAAGTATCTGCGATTGTTAATTGGAAAATTCCGAAGAATATTTCTGAAGTCTGAAGTTTCTTGGGATTAGCTAGTTACTATCGGTGATTTGTTAAAAATTTCTCGATCATTGCTTCACCTATAACCAGGTTACTATAGAAAAACGTCGAATTTATTTGGTCTGATAAGTGTGAACAGAGTTTTGATCAGCTAAAAAACATGTTAACAGAAATTCCAGTATTGACTCGACCGAAATTTGGGACAGCATATGTTGTTTATAGTGATGCATCTCTCAATGATTTGGATTGCATGTTAATGCACTCAAGGAAAGTAGTAGCTTATGCTTCTCGATAGTTAATACCACATGAAAGAAATTATCCTACTCAGATCTCGAGTTGGCCACGATTGTTTTCGCTTTGAAGATATAGAGGCATTATTTATATGGTGAGAAATGTCATGTGTATACTGATCACAATATTTTAAAGTATTTAATGACGCAGAATGAATTGAATCTGAGACAGCGACGTTGGTTAGAGCTATCGAAAGATTACGATCTGGTTATTGATTATCATCTAGGAAAGGCTAATGTGGTTGCGGATGCAATTAGTCGAAAATCATCTTTACTTGCATTTTGGGCGTTAAATACTCATTTAGCTCTGAATGACGATGGTTATGTACCAGCAGAGTTGATGATTAAACCCTTGTTTCTACAACAAATTCGGGAGTTCCAAAATGACGATTTGAATTTGATTATGAAACAAAACTTGGTTCAGGATAATTTGATTACTGAATAAAGTATTGGTGATGATGTTACATTGTATCACCGCGATAGGATTTGTATTCCGAATAATTTATATTTGAAACGTGATATTCTATCAGAGGCTCACATTAGTACATATTTCATTCATCCTGGTAGCACGAAAATGTATTGTGATTTAAAACAGATGTACTGGTGGCCGAGTATGAAACGTGAGATCTGTTTATTCTAGCTAAATGTTTGATTTGTCAGCAAGTAAAAGCAGAGCATTAGGTACCATCAGGATTATTAAAGCCTGTTACGATTCCTGAGTGGAAGTGGGAGCGAATCACGATAGATTTCGTATTCAGGTACCTGTAACTCTGAGAAAAAAAGATCTAATCTGGGTGATTGTTGACAGATTGACTAAGTTGGCACACTTTCTTCCAGTCAGAACATATTACTCACTTAAGAGGTTAGTAGAATTATATGTGTAAGAGATTGTAAGATTACACGGAGTACCAACATCTATTATATTTTATCATGATCTGAAGTATACATCGAGATTTTGGAGTAAACTTCATGAGGATTTGGACACTAAACTCAATTACAGTACAATGTTTCATCCTTAAATAGATGGGCAATTAGAACAAGTATTACAGATTCTAGGAGACATGCTACGATGTTGTATACTTGAGTTTGAGGGTAGCTGGGAAAAATATCTATCATTAGTTGAGTTCACTTACAATAATAGGTATCAATCCAGTATTAAAATGGCATCGTTTGAAGCTTTATATGGAAGAACATGTAAAATGTCATTGTGTTGGTTCGAGCTGAGCGAATCCAAAATGGTAGGGATTGGTTTGATTCAAGAAACTGAAGACAAGGTTCGAATTATTCGAGATTATTTGAGAGTTGCATCTGATCGCTAGAAATCATACACGGATTTGAAAAGAAAAGATATAGATTTTGCTATTGGCGATCGAGTATTTTTAAAAGTTTCTGTGGAAAAAAGTGCTACGATTTCGCAAGAAAAGAAAGTTGAGTTCGAGATTTATCAGGCCGTACGAGATTACTGAAAGAAGTGGTCCTGTAGTTCACAAATTAGCTTTGCCTTCTGAACTTGAGAAAATTCACAATGTGTTCCAGATTTCAATGCTGAGACGGTACAGATCTGATCCTTCACATGTGATTCCTCATAATGAGATTGAATTGCAGCCAGATTTGACGTATTTTGAAGAACTAGTAAAAATTTTGACTCGAGAAGTCAAAGAACTTCGGAACAAATGAGTATTGTTAGTAAAAGTCTTGTGGCATCGACATGGTACCTGAAGAAGCTACCTGGAAAACTGAGGAATCGATGAAACTACAGTATCCAAATTTATTCTCAGGTAACAATTTCAAGGACGAAATTTCCTAAGGGGGAAAGTTGTAACAATCCGTTTTTCAGTGGTGGGGGAAGAGTAGTTTCGGGACCATAAATTTCTGTTGTGTCAGCTCATAAATACTATTTATAGATTATTTAAGGAGTCATAAGAGTCATATTAAAATTTGATTAAGAAATTTTAACGTTTAGATAACTAATTAAGGAGAAAGGACTAATTTGTAAAAGGTACAAAACTTGTTAACTATAACATTAAGATGATCAAATAGTTTAATTATTAAATGAGGGAGGACTTCTATGATAATTAGACCATAGTAAAAGTAAATAGATGGCTTTGGACTTTGAATTAATTAAAATGCATGATAATTTAAAGGATAAATTTGTAATTAGTTAAATAAAACTTAAGTAAAAATAAAATAAAAATACTATAATCTTCCTAAATGAAAAAACCACCGAAAATTGAAGAGTAAAAACACCATTGATAAAGCTTAAGGTCAAGCCATCAAGAGTTCTTGCATATCAAGACTTGGATCAAAAAGACAATAACCGAGGAAAAGGGAAACTAGCGAATTAGTCCCTGCATGTTGGTCAGAATTAAAAAGTAGGTAAGTCCATAGTATTGTCCATAGTATTTCAATAGGAAAATAAAATTCTATTTGTAATCTTATATTATTGTTCTTTAGCTAATATGTTTATAGATAATTATTCTCTAAATGCATATACGTGCCCCTGTTTGTACTTCGATACCCCTGAATACATATGTGTGCCCCTGTTTGTACTTCGGTACCCCTGAATGCACATACATGCCCTTGTTTGTACTTCGGTACCCTTGAATGCTCATTCGTGCCCCTGTTTGTACTTCGGTACCCCTGAATGCACATACGTGCCCCTGTTTATACTTCAATACCCCTGAGTAGGGGTGAGCATTCGATCAAATCGAATCGAAAATTTTTGAGTTAATCGAGTTTTCGAATCTCATTTTATCATCCTAAATTTATTTGAAGTTTTATCGAATCGAATCGAATCGGGTATATTTGTTCGAGTTAAATTTAAAAATAAAATAAAATTAGTGTTGTTTATTTTTATGTAATTATTCAAAAAATAATTTTCTTTAAAGTTTTTAAACATGATCATATAACAAAAAATTGAAGTAAATAAGTGAATAAATAAAAGCAACACAACATCAACCCAAATAAACAACATGATTCCAAATAAACAACAAAAATAATATAAAAAGATTATAATAAAAAAACATAAGTAAAAGTCCAAGTAAATAGCATGAGTCGAAATAAACAACAACATTATAATAAAAAAACATAAGCAAAAGTCCAAAATACAATAGAAACCTACACCAAAAAAACACAAAAAAGTCCAATTAACCAACAACAATAACAAACCAAACCAAACGAATAACAATAACACATCAATTCAAAAACCATTACAGAAATGTTTAAGTTTTTTCCTGTGCTTCAAACACCGTTGATAATCTTGAAACATCTAGTAAAAGTATTGAATGAGTTTGTTAAATAATAAAAAAATTTTGCAAAAATAAATTAAATAAACATTTAACTTTATAAACTAATGCTAAGTATGTTACCTTCTTGATCTTCGGGTATTTTGGATAAGTCTAGCAAATTTAAAAATAAAAGTGCTTGTTAAATCATGAGAATGCTTACTAATATAAAGAATACAAAATCTTATTTTGTAAATTAAAATTTATATATTACCATCTTCCATGGTTTGAAGTTCATCAAAATAATCTTCAAGATTGATGGCATCATTAGATTTTCGAAGCCAATCTTGTGTGCAAACCAAAGCTTCGACCATGAGAGGAGTTAGAGAACTTCTAAAACTATCGAGAACACGTCCACCCATGCTATATGCACTTTCCGAGGTAACTGTTGTGATAGGAATAGCAAGAATATCTCGAGCCATTTGTGCAAGAATAGGGAATCAAGGACTATTCATTTTCCACCACAATAGTAAATCAAATGAACTTGAATTGTTTACTTCTTCATCCTCACCCAAATATCTATCCAACTCAGATTTGCTTTCTAATCCAACTTGTTTCTTCTTCTTAAGGTATTTTTTTTTGGCCAAGCCCGTTTTCATTTCTGACTGATCTATTTCCATTGAACTCAAAGATTTGTCGAAGAACTAGATCTATCTTCAAACAATTCAATTCTCCCGGCATTAGAAGAATACTCATTGAACAAGCAATGCAAATCTTACATTTATAAAAAATGGTTGAATTGTTTTATTTTTATAATTATAAGTTTTTGAATATATAAAATAATAACTAAATTGGAAATTTTTTTAAGAGCATAATAATACAATACAAAAGCATGGTAGAATGAGCAAATCGCTTGTGATGTTCTGGTATTCATTGAAAATACGAGTGTAGCATCTTAAAGAGTATTGTGAGGCAGGGAAAAGATTGCATAAAATAGTGACATTATGTCATTTATATTTTTTAATAGTTTAATGTCATGTCATTATTTTTATATTGAAAAAATTAAATTCAAATGAAAATCTAAAAATTAAGGATAAAATTGCGAATGTGATATTAAACTATTGAAAAAAGATAATATTTATGTTTCGTACAATTCTTTCTCTTGTGAGAAGTCTCGGTATCTAAATTTTACTGGGACATTCATGCCTTTGCTCAGCAGCACAATGCTAAGCTTGTTCTCCAACCTTTCAGACTTTCTTTTCTTTTAGTTGTAATGGTTACTAACAAGGCTTAGAGTAACAGCAAAGCTCTGTTAAGCACTCTGTTAAGTGTAAAATATCATAATCAAAATATTATTGGAGAGGCATGAAAAGAGGCACAAAAGAGGGCAGAATAATTTTTTGACCGTATAAAAATTATGCAATGGAAAATTTATTTTTTACTCCCCTTAAAAATAATGATATTAGAAGTTAATATATGGTGAAATTGCATACTGGTTTCACTGAAAATGAAGAGATTTCTGTTTAGCCCCTTCAAAAATGATGAAATCATAAGTTAATAATGATAAAACTACAAATTGACCTCTCAAAAATTTATAATTCAATTTCGGCCTTCTCTAAAATAGTTTTTGACTTTGCCCCTGAAATTTTACTTCAATTTGTATTTGAGCTTCATTATGCTCTTGATGTAAACGAACATACTAATATGATTTCCACAATAACAGAGTTACTTAATGCAAAATGGAAATCGGCAAAGAAAAACATCACTCTAAAGTCTAAATTGATTTTTTCTTCTTAATTTTTATCCTAATGGTACTTTTGCCAAGTTACCAAATGAATTATTAGGATTTAATTGCTATTAAAGTAACCAAATAAATTAAATTAAATTCTAAAAAGAAAATGTAAATGAAAGCTTACAAAAAAGGAAGTTAAGGTAAGTTAAATCGATTTCAATGTCGCTTGTTTCTACAATAAAACAAAGAAAAAACAAAAAACAAAAAAGATGAGATTAAATGAAGAAACTAAGCTTGTGATCTCAGCCCTATAAAACATAAATAAATTCTCATCCAATAATAATTGAATAACACAATTTTTCTCTTAATTGTGCTCAGCTACCCTTAATCCTATAGCCTCGTATTGAAATACAAAACTCACCTCAAGTCAATTTTACAGCAAAGATATACATACATACATACATACATACATACATACATACATACATACATACATACATATATATAAGTTGCTTTCTAAAAATGAAAAAACAAGTTTCCAGATGTCAGGAACCATATGCTAAAAAAAAAAACACTTCACTTGTTGAATAAAACTCTTAATAATCAGTCTATCCCAAGCCAAGATGTTTCTCATCAAAGAAGAGATTATCATTTGTTCAATTCTCATCACTCCAAAATTCCAGATTTAATATCCTCCCCCCCCCCCCGGCAAAGATTCAGTGTCTTAAAATCAAAATCAAAAAACCACCATATTGGTCATATTAATATAACAAAGATCAATTAGTTCATCAATCCAAAAATAATGGAGTCAACTGTTTTATTTTCTGCTCTATTTTTAAAAAGGGTTGAGACATTCAACCCACAGTCCACACCTAACCTAAGAATCTTAACACACTGTAATTTCATTTCCAATAATTAAAAGAAAAGGGCTCAATTTTTCAACAATTCTCCGCGTGCTCCGTACGAAACCTAAAACAACTCCCCGAGTGAAACAACCGAGTCACCGAGTTTATAGCTTTAATATACGCGACGACCCATTTGGGGGTGAATCTTGAATCTTTCTTACATTTCTATATAAAAAAAACATGACTTGCTGTTCTTGTCATGTTTATCCTGGAAATGATAGAAAAAGAGAGGAAAACAGGAAAATAGAAGAATAAAGGAAAATAATGGAGTTGAGCTTGGATTTAAGTTTGGTTTATGTACCGAAAACTACATCTGAGTTTTTGAAAGAAGTTTCGAAGATCAAAAATGGGTTTCAAAGGTTATCCAAGATTACGGATTATCTTTAAAGATTGGAAGATGAGATGAAGAAAATTGATGCCTTTAAACGTGAACTTCCTCTTTGCATGCTTCTTCTCAAAGATGGTATTTTTCTAAATATATATATTGTTTTAATTCTGAGTTTCACTTTTTTGTGGGATTTAATTTGATTTGCTTTTTTGATTTGATTATAGGGATTGAGAGATTAAAGGAGGAAGAAATACAGTGTAAGGAAATGAATGATGGATCAGTGTAAGGAGGAAGAAATACAGTGTAAGGAAAGGAATAAAAGTTAACATACCATTGACATTCAAAGGTAGAAGATGTAGAAGCACCGCTCTAACCTCTGATTCTGGAATTGGGTGGAGCCGCGGAGGACCAGAGGTGGATCGGTGGAGGTGGATTGGTGGAGGTGAAGGTTGATTTTCGAATTGGGAAAAAAAGGGAGGAGGGCACGGGCTTAGGGATTTTGGAAGTGACTTTTGTTTTAAATGTAGTGCATTTTAAAAATAAAAAATATATGTAGTGTATTTTAAAAATAAAAAAATATAGTTTATATTTGGTTTATTCGAATTATTTGAGTTATTCGAATTCAAAAATTCAAGTCGAATCGAACTCGAAATTTAAAAAAAAATTCGAGTTGATTCGATTAACTCGATTAACTCGATTCAAATAATTCAAAATTTAAATTTTTTTCGATTTTTTCGAATCGAATTGAATTTTGCTCACCCCTACCCCTGAGTGCACATATGTGCCTCTGTTTATACTTTGGTAATACAAATAATATGTGAACTGTGTCTAATTGTATTTAGATTAAATGTTATATTATGTCCTTACTAAGCTATGTAAGCTTAGAGGTTTTTGTGGATTGTTTTGTAGATAACCATTGCTGACATTTTGGAAGGATCAATCAACCGGCTCACACTATCCATCTAAGTTGGTAGTTTTTGTATCTTTTGGGGTAGTGGCATGTATATATAGATAAATATGTGGTTTTGAAATGTTGAAAAGTGTAGTTTATGAATGAAATGTGTGTGTTTTTTTAGGGTATGTTTTGTATTGATGAAACAATTATACTTATATTTTACATAGATGAACACCTTGATGTTTAATTGTTGAATGAAGTGGTTTTAATCATGGTGCAATGGTTATTTTCTCAATATCTTAAAAAGGAGGTCTTTTGATAAATTTTTTTTACTAAATGTTTAGTATATATATGTGGTGCCTTTGAATGGCATATTGGTTGGATGAAATAGATTGATTGATTTGGTATATTTAGATGTGTTGGAGTAGTGCCTAGGTTTATTCAATGTGTGCATAATTTGGGTCAAATTTTGTGCACAAGGCCTGAGACACGGGTTGTCCGTGTGTCATTTGAGAGTTTCTTAGTATTTCAAGTCAGTGAATTACATGGCCTAGCACACGGCCTAGCACACAGACATGTAGGGCAACTCAGTGAGTTACATGGGTGATGACAGTGGCTAGGACACGGTCGTGTGTCCCTAGTTTGAATGTTACACGGCATAGGGTGTTTTCACATGGCCATGTGACCCCTGATTTCTAATTTTTTAACTTTTTCTTAAAATTTTTGTTTTGTTTCAAATTAATCTCGAATTACCTCAAAGCTATTTTTAGGGCCTCGAAGGTTTGATTTAGGGACGAAATGCTTATGATTTATATGTTTTGAATGTCATTTATTTAATGTTATATTGATAAATGTTTCCTTATTGTATGGTAATACTCTGTAACCCTAATCTAGTAACGGAGATGAGTTAGAGGTGTTACAATGGAGACAAGATAGGACACAACCTTTAATATGTTCAAGGCACGAGGCCTCCCATGTAATGCCCCAAACCCGATCCGATGAACCAGATTCGAATCTAGGGTGTTACTACTCAAGTACGTATGTAGCTCACTCAATTATACAAATTTAATTATAAATTTCTTTAATAAATACATAAGTGTGAATAATACAAGAACTCAATTGGTATACATAAAGAATTTATTTACAACTATGATTGAATTGATGTCTTGGTTTATTATAATTATTCGGTGTAAAAGACTTCTATAAAACAACTCAGACTCGAACACGCCAACAAACTTGTTTTGTATGCATAATAGCTCGATACGCTGCTCCTTTGGCGTAGCCCTAGCATCATCCCTTCTGGTGTAGACCCAAACAATCTACATGTAAAATAACACACAAGGGTAAGTTCATGAGAACTTAGTGAGATAAACACCAGGTACCCGAATTGTTTTTACACGTTGTATCTAGAAATTCAATTAACCATCTCATTGTTCTTTGTTCTTCAACTCGTCTCTGGTGAATACCTTCCTAGAATTTCATTCTTCATACCATATATGTCACAACTTATTCTAGAATCATGCATTACCCTCCAAATCTTCAATACATAACTCACTTTCTTCACTCCTCACTTTTGTGATTCCTTAACCATCCCCATTCCAGAGGCACATACTGACAAAATACTGTTATTCTTACATTCATATTCTAAGCCATCGTTTCTTCGAAATCCATGAATGATTTTCTACATAGGTAGAAGATATATTCTTTAATTATATTGTTTGATCCGTACTAGAGGACACTCATTTTTCCTCTAATAATTACAAATAGATAATCTTCTTCAATTTACCAAACATAGCCTTTACTCAGATTTGTTCTTCAAGTCTAACTCGCCCATGCTTTGGATTCACCACATGCTTTGCCGCATTCCAGATTCTCAGTTCTTATCTTAAGACTATGCAAGATTGGCCCCAATAACTCAGATGGAGCTCATCACAAGGAAAAATAATTACATTATCTTATCGAAAGTGTAACATGATATGCCACAAGGGCTTTTCATTCAGATTTCATTATAACTTCTCTTCCTTCAGAGTTTGTCGAGAATATCATTCTTTCTTTCAATGTCTGCCACAAAAGTGTTTTCTTCAAATGGTTGCCAAAATGGCCATTGTGTGCCACGAAGGCTTCCTTTCATCATTTTCCACATGGACTTTCCTTTCCTTAGATCGCCACAAAGGCTTCCATTTCATAGATTTCCAGAAAGGCATCCATTTTCTGGTGTGTTCACGATAGGGATTCACCTAAACTCACATTTCGTGAGGTTTTCCCCTCATCGTCCTAGGTCACACAGAAAAACCCGTTAGGTAATAACCTTCATTTAGTTCTTTCCATATGGTTTCGTAGCCCACCAGCTAAGGTCTTACACGATATGGTGCCATGGCCATGGGCTTTCCTTACAAAAATTGTGTTTAAAGTCCCGACGGACCCCTTTAGAATCCACCGTGGTGTACAAGCACAAACACTTGACAGATCTTTCATACATTAGCACCAAACGTAACATACATCTTATCTTACACATTCTAGACATGTTCTTACAATCATATCTTTTACTCCAGATTTCTTATCACATACTCTACACTTGTCAGATTCTTACAAACTATACATGCAAATCTTATCCAACATTCATATATCAACATACTCATCATATCATCCTTTTCTAATCTCAGTTCATGGTTCATATGATTCTTCACAAGAGTATTTAGAATAAACAGCATACAACTTACAGAAGTCGACCTACAGACTCACTTGACAACTTCGGATAGAAACTTGGACTCTAGATCTAGCACTCAATCAAGGAATGTAGAAACCACTGCCTTATAAAATAAAAGATCACACTTAAAACCCATACAAATAACCTTTACAATCATTTCAAACCTAGATAACCTGCATCCAAGGCCTTACTTCTCTATTCACTCCTACAAATCTACTTAGAGCCATAAAACTTACCTTGGCATGGAAATATTACTGATAAAATCTAGGGTTTTCGATCTAGCTTAAAGGGGTACTTTCGATTCCTCTAACCTTAGATTTCATTATTTTGGAAAAAGAAGAAAATGACTCCCTTTAATCAAACTTGAAGGCTTATTAAAATAGTCTAAGTCTTTATTGAAACTTGACAAATGTCACATCACTATTGAATTATCTTATCAAAGTCCATAACTTCCGAGAAACCTAATTGAGTATTTCCCCTTATCTTTAATTATCCTAGTTCACATTCAGTTAACTCCTAACCAACTTACCTTGTAACTTAACTTGCACAGTTCCACTAAAAAAGGGCGCACCATACCTTTGACATGGACTCAACCCTCAATATCGATTCACTATATCACATCTTTATTCCAACAAACCGTAGCAACATGGCGTGGAGCCCTCATAATCTTAAACACATAAATGTATCCGCCCACTCTATACACCAGAAATGGGCACTCGGGCGAATACCACTCCACCAATCATATTGCTAAAAGACTACGTCAGACCTTGTGCCCGCTAAAGTCAGAGCGTTACATCCCTTATCCCCTATATATAAGCCCAATCACAATGCTTGAGAGATCATTGAACACACACACTAAGAACACTTAGAAGCTTCTTCCCTAACCAAATAAACCTTCCAATCCATCACCATTCCCACTGAAGACAATGGCTCTCCGCCTCAATCCAAGGTGACCCATCTTCATCACTGTCATACATTCCCCTTTGTTGATTCTACTTGTCAACAAAACAACTAAAGTAGTTTTGCACCCTTCCTTATCTTTTTACATGATTAATATTTTAATAATTTCACTGTTATATTTCATATTCCATTCATATAGATCATGCATGTCAACGGTAAAATATTAGAGTAGTTTTACACACTTTCGTCTATTTTTGTACGATTAATATTTTAATTCAATTTTCATCTTTAAAAATAAATTAGTACAATTATTTTTAATTCATATATAATTTTGATACTCTAGAAACTTTATATATACAATATAGTTATATTTTACATATTTTTGAAAAGGGATGATATTTTTTTCCCTTGAACTTAACAATTAGATCCACTTGGATATTCGTACTTTCTTTTTTGTTTACTTTGGCACTTGAACTTGGCAATTAGATCAATTTTGGTCCCTAAACATGGGTTCTATTAAAATTTGATGAATTGACCAGTGTTACTGAAATATGACCGGATCAAATAGACTAAGAATTGATCGATATAACAGTTCAAACAAAGGGGCTGAATCGATTGACTCAGAAACTACTAGAAATTGGTTAAAATAAAAAATTGAGACAAAAATTGACAGTGAACATGTTGAACCGGTTTAATAATTTTATCTTTATTTTTTAATTTTTTACAATTATTTATTTATTTATTTTTGGTCTAGCGATTGAACTAGTCGAATTTTGAATTGAATATCAATAGTCTGACTTGTTCAACTACCGGGTCAGTTATTAAAACACTGAATGTGATCATGTGGCACAATCTTAGAGTGTCACATCATCAAACTTTTATATCTTTGAGTAAACTATACCACAGGTCACCCAACTATGGGCACATTTCCTTTTTGGACACCAACTATAAAGTTTTTTTTAAAAAAAATTGGTCCCTCAACTAATGAAGATTTTTCTTTGTCCATTTTCATCAAGTGTTGTTAAGTGTCTAACGAGAGGGTAATGTGGTAATCAAAAAAAGATATAATAACAAATATAACTCTCCACTTTTACATATTATATCGATTTAGTTATAGTTTTAAAAAAGTTAACCCTCAAAATTTACAAATAATCTCAATTTTATCCTAACTCTAAAAAATTCAAAAAATATATAATACATAAATATTTTCAAAAAATATAAAAAAAACCAAACAAAATTCATAACCCAGATCTGCAAAGGTTTCAAGTAGCTGCAGAGGTGACAGTTTAGTCATAGATCCAGTAGTAGATGGGAGATTTTTAAGAGGCCTACATAGTGTTTTTTTCATTTTGGGTTCAAGATCCTTGCTCTCTTTAGATTCGTCTTTGGTGGAGGCAACAATGGTAGTGGGGTGGAAGAAACGGAGGAAGAAGTAAATGTTTAATATTTTTATATATTTTAAAATATACGTGTATTTTATATATTTTTAATTTTTTAAATATTGTTCTTTTTTCAAAAACCTTTTCTTAAAATTTTTGTTCTTTAATTTATTATATTAAAAAACTATTTACGTATTTTTATATATTTCTGACTTTTTTAGAATTAGGATAAAATTGAAACCATTTGTAAATTTTGAGAATTAATTTTATTTAAAATTATGACTAAATTGATATAATAAGTAAAATTTGAGGAATGAATTTATTATTATACTAATTTTTTAACTACCATGTCACCCTTTGTCACACTTAACGACACGTAACAAAATGGACAAAAAATTCTCGATTAATTGGATAACCAATTTAAAGAATTCAGTAGGTTGACTAAAAAAGAAACTGACCATAATTAGGTGACTTGTGATATAATTTACCCTATATATTTCAAGTTTCAAATCCAAAATCTACTAATTACTAAATTTAAGCAGCAAAATGAATAAAAAAAATTTAAATATTAAAGTAAATTTAATTACTAAGTTCAGAGTCAAAATCATATTATCGTTTATATTTTTTATTTTTATTTTTATCATTTGTAATAGCTTTTACAAAACCATAACATTTGGCATAATTTTAATAGTATTTAGAAGTATTGATTTTTTTTACTTACCTTTTACATAATTTTGATGTGCATTCACTCGTTATATCGGAGATGTATTTTTCTTATTTCACAAATGTCCTTAAAAAATTAATAAGTATTTTTAATATCTATTTTTAAAATATTTTACTATACCTTTATAAGACATTATCAACCCTTAACTCTACTTATTTAGCCTAAAACCTTTAATGACAATGTATCAAATAATTTTTAAATTTTAATATCCCTTCATATAATTTTGGTAAACCTTATAAGATAACCTTTTGTATAACTTTGCAAACCTTAGATATTTTTCACATTGTTTTATTAAACGTTGATATAACTTTAGTACCATGCCTAAAAGTTCTAATAACATTTAATATATAATTTTATACCAAAATAAAAATCATCTAAATATATAAATAGACCAACAGGTAAATAATGAATTAAATATATGAAATTAAATGATAGTGGCATTTGTCATCCACGGGCAAAACATGAAATAACAAAAAGGCAATTAATAAATAAAATTCTATAAAAAAATTTAATAAATAGATAGGGTTAATTTGAATTATCGGAAGGGTACAAACAGCAAATACTAAAAACAGAAAAGAAAGAAATGCAAGGTATTATGGATATAAATGTAATCCACAATTTATAATAATGCCTTAAGCTGATGTCTCTGTGTGTATAGTGTGCCAAAGCCAACCATTTTGTCTATCATTTAACACAATATTGTCATTTCTCAAATTAAGTCACACTTTGACAGATTTTATTCTTGGATAATAAGTAAACTCTATCGCCTAAGTAAATGTACATATTAAAATGTCCCAAAACCTCTTCTATATCAGAGCAATCCCCAAGCCACAACAAAAATTACCTGTGTGTCTCTGATGTTTGAACAAATTCAGAATATATAGCACTCCCACAATGCAACACTGCAAAACCGCCATTGATGAGTTATGAAAAACTAACAATCCACCTTATTAATACCTTGTGAAAGAAATTAGCCCAAAGTAAATCAACTGAAAATATCGAACTAAAGGAAATGGAAGAGTTGCTAATGGAAGATCGGATCCACCTAAAAGCTGGCTGACACAGTTATTTCCATATTTTGACGGATTTGTCGTAACTGGCAGAGGCAACCATCCCTGTAACTTGAGACTGTGTCAGGGCTGATATAACACAGTCATGGGCCGGAATTGTCATACACTTGTTCTCAGCTGTGTTCCAAAGCTCCAGTGACTGCAAAAGATAGAAGCTTAGGAGATAGTCAGAGAACAATCAAGGTAAAAGATACCATACCCGAAATAATACAGACAGCTATCCATGAAATGGAAATAGAGCCATCAATCATCAACTGCAAGGAGTCGAAGAGTGGGTGAAACAAATGGCAAATGATAACTTAAGAATACGAAACGGCACCTGATAACCACCAACAACCAAGAGAGCAGGAAAGCTAGGATGAAAAACACAAGAATGAAACTTGTTCCCACTAGAATTGAGCTCATGAATGCACTCTCCAGAGGCCAGCGACCACACTCTAACAGAATCCTGACTGACAGATGCTAAAAAGTCTCCATTTGTGTCCCAACAAATAGAGTGAACCTCTGTATTGTGCCCCTGAGAGTAAATAAATCTCTCCAGATGAAACCATACTGTGCCGAAATTGGTTACACTATAAATGAGGTAATATACTCTTCCTTTAAAAAATTTACATATTTAATGATATTTCTACCTGCAATAACTGTGTTCTTCTGTCAGTCTCAACATCCACAATAGACACAACAGTCTCCGCTGCCGCAGCTAGAAATTGTCCTATTCTTGGTTGAAATCTGACATTACTGCAGCCTCCCTGCTTCAATCAGTGGAAGTAACTTAGATGAAAAACATCAGATCCAAAAGAACCTGCTGCACTATTAAAATATAACAAAGCTTAAGGATCTAGAAGGCTAGCCTTGGAGATACGAGTGCAAGAATACTGATTGATGTTCCAAAAGCGAATCTCACTGTTACCATCACAAGAGCAGAAAAGATCATTCTTCTTAGGGTGAAAATCAAGGGACATAACTTGTGCCGTATGCCCTGTATATTTCCACATGCAATAACTTGGCTGCAAAAATAACAGAAAACAAGCATCCCTGATATGAAAACCATAAAATTCACCAGCATTGAACAAATTAGAATTGGTGAGTCTTTTCTGTGACTATAACAACTTTGTGTTTTGTCTTCAATCAAACAATGTCAGAATTAATGGTGTAAGCATTAATTCAACATAGACAATAGCAGAATGTGTAGTTGTCTAAAATCTAAATGTAAAACCGGAAGGAAGACTACCACAAAAGAAACGGGCGAAAGGGGCCCATAAGAGAGAATTACGCACTAATGCAAAAACAAAGGAGCTAGAGGATATACTTGTGCAGCATCCCAAACTCGCACTGTTGTATCAAAAGAAGATGTTGCCAGCTGAGTGGAATTTGGTCTGAAGCGAATATCAGTTATAATATGAGTGTGTTCCTCAGGTGTGCATTCAGTTTCCAGAGTTTCCATGTTCCAAAGAACAGCCTACTGACAGGAAATTGACAAGCATGAACATCATTATTCCACACTTCCATTTAAGTTTTTTTTTTTCTTTTTTTGTTTCCAGTTAATCATAAATATTCCCATAAATATTCTGCAAGGATCCAAGAAGTTTAGCATCACATGGCTACATCATTTATGGAAATAAAACAATCAATGACAAAATAATTGATAATCCTAACTTATGCTGCATGCTACATATGAAACTTCGTTCCTTATATGCTACAATGCTTTATACCTTCTTGTCATGCCCAGCACTGGCCAATAGCTTTCCATCAGAAGAGAAATGACAACAGGTGACTTTGCCATTGCTTTTACGTATTGAACCAACTTCATTGAAGCCAAAACCTGAAATGTATAAAACAAGTCATTACTGTGGTCAATTTGAAGAATAAAGAGTGCTGAAAGCATGAACTCATATGTTACCCTTTGAAGTCTCAGTAGCATGTTCAGAAGGATTTCGTTTTAGGGTGCCAAACAAATTCCCCCCATCTCCATCATCATGTGAGAGAAAAGACTCCACATTGTCGTCCAAGGAGCCAACATCTCCAAAATGTTCCATGTCATCCTGCAATTGCAAATTACATCATAAGCAGGCTTTTGAAATGACTTGTTCAAGGCTAGGTTTGAAATCTGTACTTACATAACAAAGGATTAGGAAACAAAACCCTAATGAAAACATGCTAAGAACAAAGTTTCATGTAGATATGTTCAATCTTGCCACATTCTTCAAAGAGAGTGTATCAAGATCTCTCAATAGCCTCAAAAGTCAAAACCATTAAGAAATCAAAATATTCACTTAGGAACAATATATAGCCATTCGTTAAGCCATAACCAGAGTCCAACCGAAAGGATAGAGAAACCCTGATATTTTCTATACTACAGCATGAGCAGCTCCAGAAAGAACTCTGGCATGAATAACATAAAAATGCTGTACTACAATAACAATATTCATCCTTAGTCATGTAAATAAAAACAAAAAATTAAGAGAACTAAAAAGAAGAAAGTTATGCAAGATTCTGAACAAGTTCCGTATTGCTAAAGGATGATGTGTCTCCAATGTCACAGCTATGGCATCAATATTTTAGCCAAGAAACATAAGGAATACTTAAACATTGAAAGCAAAATAACCATATCGGTCTCAAGATATTCACAAAACTTAATGGTGACCAACATTACATGCCAAATTTTTCAGTTGTAGGGCCCTAAATGCCATGAAAGGGCATCATAGATCCAAGTTTCGGATATTGGAACCAGAAATGTATTCCAGCTTATATTATCCAAACCACAAACTGTTAAGAAGTTTTTTATCACTTATTTGTTATTTTTGGAAAAGTGGGTAATGAGCAATTTGTTTGGTGGTTATTTAACTTCGACAAAAAGAACTAGATGAAAACGGTCATGCCTGGTACATTGACAAGAACGCCCATAATCATGGTCATAAGATGGGAACTATCAAATTTAGAACTTCATGACTATTCAAGGCCAAATGACAATTTGCCAACATGCTACGACAACACCGAATACTCCATACCAATTTCGCATTCAAAAGATTTCAGCAAGCTACAAGAATGTTGGAATGCTTTGTGGTTAGTACTATTGCAGGTTCAAAACATCTACTACAAACCCTTAGGTTGGAAATAAATTAGGATTACATACCAGCTGGTTGGTTGATGATGCAATACCACCCGTTCCATCAGATCCATACATCATCAAATTTTTGGCCATGCTACTACCGTGCTTCATATTGCTAACTGCAGCTACTGCATCACCAGGTGTATGGGTTGATGGGGTTGATGGCTGAGAGTTAGAAGGACCCACAGTGTTTCCAGTACCGGTGCTATTAGCGGCACCAGAAGATGAAGCCCCTTTTCTTTTCCGGTTATTCTAACACACCATACAAGTAATAGTTGTCAATTTAAGCAACAAGAAAAAATAGAGGATAGTGTTGAGAAATGTTCCCATTACAAATTCATGAAATTCATATGACCACCAGCTTGCAGCCTACTGTAAGTCTTTAACGAGAAACATTGTGATAACCAAGAAACAAGACAGAAGCAATCTCAACCTGTTGCACATGTTGTGACTGCAATGGGTCTTGTTGAGAGGAAGATTGTCTTATTGGTGGCATGTTCATCTGCTGAAAGGCCACAAAGAAGTTCAGATGAAATTAAGCAAAAAGTTGACCACTTTTAATCAAATTTATAATAATTAGAACTTGTTAAGAACTACTGAACTAGTACAACCACCATTACCAAATAATAATGTTAGCCGTAAATTTAACGAGAAAAGTAAAAGATATGCACTTAATAACAAAGGGATATAGAGACAATCAATGGTTGCAAATTATCTTGATTATATAAAGCAGATGGTATGACAACTGTCACAAGTATATATAGAGACAATTTAGTTATTTATTTCTCTTAAACAAGAATTTGAAAGACAAATGAAAACTATAAAGGTATATTTGACAATAGGGAATAATACAACAGTTAAAACTAATTCTGGAAGGGAAACCTTACTTTTGATGAAGTTGATTGCATTGGAGAACCTATAGATCCATCATTGACAATTGGCTGGCCTTCTTTTGCATTTAAGGTGCCTCGAGATAGTCCTGAAAATCTTTTAGGATCCATATCTCCATACATAGGGGAACTACCCATATTTCCTTGTGTCTGGACCTGCGCTAAGACCTGTTGTTGTTGCTGCTGTGGCAAAAGCTGAAACTGGTTTGCATTCTGTATGAATGGCTTTTGCACTTGAGCACCTAAATTTGGCCGAATTTGATCAATGCCCTGTAAAATAGGACAGAGTCAATTAAGGACAATAACCCAAATATGGAAAATAAAAATTAAGGACACAAGTCTAGTTTAAAGCTTACGGTTAATCGCCAACCCTTCAACGGAAGGCTACCAACTCCAGGGTTCAAACCTTAAAGAAGAAAAGTAAGCATGGAAATATAAGAATATATACAAGAATGCCTCGATTTAATAAACTACAGAACCAAAAGTTATTATATATGGTGCCTTCATTTCAAAAGAGAAATAAACCAGACAAAATAGAAACAGCAACTTCATGCAGTATTTTTTTAGAGTAGCTAGATTTAGCAAACGACAGTGCCAAACTAGAGAATCACCCAATTATCTTAAGTTACAGCGCACTAAGCATATCTTGCAGTAGCCCACAAGCAAACACCTAACCTACTAGCTTTCCTTTTGAAACTTTTGGGATCATATTGGCCAAATTTAGAAGCACGTGAGTTGAATAAGGTAGGAAAGATAAGATGGACTGTGATGAAACCAAATATAAAAATTTTTGTAGAGGCTGAATGGAAATGACATAATGTTATAGTAAATCAATAAATCCATGACAAGGTAATTAGAAGTTAGGTTATGGAAATGAAACTCATTAGTATGCAGCAAGGTGAATGGTGCAAAGTGAATATAACACCAGTAGTTACAAAGAGTACCTGTATTTCCTATTCCAGGTTTTGACTGCATGATTCCCTGTCCATAAATTGAGGAGGGATCCATGGGCATGGCTCTCTGTGGACCGCCCAAATTCACATCACCCTTAATGTCCTGCAAGGATATATATATATATATATATTAGTTCAAGAAAACAGAAAGAGATTGATTGCAAAATGTTGCAGCAAATACAGAAAGAACTTTTTCCAAGTAGCAAAAAAAAGTTAGTAGAATCAATGCCTGAATTTGTTGCAATGCTGCAGTTACACTTCCTTGATTTCCTTGAACCAACTGACTGCATCAGAGACAATTTTGATTTGTCATTAACCAGAAAAATGTTAATCGCAATAGACAAAATACCTTACCTAAAATGTACAAGTATATTTACCCAGGATGATTTGTAGCTGATTTTAAGAGGGCCATCCTAGCATCAAGAAGTGGCTGGGATGTCTCTGAATTTATTGCATTTGGGTGTTTCATGCGCTCTTCATACATTTTTGCTGCCAATGCACTTGCATTTGACTGCCCTAGCATTCCTTCAGAGCCAGTTGCATTTACAGGACCACCTAAAGAAGGATGATTAGGATCCCTGCGTTGCATCTGAGCTTGACGCATCAGTTGCAACTGCTGCATCTGCAACTGCTGTTGCTCCTTTGCCTTGATTTGTTGTGCCTGTAAGTAAATCCATAATGGTTCAAATCATTTGGTATAAATTGAAGAAATGACAAGGTACTTACAATAATACTTGCTAAAGTTGTAAGAAGTCACCTCTATGTATGCTGCAGCAGCCTCTGAATGCTTGTCATTTGTTCTCGATATAAATATGTCCCAAAAGACAGACCACCACTCAAAAAGAAACCCACCGGGAGCATCAATCGCTGGGTAAACAAGCAAGTCCTCAATAAATCACTTGTAAAACCAGATTCCCTCAACCAACAATATGCTACACAATTACAACATAACCAAGCAAAGTATAACCTTTAATTCCAAAGAAAAATTACCCCCTCCATTACGACCATTAATTTGGCATTTCTTACATTAATGTTAAGAATCTAAATGGCATACCCATTTAAAATGCCCAAGAAAAGTACGACAAGGTACTTTTAGGTAAAGTCAAAAGTCAATGTAACTTAGGTAAAAACAGATTCATATAAGAACTCCATTTCTGCATAAAATCTTCAGTCACACAATGTCATGAATTAACTAACAGAAATTGTACATAGTCAAAACCAATTCTTACCTACTGGATCCGGGGCGACTTTCCCTTCTGTCATGAAGGACTTTGCAGTGACATGCAGTTTTTTCTTTACCAAATAATCATATATATAAACATCAAGCCTGCCAACCAAAATTTAAATAGAAGTAAAGGAATCAAATTAAACTAAAAATAATATTCATTTTCTGAAATATCATATAGATACATCTTATCTGCTTCCCAATTACTCTGCGCCATCGTTTCAGCTCAAAAACAAATTAATTAACTGTTCAAAACAAAGCAAAGCAAAATTGATGTAGGGTTAAATTAAAAATTCGATTTACCAAAAAAGTTTACAAATTTAGTACAAGATATTATAATTGTAAAACATGAAACTACGTTGATCAAAACTAACCTTAAAGGGAGCAATTCAACGGATCAAGTCAATAGATCAAAGCCTGCATTACCACTCTTGACCTAGTGAAGAAGCGATCTAATATTGGTTTCTGCATTCAATAAGAAACAATTTAAAAAAAATCATAAATTTCCATAAAGCATCTTAATAAAAGATGAGATTAAATTAAAGAAGAAGGAAAAAGGTAAGACCTTATGAATTCAGAAAAGGAAGCTATAAATGGAATTAGGGTTTTCCTTTTAATAAGTTGATTTGATATCTATGATAGTTAACATAAGTGAAAATGGCCAAAAGGGAGAGTTTGAATAAGATCCAAACCAGAGATTCGGGTACTCGGGATCTGACTCAACAAACCTCAGGTTTGGAGTCCTTGAAGTTCAGAATAGTTGGTTCGGACTTTCTCAGTTCTCACACACCACGTCAGCAAAAGGACCCACCACATGCTTTTATATATACTTCTAAGTTTTTTCTTTTCTTTTTCTTTTTTTGATATAAATAGGTAATTTAATATGAAAAAGAATTCCTAATCTCACAACACTTCCCTAATTTCTTAGACTGCATTTCGATAAAAATTTTAAATTTTGGAATATTTTTAAAATGTTTATATTTCTGATTATTATGAATGAATAAATTTAAAATAAAAATTAGATTAATGAATTTTAATAAATTAAAACTAATTATAAAAAGTTAATGATATAAAAAATAAATAAGATAAACCTTAAAAAATTAACCAATATAAAACATGCACGAATTTGATTCGATTTATAAATATATATAAATATTTTTAGGGTAAATTACATCAATTATTCTCAAATTTTATTTAAAATTATATTTCGATCACCCAACTTTCAAATACTACATAATAGTTACTAATGTTATCAATTTGTTATATTTTTATCACTCGATTGCTAATTTTCGTTAAAAAAAGTAATATTGTACATTAATTCAAAAAGTTAACAGTTAATTTGGTTTCTCAGTTATAATTAAAAAATATTTTTAATATTTTTAAAGTTTTCTTAACAATAATTGTAAACAAATTCTTTAAAAAAAATATTAGACTAAAAATTATTATAAAAAAATTAAAAATCATAATTTTAAAAAAATAAAAAAAAATATTTTTAAATATGTATAAATCTAAAAAATTCTTAAAACTAAAACTAAAAAAAAGGTAAACTAATATTTCTTCTAAATTTTTATTTTATAAAAATCTTAAAATTTTCAAACTAAAACTCATTTGTTTTTACCTTTGATGAATACTTTCAATCACATCAACAACTTCATGTTGTTTTATCCAAAATTTTGTTTGCAAATTTTATTTTGTTTTTTTCTTTCTCAAATCCCTAAAGCCCCTAGCAAAATATATCTAAATGCAAGTTTCATATTTTGTTACAGCCCGATTTTTAGTGGTGACGGAACAGTGGTTTCGGGGCCACAAATTTCCGTCATGTCAACTTGTAAATATTATTTTTAAAATATTTATAGAGTCAATATAGTCATATTAAAATTTGGTTTAAAAATATTATCGTCTAGATAGTTAATTAAAGAAAAAGAACTAAATTGAAAAAGGTGCAAAACTTGTTAATTTTAGCATTTAGGTGATTAAATGGTTAATTATTATTTGAGAAAGGATTTAAGGGATAATTAAGCCTTAATTTAAGTAAAAGAATTTAAGGGATAATTAAGCCTTAATTTAAGTAGTGGGACGGCTAATTAAAGGAAAATGATAAAATAAAAGGTTTTAATGGTAATTTTGTAATTTATTCAAAATTAAAGAAACAAATTGAAACAAAAGGTTTATTTTTCTCATTTTTCTCTTCTTGATGACCTAGGAAGCTTTTTTTTTCCATCTTTTATCTTTGCATGGTAAGGAAATTGAATCGTTTTCTTGTAATTTTTATGTTTTTGAGATCGTTGCAACTAGGTCTAGCTAGCCCGTACCTTCGTTTTTGATTCTGTTAAAAATTTTGGAAGTTTCCATTGTTGAATATTGGATGTTTTTGATGAATATCATGTATTTGGAGCTTTTATTGTGTTGTGTGATGATTTTGTAAAGTGATTTTTGTTAAATTTTAATTTTAGGATTAAATTATGAAAATGTCAAAATTTTAGGGTTTAATAGAGAATTTGATATTTATTAGGGGCTTTTTGAGAGCCTAGTATATTTGGATAAAATATTTAATTTATAAAAATGGTTAATTTGATGAATTTCGGGTTAAGGGACTAAATTGCAAAAATGGTAAAAGTTTGGGGTAATTGTGTAATTTTGAAAAGTAAAAGGGTATTAATTGTAAAATATTTTGGAATTGAAATATATGTTAATAAATGAAGAATTTTACATTTTAGATCAAAATCTCTTAAATACTCATGGAAAAGGAAAAATAGCAGAATAGTCCTTGAACCTCTGCAGCGACTACAATTCAGTCCAAGTAAGTTCGTACGGTTAAAATTTAACATTTGTATAAATTGATGATTGTTATTATATATATGTTCTATTGTTAGAATTGAATTATTGTTGGAATTATATTATCGAATTTAATACTCAGTTTGGATTGAACGCGGGATTTGAGTACATTCGTGTTTGGTGTATGACGGGGATTTGGAGTGGAGATGGTATTGGAGGGAGATATTGACATATTACCCATATAAGCCAGAGTTTAGCATTTGTTCCGAACTCTCACGTTTTACTTTCTATTTGGTGTGATTTGGGTGGATTAGCTCTCACGAGCTTCTATTCAGCTCTTACGAGATTCTATTAAGCTCTTATGAGCTTTTGTTGGCATGTTCGGGTGGACCAGCTCTTATGAGCTTCTGTTGACGATGTACTCTTACCCATAAGTCATTCTTCAAATGGAAATTTTCGGTAAGCTAATCTGTTAATGAATTTGAAAGATATGTTATTTATTTCATATTAATTTGAACATGGATGAATTGATCGATTGAAGTTGTGAATGATAGGGAGTTCTCTTGGATGATTATTATTGTTTGCATTATTATAGTTAGTTCGGTAAGATTTATCGTATAACTCGTCGAACTTACTAAGCTTCATTAAGCTTACTTGTGTTGTTTAATGTCATTGTAGATTCTCGGAAGGTTGGACGATCAGATCGGCACTCAAGTCACACTATCTAGCTTATCTTGATAGTTTTTGAAACATTTAATTCAGATTATATGGCATGTATAGGCTTTTGTGTGATTTTGGTTAATGTTTGGCTTAAGTAAATGTTATGAATGATATTTTGTGCAAATAATCAACTTACATATTATATGAGAATGAGGTATAAGTGATATGCTAGTATGTATGGTATATATATAATTGAAATGTTGTAATTGTGGTACCTTTGATAGGTATTTTGATTATGTATTGCTTGAGTGAATTGATAAATTGAATCAATGTTTATTGTGTTGTAAAATTGTATATACTTGTGGTACCAATGAGGCGACATTGGTTAGGTACATATTCGGTTTGTTTTGATGTGTTTTTGGCTCGATTAATATCATTTTGAATTGGTATTTTAGTTGGTATTTGAGTTTCGTAAGGTCCAAGCAAACTTGAAATGGTAAACTTATGTTTTAAGGTTCATTTTGGGGCCACACGGTCGTGTCCCAGCCCATATCTCCACCCGTGTAACTCAGTGAGTTGGGTCACACGGCCGTGTTGCAGGCCATGTAACACATTGACTTGGTACACATGGTCGTGTTTTAGGCCGTGTGAAATTTACACCAAAATAATATGAGACACACGACCGTGTAGCCAGGCCGTGTGTGTCACACGGCCGTGTGACAGCCTGTGTCCCAGGCTATGTGCTCCAAATTTTAACCCTAAAATCAAGCCATTTTAGGACTAAAACATACCTATTCAACCACTCCATTTATGCACACATTCAATAGACCTAAGCATCATTCCAACACATCTAGACATACTAATTTAACTAACCTATTTCATCTAACCAATATGTCATTGAAAGGCACCACATATATACCAAACATTTAGTCTCAAAACCAATCAAAAGATCTTCTTTATATGTCATTATGCAATAATGCATTACAATATGACTATAACCACTTCAATCAACAACTACACATTAAGGTGTCCATCTATGCAATATATATGTATACTTGTTTCATCAATACAAAACATACTCTAAGAAAAACACAAATCTCACTTAAGAACTACATATATCAACATTTATAAACCACATATTTATCTATATATACATGCCACTACCCAAATAGATACAAAAACTACAAACTTAGATGGATAGTGTGAGCTAGTTGGTTGATCCTTCCAAAATGTCAGCAACGGTTATCTATAAAATAACCCACAAAAACCCGTAAGCTTACATAGCTTAATAATGACATAATATAACATTTAATCTAAATATAATTAGACACGATTCACATATTATTTGATCACTAAAAGTTTCAAGAACATAGATGATGAAATGTTGAGATGATATAATGTTTTTAGAGGTACCATAGTATAATCAAGAGCATGTATATGCATTTACGGGCACCGAAGTACAAACAGGGGCACGTATGTGCATTCAGGGGTACCGAAGTACAATCAGGGGCACATTTATACATTTAGGGGTACCGAAGTACAATCAGGGGCACGTATGTGCATTCAGGGGTACCGAAGTACAAATAGGGGCACGTTTGTGCATTCAGAGGTGCTGAAGTACAAACAAGGGCAGCTATGTGCATTCACACAATAATTATATATAAATATATTAACTAAAGAACAAAAATATAAAGTTACAATTAAAATTTCATTTACGTATTGAAATAATATGAACTTACCTCTAAAGCACTTCCGATTTAAGCGCAGGGACTACTCCGTAATTTTTCTTTTTCCTCGGCTATTATCTTTTTCAATCAAATCTTGATCTATACGGAAATTAAATACCATATATTAATTTCACATTCAATTCAATACATATGAACCTTAACTTTTAATTAATTACTCATTCTCCTTAAAATTTTACATTTTTCACAATTTAGTCCCTAACTTAAAATCTCAATTTTTAGCAAAATTTGCCATTCAATCATGCTAGCTTAATATCTATCCCTTTGATTCTAGCCCCAATATATTCTAAATTCAACACATTTACCCATGAATTTTAGCATTTACCTAATTCAACCCTTTAATCAAAACTAACAAAAATCATATTACAAAACAATCCAAAATCACAAGCAAGACTACAAACTCTTCATTATCACCAAGAATAATCAATATTCACACATGGCATCATTCAAAATTTTTAACAGTTTCAAAAATGAAGGTTCGGGTTAGCTGGACCTAGTTGCAACGATTCAAAAACATAAAAATTACAAGAAACGGACTAACATGCTAGGTAAGCAATGGCCGAACCATTCAAGCTCCAAAAATGGAGAATCCCCTTCTAATTTTTCGATGGAACTCCTCCAATATGATGATACATAATTTTGTTTTATTTTCATTAGTTTTGTTTTTATTATTTTACCATTTTACCTTTTATTATAACTTAAAATTTTTCACTAATAATAGGCCATAACCGTCCACTCAATTTTCTTGGGGAATAATTACATTATAAATCCCTTTTCATCTAAAAGTTAGACTATCAAGTCAGTAAAATTCAATAATCACTCAATTTTACATCTTTCATAATTAAGTCTTTTTTATTTAATTAACTAACTAAATGTTAAAATTTCTTCATCAAAACTTAATACGACCTTAATGTAACTCCATAAACATTGACTAAATCATAAAACACGACTTTACAAATTAGAATTTGTGGTCCCGAAACCACTGTTCTGTTACCACGAAAAAACATGATATTATAACTTTTCCCCCCTAAAGGAATTTTTGTCCCTGAAAATTTTACCAGAGAAAAGATTTGGATATTGAAACTTCATATTTTCTTCTATTTCCCACGTCGTCTCTTTAAGCCCATGACGCTGCCACAATACTTTAACTAACGGTACAGACTTATTTCTCAGCTCTTTTGTTTCCCGAGCTAAGATTCTTATAGGTTATTCATTGTAAGTTAAATATGTCTGTACATCAATTTCTTCTGTAGATCAAATATGTGACAGATTAGATCGATATTGTCGAAACATGGAAACATGAAAACCATTGTGAATCCTATCAAGTTATGGTGGTAAAGCCAAACAGTATGCTACCGATCCTATTCTTTCAAGAACTTCATATGGCCCGATGAATCTAGGATTGAGCTTCCCTTTTCTGCCAAATCGTAACATTTTCTTCCAGGGCGAGACTTTCAAAAATACTTTTTCGCCAACAGAAAACTCGATATTTCTCATTTTTATATCAACATAAGACTTCTGATGGTCAGATGCAAATTTCAAGTTAACTAGAATAATTCTAACTGTTTCTTCGGTTTTGTCGAAGTAAATCAACCCTAGTTAACTTCTCCTCATTCAATTCAGACCAATACAATGGACTTCTACATTTACATCCGTACAAAGCCTCGTAGGGAGCCATCTTTATGCTTGCCTGATAACCATTATTATACGCGAATTCAACTAATGGCAAATACTTTTCCCAGCTACCCTTGAATTCAATGATACAACACCGCAGCATATCTTCTAAAACCTGAATGAGTCACTCCGACTGACCATCTGTTTATGGATGGAAAGCGGTACTAAAATTTAACTTTGAGCCTAAAGCTTCGTGCAACTTACCCCAAAATCTAGAAGTAAATCTAGGTTCACGATTTGATATAATCAACAAGGGTATGCTGTGTAATTTCACTATTTCTGAAACATATAATTCTGCTAATTTCTCAAGTGAATAATCAGTCCAAATGGGTAGAAAATGAGTTGATTTTGTCAATCTATCAACAACGACCCAAATAGAATCTTTTCTTTTCACAGTTAAAGGTAATTCCGAAACAAAATCCATGGTGACTTGTTCCCACTTCCACTCAGGAATCATCACTGGTTGCAACAAACCTGATGGTACTTGATGTTCGGCTTTCACCTGCTAGCAAACTAAGAATCGCGACACAAATTCTATTATTTCTCGCTTCATACCAGGCCACCAATAACTTTGTTTCATGTCATTATACATTTTCATACTCCCAGGATGAATTGAATAAATGCTATTGTGAGCTTCATTCAACAACTCTCATTTTAATCCAAAATCATTCGGTACATACAATCGATTTTGGAAATACAAAAAATCGTCAGTGTCGATACTAAGATCAATCTTTTGACCAATTTTCACTACTTCAAGTCTCGACAACAAATTTGAATCATCTTTTTGAAGTTCCTAAATTTTCGTTAAAAATATTAGCTTTACTAAAAACTCAGCCAAAATAGAACCATTACGTTTCAATGTCAAATTTATATTCATAGCCCTCAAAGTAAATAATGAATTTCAACTTAAAGCATCTGCAACAATATTAGCTTTCTCAAGATGAT
The DNA here is from genome assembly GCF_007990345.1 of Gossypium hirsutum. Lineage (NCBI taxonomy): Eukaryota > Viridiplantae > Streptophyta > Magnoliopsida > Malvales > Malvaceae > Gossypium > Gossypium hirsutum. Next base: position 29,602,425 of record NC_053446.1, read on the forward strand.
AGTCAATTACCAAATTATAATCTTTTAATAATTCGAGCCACTTACGCTAATGCAAATTTAATTCTTTCTGAGTCATTAAGTATTTTAAAATTTTATGATCAATAAAAATATGAAATTTCTCCCAATACTAATAATGTCGCCAAATCTTCAAAGCGAAGACAACCGCAACTAAATCCAAGTCGTGCTTAGGTAATTTCGCTCATGAGGCTTAAACTGCCTAAAAGTGTAAGCAATTACTTTTCCACTTTGCATCAAAACACATCCTAAACCACAAAGAGACACATCGCTATAAACAATAAATTCTTTCCCAAATTCAAAACAGGAGCTTCAGTTAACATATTCTTCAACTGCTCGAAACTTTTCTGGCATTTTTCAGTCCAAACATAACTAACATCTTTCTATAGCAGTTTAGTCATCGAAGATGCTATAATGGAGAAATTTTTAACAAAATGTCGATAGTATCTGGCTAATCCCAAGAAACTTCAAACTTCAGAAACATTCTTCTGAATTTTCCAATCAATGATCGTAGATACTTTATTCGGATCAACCCTGATTCCACTAGTAGATATAACGTGTCCCAGAAAACCAACTTTTCATAGCCAAAATTTGCCAAAACTTTCTTCACCAACTAAATTTTAAAATTTCTTTTTATTTAATGAACCAACTAAATGTTAAATTTTTTCACCAAAACTTAATACGACCCTAATGTAACTCTATAAACATTGACTAAACCATAAAACACGACTTTACAAATCAAAATTTGTGGTCCCAAAACCACTGTTCTGTTACCACTAAAAATGGGATATTACACACATAATCAGGCAGTGAATGGCAATTGAACGTTATGGAAAAAGGACTGTATGAAAAATTAACAATGTAGTATATATGCCCAGCACAGCCCCAAACTTAAGGGATGCAATGTTCTCAATGCATGAACATGATAAGATAAAATGAATAAAAGCTACATGAATGTATGTAACAGATAAAAATAAAAATAAATGATCATGAAATATAAAAATCAAAGCTTGGAGGGGAAGGAAATTACTTCACTTAGGTTGTGTGGATTTCTTTGTAGCTCTCTTGTAACGTTGCGGCTTGCGTTGGTCATCACTATGAGCTTGAATGGTTTTACCAGTGGCCTTCTTGAATCTTTTTCTCTTAAGCTGGTTGATGGGTACCTCTTCCTCATCATCGTCGATATCTGACTTTGTGAGTTTATCAATCAGTTGATGAACTGCATGTTCCTGGGTAGTCCTAGGGGACTTAGATTATAATGTAGGTGTAGTAGTCTGAGTGGTATCCATTCCTTCATCATCAGATTCAATATGGACAAATTCTGTCTTGACTTCATCTCCTTCTGGTTCTTGGTTGTGTGTGGGAATAGTAGTAGCTTCTTCATCTTCTACATTAGGATTCAATAACAGTTCCTTAGGAAAAACAAAAAATGGTGGCATTAAGCATGATAAGTTCTTTTGCAAGGATTTACGAATAACAACATCACGTTTGCAGACATATCCCCAAAAGATGGTCAGCTCCTCTTGAGGTTTGCCAAAGTCAGTGAAATACATTTTCTGATGTTTTTCCAACATACACAATTGTTGTTTCAAACCCTCTACAACTTCAATCATTTGTCGCTCAAACTCAATGTGAGAAGTCGAGGGGACAACATAAGTAGTCCTAGGGGGAGAAGATAGAGGTGTGCCAGTTTACCTTGGCATTTCCTCTCCATCCAGTTTCTGTGCAATGAGCTTAGTAATAGCCCATTTGTTCAAAAGGTGGTCTTCATTTGATGATAGGGGAACCTTGACTCTTTAGCATAGTGCAGTAATCAGTAAGGGGAAATTTAAAGTGCTAGCATTCTTTTGGGCACAACGATGAATCTTACGAAAGATAATTTTGCCAACATTAATCTTTCGGCCCACCATTATGGAGTGGAGAAGCAATATTCAATCCTTAGAGATTGTAGCATTATGTGTAGAATGGATGAGATGAGTTTTTAAGAAATGGTACCAAATCTTGCATTGAGGCTTCAATGAGACTCTGTCGATGGTGTAATAGTCATTTCTTGAGATTGACCATTATGTACCTTTCACATGAACATTAGTGAGAACCTAGGCTAAGCGCTCTAGGGACATTGTCTTCACAAAGTCAGCATGCCTGTTAGGACCTTCAAATAGTCTATATTGGGCATTGATGGAGTCTTCATCAAATAGGACTGATGCACCACACACATATATAAATGCATTGTTAAAAGAAGTAATGTGGGCATAAAACTTTTTCACTACCTTTGAGAAGACACCATCAGGATGGAGACAAAAGATGCCCCACCCATGCTTTTCGATAACTGTTGATATGGCATTTATATACCTCATGAAGGGAGCACCCTGGAAAGGAAATCCTTTTTCAATGTAGACTGGTCGTTTGGTAATATTTTTGTGGTATTTTTATCTAGCAAGTTTACTGAAAAAAGTGTGTAGAGAGGCAGAGGTCGAAGCAGAAACTATTTAGAAAGCCATTGAAGAGAAAATAGAAAGCTGGAAAATGAAAAAAGGCTAGATTTTATTACGGTTATGAATGAAACTAAGAATAAAAGTAGAAAACAAAGCGAGATGAAAATGTGGGAAGAAACTGAATCAATAAGGTTAAAACGTGAGCGAGAAGTAATTGTGACGCGTGTGATAAGACTGGTCTCAATCATGTGCTGACAAGGTAAAACAATTGACATTTACCAAGAAAAGAAAAATAGAATTAGCGCAAATTTGTAAGAATTACAAGAATTTGGGCCAATAGCTTTAATCTGTATGTATTCTGGCCTAAGGGAAAACCTGTAACAAGAGAAAATAAACAATTAAATAAATTTCTTGGGTAACAAATAAGAAAAAAAATTAAAACAAAGAATTTTTTTGCAAAAGAACAATTATTAAGTATTAGAAAGAGAAATAAAATTTTTGCTGCGTATTATAGGAGCTCCAAAATAATGTTTCAAGTGTTGACCATTGACTTTGAAAGTGGATCTTATTTTTCCATCTTTAACGTCGATAGCTCCATGAGGGTATATACGTTCAAATTCAAATGGTCCAAACCATCTCGAGTTTAATTTTTCAGGAAATAGTTTAAGTCTGGAATTGAAGAGTGAGACTTGTTGTCCAGGTACAAATTGTCCTGGCAAAACTTTCTTGTCATGCCCACACTTTGTCTTTTCTTTGTATAGTCTCGCATTCTCATAAGCTTGAGCTCAAAATTCAACCATCTTATTAAGCTCCAGTAAGCGATGATTGGCAGCAGCACCCTAGTCCATGTTTATTTTCTTGATTGTCCAAAATGATTTGTGTTCTAGTTCAACTGGAAAATGACATGATTTACCATAGACAAGCTTGAAAGGTGAAATTTCCAACGGTGTCTTGAAAGATATGCAATAAGCCCGCAAAGCTTAATCCAATCTTACTAACCAATCCTTGTGGTTGGGATTGATAACTTTCTCCAAAATTTACTTGATTTCTTTATTGGAAATTTCATCTTGTCCATTTGTCTTTGGGTGGTATGACGTGGTAATTTTATGTTTAACCCCATATCTGTTAAAAGTATTGGCAACTAAGCTGAAGTCAAAATGTGCACCTTCATCACTAATTAAGGCACGAGGGGTACCAGACCTGGTAAAAATATTTGTATGCAAGAATCTCAAGATTGATTTGGCATCATTTGTCGGTAAAGTCACAACTTCAACCCATTTAAAGACATAATCCACAGCGACAAGAATGTATATTTTTCCCTAGGATGGTGGAAATGGACCCATGAAATCAATTCCCCATACATAAAATAATTCTACCTCTAAAATATTTTACAACTGCATTTCATATCTCCTTGATAAGTTACTAGTTCGTTGATAACGATCACATCTTTGACAGAACTCATGAGCATCTTTAAACATGGTGGGCCAATAGAAACCAGATTGTAGAACCTTTGTAGTAGTTCACATGCTTCCAAAATGTCCACCATAAGGTGCAGAATGACAATGATGCAGGATACTTTGAAATTCATCATTTGGATTACATCTCTGAATTACTTGATCTGCACATTACTTGAATAGAAATGTCTCATCTCAATAATATTGCTTGACATCGTGAAGGAATTTCCTTTGTCCTTGATTATTGAGCATAGGTGACAGCAACCCACTAACTAGATAGTTAACAATATCAGCATACCATGGCAATGCCATAGCCAACAATAACTGCTCATCAGGGAATTTGTCTTTAATCATTTGATTATCACCATAATTATTCCCTGCTTCCAGTCGTGACAAGTGATCAACCACTTGATTTTCAATGTCTTTCCTAGCTTTGATTTCCAAATCAAATTCCTGTAGCAACAGTATCCATCTAATGAGTCTAGGTTTGGCCTTTTTTTTCGTCACCAAGTATTTGATGGCAAAATGGTCTGTATAAACTGTGACTTTGGTGCCTACTAAATAAGCTCTAAATTTTTCAAAGGCAAACATTACTGCTAACAATTCTTTCTTTGTGGTGGAGTAATTGAGTTATGAACCTATCAATGTGCGATTGGCATAATATATAGCGTGAAACATCTTGCCTTTTCTTTTCCCCAACATCGCTCCGATAGCAAAGCCACTTGCATCACACATTAGTTTGAATGGTAGAGTCTAGTCTGGTGCAGTGACTATAGGTGCTGTAATTAATTGCTCCTTTAACTCATCGAACGCCTTTGAGTATAACTCATCAAAATGAAATGGTCTGTTTTGCTTCAACAATTGACATAGAGGCTTTGATATCTTAGAAAAACCTTTGATGAAGCGAGGTAAAATCCAACATGACCTAGGAAGCTTCTGATTCCTTTCACTAAAGTGGGTGGTTGCAACTTTTTAATGACTTCTATTTTTACTTTGTCGACGACAATTCCTTGCTGTGAAATCTTGTGGCCCAAAATAATGCCTTCACAAACCATAAAGTGGTATTTTTCCCAATTCAACACCAGATTTGTTTCTTGACATCGGCAAAGTACTAACTCTAAATTTTTAAGCAATCTTCAAAAGTGTTGCCAAACATCGAAAAATCATCCATGAAAATTTCAAAGAACTTCACCATATCGAAAAATATTGCTATCATACAACGCTGGAAGGTTGTTGGGGTATTACATAACTCAAATGACATTCTTTTGAAAGTAAATGTTCCATAAGGACAAGTGAATGTAGTCTTTTCTTGATCAGTAGAAGATATGGTAATTTGATTGTACCCTGAGTAGCCATCTAAAAAATAGTACAAGGTTTTCCCTGTTAATTTTTCTAACTAATTCAGAAATCGGGTATATAATTCTAGCATCCAACCATTTGATAATATCCTTCTTAACTACTTCCTTCATGATAGGATTCAGTCTCCTTTGTTGTTCAATAAATTTGCTATGGCAATATTTAAGTATTATTTTGTGCATGCAAATTACTGGGCTAATTCCTTTAATATCCGGAATTGACCATCCTAAAGTTTTCTTAGATTTTTTTAAGACCTCCAATAATTGCATCTCTTGGTATGTTGTAAGCTCGGCAGAGATGACTACAAGTAGTGTATCGTTATCTCCCAAATAAGTGTACTTCAAATGCACTGGTAATGGCTCCAACTCGAGCATAGGTGGATCTTCTATTGACGAACGAGGAGGGTTGAACGATCGACCTGGTAAGTTTAATGGTTCAAAGCTCCTCTTAAATCCATTTTCAAATTGCTAAATGTCCATCAGGTCTCCAAATTCTTCAATCAATTATGTTTTATTTAATTCAACAGAGTTTGCATCGGAATTGTTGTGCATATGGCCAACAAATTCTTCTTGCACTACAATATCAACAAATTCAACAGCATGGTATTCTTCATCTGGGTCTGCACACTTTAAAGCATCAAACACGTTAAATGTCAACTACTGATCATGAATTCTCATGGTTAATTCACCTTTCTATACATCAATCAATGTTTTACTAGTTGCTAAGAAAGGTCGTCCAAGTATTATAGGTACCGCTTTATTTGCTTCACATTCTAGAATAATAAAATCTTATGAAAATATGAACTTGTCAACTCTTACCAGTAAATCTTCAATTTTACCTTCTAGATGGACATATGATCTATCAGCTAGTTGTAGTGTGACTGTAGTAGGTCTTGCCTTTCCTATCCAAAGTTTCTTGAAAACAAACATAGGCATTAGATTGATACTTTCACCTAAATCGCATACTGCTTTACCTACATAATGGTTTCCAATTGAGCAGGGTATAATGAAACTCCTTGGATCTTTTAAATTTGGTGGCAGTCTATTTTTTTAGCATTATTGTGCACATTTCAGTAAGTGCAATGGTTTCGAACTCCTCTAACCTTCTCTTATTGGATAGGATATATTTCGTGAATTTCACATAGTTAGGCATTTGTTATAATGCTTCCACCATAGGTATGTTGATGTGTAATTGCTTCAAGGCCTCCATAAATTTCTTAAATTGAGCATATTGTTTGCTTGTTCCACTATTGACTCAAAATTTGTGCTATCGGGAGCTTTTGAACTTTCCTCCTCAGAAAAGGCATCATTCACAACTCCTGGCAGTTGAGTGTCACTCCGGAGTGTTATGGACTTATATTGTTCATTTCCTTGAGATCAAGAACTTTCTGTGTCACTAGGCAATGCTCCTTGTTGTTTGGAACTTAATGTAGTGGTAATTTCTCCCACTTGATTTTCCAGAGCTCTTAAGGAAGCTGTCTAGCTCTGAATAATTGCATCATTCTTAGCCATATACGCCTTTAATAGAGCTTCCATTGTTGGTGTTGAAGATAATGAAATTTGTTGTATATTTTGCCGCGGTATTGGTTGACTGTATTTGGGTGGTATACCAGCCACATTCTGTTGATTAACATCGCTGGCATTTCTCATTCCCTGATTACTCCAGCTAAAATTTGAATGTTGTTTCCACCCTAGATTGTAGGTGTTGAAGTAGGGATTGTTTTTGCTACGATTAAAATTCCCCATGTAATATGCAGAGGGTGGATTGGATGGGCATTCATAAAAAACATGATCTTCTCCATAGTATACGCATGCTAGTTTTGCAACATTCATCTACTGCACTACAGAGGGTTTTTTAAGAGTTTTAATCATATTTGTTAAAGATGATACTTGAGTTGTTAACGATGTAATCGCATCAAGTTCCATTGCTCCTGCAACTCTTCTACCAGTACCAACTCTGGTAGTAGGGTACTGATAATCATTATTTGCTATTCTTTCTAGAATTTCGTATGCTTCATTGTAAGAATTGTCAAGCAACGTCCCATTAGCATATGCATCCACCACCATTTGCGTATGAGCATTTAATCCATTGTAGAACATTTCCATTTGTGTCCAATGCTGAAAACCATGCATCAGGCATTTTCTAATTAGTTTCTTGGAACACTCCCATGCTTTATATAATGTCTCATCTTCAGATTGTCTGAACGATGTAATGTCGTTCCTAAGCTTGGCATTCATGTTAGGAGGATTGTACCTAAGTAGAAATCTCTAACACAATTCATTCCAAGATGCCACCGTACTTGATGGTAACGCATTCAATCATGAATTGGCACGATCTTGCAATGAATAAAGGAATAATTTTAATCTAAGGGCATCTTCAGGAACACCCTGTTGCCTGAATGAGTCACAGACTTTAACTTAAGGGCAATCTTGAATCTTCAGTAGGTAGACCACTAAACTGCCCTACCGTCTACAGCATTTGAAACATTATTGGTTTTAATTCAAAGTGTTAAGCGTGAATATGTGGCCTAACAATTCCTAGATTTAGATCATCCAAAATAGGCATTATATGTTCTTTGACGGGCCTTTCTCTGTCATCTATAATTCGAGGAATATCAGTATTCCTTTCATTTTGGAGTACCTGATCTTCTCTGATTAGATAATTTATAAACCTCTCCATTTCTCTTAACTCTTTTCTTCTTCGCCTTAATGTCCTTTCAATTTTAGGATCAAAATAATATTATGTATCCTCTTGAATACTTCTTCTCATGCATTAATACAAACCTGAAAAATCAAATAAAATACAAATCAACTTTTCACCAATGCTACCAATCCCCGACAACAGTGCCAAAAACTTGTTGCATGTCAAATAACTAATGCAATTGTGCAAGTGTACATGTCATTCAAGTAATAAAATTATAAGTAAGTATCATCTCCACAGGGATCAGAAATTGGTAAGAAATTGAGTATGTTATTATAATAGTGTTAATTATGCCAAAATATCAAGAAATAATCTTAGAGTGAATAAGAAACTAGAATAATGGAGTACCGAAATTAAATGATAAAGAACAAAGAATTGATATGGCAAATAAAATGATGTGGCAATTCATAGAGAATATCAAGAGTATTTATGTTGTTGAATGAATAGGGTTGGAATTATTCAGGAGAAATGTTCATATCAAGATAATGCCATGGCAAAATATTTTTTAATCTACTACCCAGAGATTCACTACTGTGACCTGACTCTTTCGATAGCTAGATCTTAAGCTAAAAATCTAAGTTTAAGTACGTCTACAGAACTTGGGATTGATAACTGCAATGAACGTCCTCTCTGTACAACTTACAACATCTATGTCTAGAGTGCTACGAATATTCAATCGAGTATTCACTTGCAACAAACAATTCTATATCCAATATTCTTAACCTTTTTAAAATTAAAAACACCTAAGAACACAACATAGATTCAACTATGTCTAGAGCTTGCATACATGTCTTTAAAATAAGCATGAATCGAATGCAATAGTGATATAAACAATTTCAAATCCTAGGCATTAAAGATGATAAAACATTCACCCAAACAACTCCAACCCAGAAAAGATTTAGTTCATGGGTGGAAAAGTAAAAACCAAAATAGAACCATTCATTAATATTTCTCAATTAATTTTGAATCACAGAAAATTCAATCTAGAAAAATAAAGGCAGAACTACAGGATGTTAATTCCACACTCCAGCTTCTATTTTATCTTTCGATTATACGTGAGTCTAAGATAGATTTCTCTTCTCATTTCTTATGTCAGCATTCTGCTCTCTTCTAAGCTGCTACCCTTTCTGTCTCTGAAATTCATCAATGGAATTCTCCTTTGTGCCGAGAGAGAGTTTTGATGTTACCAGTCTTTTTTTCACGCTGATTCTTCTATTCTCTTCTCTTTTTTCTTCTTCTCTCTCATTCTTTTATTGGGTAGATCCGTCACACCTCAGCACACTTTTTTCATTCCTCTTTTCAGGTTGGTTTTTTTGGTACACATCCAACTGGCTAAGAGTGATGTGGATAGAGTGTTGGGTCATCTTCTCAGAATTGCCATGGCAATTTTATTGGCAATCAATCTTACCAATTGCCACGACAATATTTCACTTCCCTTATTTTCTTTCTGCATCATCTTCATCATTTTCTTCTACCTGCACCTGTGTTCACACAGAACCACATCTTTCCTCCTTAAGTGATAAAAGTAACAAGTAGTGGCCAACGTAGCTCAATCCAAGTTTTGTTATGCAATATTCTAAAATTATCCTAGAAATGCATATGTTTTTTTACTTAATTTCAAACAATTAATTCCATCTAGAGGCCTAAAATATAACTCTTTACAATAGTTATAATAGGTGCAGAAGTAGGGTTAGCACCAGTAATGTGACAGCCCAAAGTTGACCCTAGTCGGGAAGTGGTTTCGGGACTGCTAAACCGAGTCACCGAAATGTTTGAATGTGATACTTATTGTGAAGAATATGTAATTATGAATGTGTGAAAATTTCAAGCTTCAATTTGGTTGATTTCATGTGAATTTAGTCAATAGGACTTATGTGAGAAAATTCTAAAATGTGATAGGTCAATGTGTGAGGACCTATTAGTGCATGTGGACAAAGGGGGGGACTTGCATGTCAAATTCCCCCCCTAATGAGTAGTGGCCGGCCATGACAAGGAAGGATGGGCAAAACATGTCATGAAACATGTTTTGTTAGTGGAAGAATAAAATAAGGAGTATGGGTAATAAAGAAATGGAAAAAAAAAATGTGTGTGTAGTGTTTGTCCCCCCATTGCCGTGAGCTAAAGAAGAGAAAGGGGGGGGGATTTTGTTCATCCTTTTCTCATCTTCATGCTTGCCAAAAACTAGAAAGAAAAACAAAGAAAAATTTTCTCATCCTTTGGTTCATCCTTGGCCAAAAATTTTAAGGAGGAAAGAAGAAGAAAGGTGAAGAGATTCGGCCATGCATGTAGCTAGGCTAAGGTATGTTTGATGATGTTCCATGAGAGGCATGCATGTTTTAGTTGTTAGCTTGAGTTCTACCTAACCCATGGTCTAAATCTTGCTATGTGATGGAAATGGCACTTGACCATGGATGAATCATTCTTGGTTGATGTTTGATGTTGTGGTGATGAGGCATGAGTATGAGTTAAGATTCGGCCTAGGTGGAGGTTGTGTTAATGCCATTGCATGCAAAATATGAAGCTTGTTAATGATGCATGTGATGATGGCTTGATGATTCTTGAACCTCCTTTTTAGCATTTTTTTTTGTGAGCACATATGTGCATTGGTTGCTAAATGGAGAAGAATCGGCTAGCAAGATGTGTGCTAAGGCCGAATGTAACTTTGCATGTTAATGAGCAATGCATGTGTTAAATTGATGAAAAGGGGGAGGATGCTTTACTAGTGTGTATATGTGTGTATTAAGTGTTGAAATCGACCCCAAAAATGGACATGCATATTCGGCCAAGGGCAAAGAAATTAGCTAATATGTTGTGTTGATGCATGATTTTTGCATGTATGAGACTTTAATGTCTAATGTATAAATATGGGCTAAGTGCCTTGTGTTCATCTTTTGATGCCTAAATGATGAAATCAATTTATTTGTTTGATTAAGCTCAAGAGCAAAGGGGAAATAAAACCGATAAAGGGAAGGAAAAAGTGATTGAATAGCTAGCGGAATCGTTCGACAACACCCGAGGTAAGTTCTTGAGTAAGAGAGCTTAAATTTCGATGTGATTAAATCATGCTCTATGTGTGGCTATTGAGCCGAATGTGCAAGGACAATATGTGCCTTGTGTTTGAGTTTCGTAAACGAAAATGAAATATGAATGTATCATGAATTATTGTTAGATGTGCATGATTAATTGAATGCTGTCCGGGCTAAGTCCCGAAGGCTTTGTGCTAAGCGAATATATCCGGACTAAGATCCGAAGGCCTTTGTGCGAGATACTAAATCCGGGTTAAGTCCCGAAGGCATTCGTGCGAGTTATTAAAGCCGGGTTAAGTCCCGAAGGCATTCGTGTGAGTTGTTAAATCCGGGTTACGTCCCGAAGGCATTGTGTGAGTTACTAAAACCGGGCTATGTCCCGAAGGCATTTGAACGAGGAGCTATATCCGGTTAAATCCCGAAGGTACGTGATTTGGTAATGAATGAGCTTGCTGTAAAATTCCAGCGAATACTCGAAAAACATCCCAATATGGGGATATGTTACGTATGTGTTGAATTTAATCGAGCCCTTACAAATAAATGTTCGCTCAGTTGATAAACGAGCTATCGGCCTTCGGCTAAGTTAGTCTATTGTGTATGTGCATAAGGGTTGTTAATGTTGTGAAGCAAGTTTAATATCGATAAATTGCGTATTATGAAATATTCCGTTTAGCTAAATGTGTGATATTCTTTGTTTATGCTGGAATTCCTTGCTCAAACTTACTAAGCATAAATTGCTTACTCGTTACATTGCTCCTCTGTTTTATAGATTTTTGGTTCTCCAGCTATCGGACTCGGGATCTTGAAGTCGAAGTCGCCCACACTATCAAAGGCTCTTTTGGGTACTATTTTGGTTGAATTTTGTTATGGCATGTATAGGACTACCCATTGTTGTCTTTCGAGTACTTTATGAAATGTATAAGTGTACAGCCATGCGAAAATGGCTTGTAGAAGTGGAGTATGGCATTAGACCATTCGTATTTATGAATGTATAGATGGTTTCATGATGTAACTATGTTGGAATGGAAGTGTTGAGCAAATGATCAGCCACTAGAATGGCTAAGTATGATCATATGTGGGCTTATGTATGACAAGGCCCTAGTTGGTCCATGAAACCCCAAATTAGGTAAGGTTCACTTTGAAAACAGAAGCTGATAGCAGCAGTGGTGTGGATTGGAAAAATCACAAGAATTCGTAGGAGTGGAATTAAATAGTGAATAAATTATGTAATCGAACCTTGATGAATCTACTTTCATATGGAAGTAACGAAACAATTATAGGAACAGTACAGAAAGAGATATTCGGGTTCTTGTGGAACAGGGCCAGAACAGTTTCTGGATTCACTGTCCCGCCTTTGGAAATTCACTATAAATTGACCAGAGATAATTAGGGGTCATACCATATATGTATGGATTCCTCTCTGAGTCTAGTTTCCATAGAAACAAACGGCATCAGTATTGAAGCTCTGTGCAGAGAGATATCCCAGTCGTAATGGGAAAAGGTCAGTGTAGTCGACCCCTGTAACATGGGAGACTTTGACTAATAAACTGTACTAATTGGCCTGACGAAAAATTCTAGAAAAAAATCCATAGGTGGAGACATGAGTCTAGTTTCAGGGAAAAATCACAAAACTGATTTTTGAGTTGTGAAACTCAAGATATGATTTTTGAAGCGACTAGTACTCAGACTGGGCAGTGTCTGGAAAATTTTTTTTTTCAAAGTTTGTTAACATCTCGTGTCCGACTCCGGTGTCGGTCTCGGGTTCGTGGTGTTACAAGTAATCCTCTAAAAAGCTCCAATCATAGCTTCTAACAGAGGGCCAACACCTTTATCAACTATGTTCACTCTATGCTGCTGCACAGGAGGTGCAGAGGATGTACCATCATCTTAAATGTTCACATCCACATTCATACATCTACGAGGCACATCGAATCTAATAATCTAACATGTACAAATGAATAAGAGGTGTGGATGGCAGGAAAATGATCCAAGTCACATTCTTGGAAGAAAAATTTATAATAAAGGCAATGTGTTCCCATTCTAACCCAATTTCAAATTAATTCCTTCACTTCAATTAAAGATATCTCAAACAATTCAAGTATTCAGAAAAATTTGGACACTTGGGTTTTGTAACCCAGATTGCACATCAACAACTTAGGTCCGATTGTTCGATAACCTAGGCTCAGATACTACCAAATGCAAAATCCTAAATCTGACTCAGTCACCGAGCTCGAGTAACAAGATGCTACACCACTGTCACAATATCACACACTGCATAACATCTCATTAGCATATAGATGATAACACTTTAGAATAACGTATTTTTATGTATTAATTATGTATTTATTCTAAGTATCATCCTGCTAATTTGAGCTATTTATGATCCTTTATCTCATAGGGACTAAATTTGAGGCAAAAGCAAAATTAAGGGAAAAAGCGTGAATTTAGAGATAAAATGGGCCAATGTGCGACACAAGAAAAAGTTGGTGCCAAAAGTGCAAGCATGGAGGACTCAAGGGTTGAAATGCAAAAAGAAGAGATTTTATTCTATTAAACTCTATTATATTAGGATAATTAATATTGAGATAATTATTAAGGATTATTTTTAGGATTTTATTTTATTTATCTTTATTATCTTCAATTAAATGTATTTATCTTTTAGGAATTTAAGTAGGATTAGACTATCTCCCCTAGCACTATAAATAGGGGGTGAAGTGACTCAAAAGAGATCACTCTTTTTCTATAAACACTCTCTCCCCAAAAGTCTAGGCTTTTGTTCTTCTCATATTTCCTTTCAATAAAATCTCTATTGTTATTTTATTTATTTTCTTTTCTACCACAACTATGAGCCACTAAACCCATCTAGCTGAAGGTTGTCGAAAATCCCTGAAAGGGTTCATGAGGCTTAGAATCTGTACTTAGCCTTCTTAACGAGTATTCATCGTTTCTTCGCACTACAGGGCTGACGCTTCCGTCCATGTCCCTTGAGAAGTAAGCTTTTTAACGTATGCAAAGGCGGCCGCTTTGTATGTTTTGGAAAGGTTGCACAGTCGGTTCGTTAGCTTACTGCTCTAGAGGTTGGCGAGCCCAAGAGACAAAATGGCGTGGGATTCACCATTGAGAAGCGCTGATGTAGCATAAGACGATCCCACAAAAGCGATTGTTGGCTAGAGTTAGGTTCCACCAAATCGCAAGTCTAAATTCTTGGAACTGGTGGTCGTAGGCATCCTCTTCCACTATAACTGGCTTATTCAGTTTGGTAAGGATCATCTAAAAGCTGAGGATTGAACCCAAGGCGAAACGTGACAACTGGAGGCTGGAATCTCCCATAAGAATTTCTTTTCTCTCAACTCTATTTTTAATTTCTCTAATTTTCGATTCAATATTCTTAATTCTATTTTTATTTTATTTTTCGTCTTCAGATCCAAACATTTAATTCTATTTTTTTATTTTATTTTTTTCAGGAATGCAAGTTTTCTTGGGCAAGATTCTGCCTAGGATTTCACGGAACAAGATATTGTGCAAGCCCAGTCCTTGAGGATTTGACCCTACTTCCCTTTTACTATTCTTTTTCATTATTTATTAGGGATATGATATTTTTGGTGCTTTCAACGACTGCATCAAATTTTGACGCCATTGCCAGGGACTGGCAATGTACTAATCTTGTTTTTTGTTTCTTATGACCAGATCTGCTCCAGGTACTCTTGCGTTCGATTCAAAAATTGAGAATACTGCTAGAGCCAATCACAAGGAGACAAAGTTAAGGAAAAAGCAGTCAGCGATGGTTGGAACTCAAAATAACCCACCGCCAGAAATCGAAGTCGACGACGAAGCTGAGTCTAGGGTTAACAAAAACCCTACTCAAACACTTGAAAGCAAAAAAGTAGAAGTCGACTCACCAGAAGAAGTGCTTAACGCTAGGGTTAACGAAAACCCGAATCTAGCACACCAACCAATGGCTCAAAAAATTTGGCAACTGGCCGAAGCTCCTGCAGAACAACCGCCATTGTGAATCGCGTATCCTACTATGGATACTGATTTTGAGTTGAAGTCAGGTTTAATCCAGTTACTGCCAACTTTTTGTTGGTTGCAAAATGAAAATCCCCACAAGCATCTGAAAGAGTTTCATATGGTTTGTCTTAGCATGAAACCTCAGGGGGTAACTAAGGATCAGATTAAATTGCGTGCTTTCCCTTTCTCCCTAGTAGATTCCGCTAAGTAATGGTTATTTTATTTACCCCTTGGATCTATTACAACTTGGGTTGATCTATCTCGTTTGTTTCTAAACAGGTTTTTTCTAGCGTCTCGAGTAGCTGAGCTAAGAAGAGAGATCGTTGGAATAAGGTAAAAAGAAGCTGAGTCCCTTTACGATTATTAGGAGCGGTTTAAAAAGTTGTGTGCAAGCTGCCCACAACATGGTATAGCGGAGCAATCTCTCCTCCAATACTTTTACGATGGTTTGAAGACCATGGAGGTGAATATAGTAGACGCCGCTAGTGGAGGAGCATTGGTCAACATAACTTCCCAACAAGCGAGAGATTTGATCTTCACGACGGCTGCAAATTCTTAGTAGTTCCGAGCCAATACTGAACCCCCTAGAAGAGTTCACCAGCTAAGTAATTCAACCTTAAAGGATAAAGTTGATAGACTTACTAATATGATGAACTCTTTTATTGCAGGAAAAGCGAAGACAGCCCGATTATGTGGAATATGTGCTACACCTAATCATGCAACTGAAGCAGTCCCAGCTTGTATGATGATATCATGGCCCATCTGGATGCTGTGGGAAATTTTCCTGGGCCACCACAAAGGCAATACGACCCCTACGCTAATACCTACAACCTAGGGTGGAGGGACCATCCTAACTTAAGTTATGGGGCCAATCCACGAAATAACCAGCCATACCAAAATCGGTTTCCGTAACAGCCGCAAGGTTCAGGTAATTTTCTAGAAACCATGGTCAATAAGTTAGCAGCTAATGTTCTTAATTTTCAACAACAAACTCTTAATTTCCAAAAAGAGACGAAGGATTTCCAGCAGAAAATTGAGGCGTTCATCAGAGAGTTGACCACATCGATCGAGAAATTGACCTCTCAAGGGAAGCTACCGTCACAAACAGAACTAAACCCTAGATAAAATGAAAATGCAGTGACGTTACGAAGCAGAAAGATACTGGAACCGATTTCTGATAGGAATCTTGGCCAAAAAATCACTTAGGAAAAACCTGGGAAAGACGAACAGGTCCGACCAAAGCCTCCATTGCCTAAAATTTAACCTCTATTTCCAGAACGATTCAACCAGTGTCGAAGACGTAAAAAGGACAAGGAAATCTTCGAAACATTTAGGAATGTCGAGATTAGCATTCTGCTATTAGACACCATCAAGCAAATACCGCGATATGCTAAATTTCTTAAAGAGCTTTTCACCAACAAGAAAAAATTAATAGGTAATGAAATGGTGAATGTTGGTGAGAATGTATCTGCAGTGTTACAGCGGAAAATACTGGCAAAATGCAAGGATATGGGCATGTTTGCAATACCATGCAAAATAGGCCATCTGGGAATTAAGAAGCCTATGTGATCTAGGGGCTTCTATAAATTTAATACCGTATTCTATTTATAAATCACTTAACGCGGGTTTTTTGATAAAAACAGGTGTTTTTATTCAATTGGCGGACAGGTCTGTTGTGCATCCAGAAGGAGTCCTTGAGGATGTTCTGGTAAAAGTTAACGAGCTTATTTTCCTTGTAGATTTTTATGTGATCAAAATGGAGGAGGATAGCACTCCTGGATCTTCAGGTCTCTTACTGGGTCGACTGTTCCTTAGTACAGCTAGTACTAAAAGTGACGTTCGAAGTGGAACTCTCACGATGGAGTTTGATAGGGAGATTGTAAAGTTTAATGTTTACGACGCCATTAGCCATCTAAGCGAAATCTTGAGCGTAAATCGTATCAACATAATTGACTCTTTGGTGGAAGAGAATTTTGAGTCAATTTATGAAGATAATTCTGAACTTGGTGAATTTGAATTTGTTAATGAGTTATTATCTCCAAATACTAAACTGTTACCTTTTGTTATAAAGGCACCAGAGTTAGAAGAAATTGGCAATGATGCCTACGAGAATGCTTGCATTTATAAAGACAAGACAAAGTTGTTTCACGATAAGAGAATAGCTCAGAAGCATTTTTCGGTAGGACAAAAAGTTTTACTTTATAACTCCGTGTTAAAGTTATTCCCAGGTAAGCTTTGATCACGATGGCAAGTACCTTTTATTGTTACTGAAGTGTTCACACATGGAGCGATTGAAATAGAGAGTGAAGAATCTGGAAAGCGGTTCGTAGTCAATGGCCAGTGGTCGAAGCCGTTTTATGAGAATTTTCAAGTCTACACGATTGAAAAAATCCATTTGGAACCACCATAGAACCAATAATGGCATCGAGCTAACGACGTTAAACAAACGCTTGTTGGGAGGCAACCCAATTTTTATTATTTATTTATTTATTTATTTTCTTTATTGTCTTTTATTATTTATTACTTATTTGGATATTAATAAATTTCTCTTCTTTTGCTTAGATAAAACAGAACAAAAATGCGAAGAAAACTGTTGAGCAACGCTTAGAGCACATTGAGGCCCAACTTGAAACCTTTGGCCGACAACTGACTGAGCTCATTGCCATCATATGCGATCGACAGTAACAACACGGGGAGTTTTTCTAAACTTTTCTACCTATTTATTTCTTTTCATCCACATTGAGGATAATGTGCTTTCAGTAAGGGGATGTACTCTTCATTATTACAGTAATTTTCTGCTGTGATTTTTTGACTTAAGGCTTTAGTTTCTCTATATTTATTTAGAATCTTCTGCCTCTTTTCATGCCCAAGATTTTTACCAAGAATTGCCTACTATTTGACCTACAAACATGATTCTTGTTTTATGAGGAAATTACGGATTTTTCCATAATTGATGTCATCTCCACTGTTTTATTCTTATTAGGCTAAAAATAATTGTGATTCATAGAGTTAACTTTATCTTGCTTTTCGTAAAATTGATCAAGTTTAATACAAAGTGGACACTTAATATGTTTGCATGCTAAAATATGTTCATGATTATTAAGGTAATTACTGAAACTTATTTTTGACACATGATTTTTTTCTCTAAAGTTCTCATAAAAAAAGTTATTATTAAAATGTCGTTTAATGTTTCCGTGGTTATGAGTGCAGCTTAAAAACGTGACTGACTGAGTAACCGGGGTAGGGTCCTTGGGTTGTCATCCTATTTCAAGTCAAAAGGTTGTGTGACGTGTTAGGTAAAACTCCGCTAACCGGAATTAATTTTTTAAGAACATGTTGGGCTGAGTAACCGGGGTACGGTGCTTGGCTGTCATCTCTCTTCGCGTCAAAAGGTTTGATGTGTTCTTAAGAAAAAAATATAATAAATTAGGAGTCTACTAGGCTGAGTAACCGGGGTGGGGTGCTTGGCTGTCATCTTTCTTCGTGTCAAAAGGTTCAGTATATTCCTAAAGCATAAAAAATATAAATAATAAATAAATAAAAATCAAAATAAAAAAGAAAAAAAATATAATTTGGGGACTAAAGGGGGAAACAAATAGGGTGTCTTGGTAGGTTTGGTAATTTACCTAATTTTGATTAAATAATTCAAGTCGATTCTAATTTTTGTGCGTATTAATTGGAAAACTTTTTCTGTTTTACTTAAAGCAAGCTTAGGTTCTCTTTATTTTTCATATGCATTTTGACTAATTTTTATAAAACTTTGGAGTTGTATTTCTTTTATGGTAGAATCTAACTTTCACAGTAGATAGGAACCATACTTGAGGGCAAGCATGGGCTAATTAGGGGGAATGGAAGGAAAATGATCCAAGTTACATTCCTGGAAGAAAACTTTATAATAAAGGCAATGTGTTCCCATTCTACCCCAATTTCAAATTAATTCATGCACTTCAATCAAAGATATCTCAAACAATTCAAGTATTCAGAAAAATTTGGACACTTGGGTTTTGTAACCCAGTCTGTACATCAACAACTTAGGTCCGATTGTTCGATAACCTAGGCTCAGATACAACCAAATGTAAAATCCTAAATCTGACCCAGTCACCGAGCTCGAGGAACAAGATGCTACACCACCGTCACAATATCACACACTACATAACACCTCATTAGCATATAGATGATAACACTCTAGAATAACGTATTTTTATGTATTAATTATGTATTTATTCTGAGTATGATTTTTCTAATTTGGGCTATTTATGATCTTTTATCTCATAGGGACTAAATTTGAGGCAAAAGCAAAATTAAGGGACAAAAGTGTGAATTTAGAGATAAAATGGGCCAATGTGCGACACAAGGAAAAGTTGGTGCCAAAAGTGCAAGCATGGATGACACAAGGGTTGAAATGCAAAAAGAAGAGATTTTATTATATTAAACTCTATTATATTAGGATAATTAATATTGAGGTAATTATTAAGGATTATTTTTAGGATTTTATTTTATTTATCTTTATTTATCTTCAATTAAATGTATTTATCTTTTAGGAATTTAAGTAGGATTAGACTATCTCCCCTAGCACTATAAATAGGGGGTGAAGTGACTCAAAAGAGATCACTCTTTTTCTATAAACACTCTGTCCCCAAAATTCTAGGCTTTTGTTCTTCTCATATTTCCTTTCAATAAAATCTCTATTGTTATTTTATTTATTTTCTTTTCTACCACAACTATGAGCCACTAAACCCATCTAGCTGAAGGTTGTCGAAAATCCCTGAAAGGGTTCATGAGGCTTAGAATCTGTACTTAGCCTTCTTAACGAGTATTCATCGTTTCTTCGCACTACAGGGCTAACGCTTCCGTCCATGTCCCTTGAGAAGTAAGCTTTTCAACGTATGCAAAGGCGGCCGCTTTGTATGTTTTGGAAAGGTTGCACAGTCGGTTCGTTAGCTTACTGCTCCAGAAGTTGGCGAGCCCAAGAGACAAAATGGCGTGGGATTCACCATTGAGAAGCGCTGATGTAGCATAAGACGATCCCACAAAAGCGATTGTTGGCTAGAGTTAGGTTCCACCAAATCGTAAGTCCAAATCCTTGGAGCTAGTGGTTGTAGGCATCCTCTTCCACTATATCCGGCTTATTCAGTTTGGGAAGGATCATCTAAAAGCTGAGGATTGAACCCAAGGCGGAACGAGACAACTGGAGGCTGGAATCTCCCATAAAAATTTCCTTTCTCTCAACTCTATTTTTAATTTCTCTAATTTTTGATTCAATATTCTTAATTCTGTTTTTATTTTATTTTTCGTTTTCAAATCCAAACATTATTAAGGATTATTTTTAGGATTTTATTTTATTTATGTTTATTTATCTTCAATTAAATGTATTTATCTTTTAGGAATTTAAGTAGGAATAGACTATCTCCCCTAGCACTATAAATAGGGGGTGAAATGACTCAAAAGAGATCACTCTTTTTCTGTAAACACTTTCTCCCCAAAAGTCTAGGCTTTTGTTCTTCTCATATTTCCTTTCAATAAAATCTCTATTGTTATTTTATTTATTTTCTTTTCTACCACAACCATGAGCCACTAAACCCATCTAGCTGAAGGTTGTCGAAAATCCCTGAAAGGGTTCATGAGGCTTAGAATCTGTACTTAGCCTTCTCAACGAGTATTCATCGTTTCTCCGCACTACGGGGCTGACACTTCCGTCCATGTCCCTTGAGAAGTAAGATTTTCAACGTATGCAAAGGCGGTCGCTTTGTATGTTTTGGGAAGGTTGCACAGTCTGTTCGTTAGCTTACTGCGCCAGAGGTTGGCGATCCCAAGAGACAAAATGGAGTGGGATTCACCATTGAGAAGCGTTTATCTAGCATAAGACGATCCCACAAAAGCGATTGTTGGCTAGAGTCAGGTTCCACCAAATCACAAGTCTAAATTCTTGGAACTGGTGGTCGTAGGCATCCTCTTCCACTATAACTGGCTTATTCAGTTTGGTAAGGATCATCTAAAAGCTGAGGATTGAACCCAAGGCGAAACGAGACAACTGGAGGCTGGAATCTCCCATAAGAATTTCTTTTCTCTCAACTCTATTTTAATTTCTCTAATTTTCGATTCAATATTCTTAATTCTATTTTTATTTTATTTTCGTCTTCAGATCCAAACATTTAATTCTATTTTTTATTTTATTTTTTCAGGAATGCAAGTTTTCTTGGGCAAGATTCTGCCTAGGATTTCACGGAACAAGATATTGTGCAAGCCCAGTCCTTGAGGATTTGACCCTACTTCCCTTTTACTATTCTTTTTCATTATTTATTAGGGATAGGATATTTTTGGTGCTTTCAACGATTGCATCAATAGACATCATCCAAATTTGAACATTCATAGAGATTCCATGTCAAAAATACCCTAGGAAACATTAAATTATTCTAAACATAAGTTATACAAACATGTGATAGGATATAAGTATGCTTTTAAACCATTAAAAAATTGTAACATCCCAAAATTTGAGTTTTTATTTCTAAGTCATATCGATTAATGTGTCTGCTTTTGTGATTGCATGTTATAATTGCTCACTTGATATCGGAGGTTCGAGTCTCTTAAATTTTGGAATTTTGTTAAGTTTTTTACTTGGACCTTTAGATTAGGATTCCTGGTTTAAGTTTAATTATGTGCATCTTGTGTTAAGAATGAGTTTGCTAGTTTACTAGTCAAGTATTTGTCTACTTTCTGGTTTCGGGCTTGAGTTACTGCGTTTGCAACAAGGATTTTTATTTTTGGCATTTTTAGTAAAAACTAATTTGAAAGTTAAATGTCCTTCCTTCTTTTGGTTGACATTCTTCATCATTTTTCCCCAATTTTTCTTTCTTTCTTTCTTTTCTGTCCACATTTTCTTAATTTTTTTCTCTTATTGTCTGCTCTTCTATATAAATTGCTTCATTAGATCGCGTCATTGCTTGTTCCAGTGTGTTTCAAGGTAAGTTGCATTGAATGTTTCGTAAAGTGTCTTGTTATGCGATTAGGGGTCCTTCAAAAGCCTTGAGGTCTGATAATTTGTTATGTGTTGTTTCGACACATTAAGGGAGGATTCAGGAGACACCTAATGCTTATGGTTCACTTAGGAATTGAACGAGCACCGAGAATTCGTGATAAGTAATATTTCACCTGTTTCATGTTATAAGTCGAAAGTTTCGACGAAGTTGATTGTTGTTGCTTGCGTATGTTGTGAAAGTGTTGTTGAATTGAATGTTTGAAACTTGTTTTAGGCTTGGAATTCGTAATTGGGTGCCTCCACAGCGTTGGGTAACAGGTGGGCATTGAAACCCTTACATTTACTTTGTTTTTCTTCGTTAGAAATAGGGCTATCAACGACACATGGGCATGTTTGCAGGCCGTGTGTGTCACACAGCCAAGTGAGAGTCGTGTGGTAAACTATGTAACTCCCTGAGTTTGAATTTGAGTTCACACGGGTAAGGCACATAGGCGTGTGCCAGACTGTGTATGGGAAGCAAGGTTTAGGGGCTACACGGGTAAAACACATAGGTGTGTGTCCAGGCCATATAACTCCCTGAGTTAGGATTTGGAGTCACAAGGGTAAGACACACGGGCGTATGTTAGGCCGTGTGTAGCCACAAGGGCATGTGAGCCTAGACTACGAAATTTTGTTAGCATCAAAACTGACTGGAGAGGCAGAAGTAAGCCATCCTTAGGATGTTTATAAATTGAACTGAATGATGTAGGCTAGTTATCATGATTACTAGCGGATTTTGGTACGAGTTAGATACTAATGATATCGACATCTTGTTATATTAGAAATGTGTGAACATATCTGTAACTATATTACATACATATATACATGTCTGTTATCTGTCTACATTGACATAGGGTGGAAGTTGTGATTTGGGGGGAATATTCTGTAGTGAACTGATGGTGAAACCACTTATGGTATTATCTGATCTAGCAATGAGATTGTAAACACTACAACATGTCATACCCACACTATGAGGTGTGTGGGGTGGTGTGTAGCGGATGGAATAGGGAAGTGCATCTGTACTAATCTGCTACTGTATGACACATGCATCTGATCGTATTTGTGTTACACATGCATCTGTACTAATCTGTTATGTATTGGGATTGTTTTGTATCTGAATTTGTTTAAGGTTGTTAATCTGATTGAAAAGACTAAATTGAGATCTGGATAATTTAATAATATTCGAGTTTTGTTTTATACGTAGACTAGTCTGTTATGTTAAACCCTACGATGCAACTAATTAACTACTTGAATGAATTTCAGGGAACTCACAAGAATAGGCAGTCGGCAGATGTGGGACTCCGTCATCTATCAGACTTACTAATATATATGTGTGTGAACCTATGATTTAATTCCGTATTTTAAATTTCTAGGATTTGATTATGTTTTGGATAATGGATGTTTTCACAACTTAAAAATGATGAAAGGCTTACTTTAACTATGATTGTTTTCTAGTAGGATAATGTAACGTTCTAGACTTGGTCTTCCCGTCTAGGCCGGGTTTAGGTGTTACAAAAATTACCAAAAGGTCATGTAGGTACCGATACTAATTCAATGATATCGATAATTCTCAAAGATGGTATCGAAATTGACTAGAAAATCGGTACCAAATCAACATTCTATTATCCTGCAAAAATTAAAGCCCATGAATTATCGATACAAATAAAAAATGTATCGATATTTTTACCCTGAGTATCGATACTTGTAAACTCTAATTTATATAGAGTTTTTATAGTTGTTTTTGACACCTTTTTACTTAAAAAATAATGTTAATCCCGAATATTTGATAGTCAATTGGGTGAATTTTGTTCATATTATGATAATGGGCATGATTTAATAAAACATGCAATTTTATGGTTTTTTGTATTAATTTTGGGCATAATTTAATTAATTCATACTACATATTAATTTCTTCTATTTTTGTTGCAGTGGGAACATGAAGTTGATCATGCATGAAGCTCATTTTAATTCTTGCATGGACATGAGACTATTTCTACCCTAATTGGACGGCAAAAGGATGCAATTTGGGTCATGAAGATGTCACCTTGATCCACTTAAAAATGGTTTACATGATGGACAAGTCTAACAACTAATTGGGGCATAAAATCATCCAAACAAGGAGGAGAGAAGCCTAATTCAGTAAGGGCATATGAGCAGCCCAAAATCAGCTTTTGGGAGATTTAATTAGAGGTCCCTACACTTAGAAATGAATTAAAAATTAGCATACCACTTTTACCCTTGAAACGTCTACCACCTTGCTTGATTCAAGCATGATTTCATGCATGAATCAAGCAACTAAATAACCCCTTATCTCCACAATTTATGGCCGACCATGGGAAAGAGAAACCTAAGGGATTTTAAGCTGTTTTTAGTAACCCTCTTAGTAATTCATCTTACATCTTATTCTATCATCCCTCACTCAACATTCATTCTTCATTCTTTCCTCTCATTACATTTTATTCTTTCTTTTCACGCATAGCCATCCTCATTTTCCCTTTCCCTTAGCTAGTAATTCCCTAAGAAAAAAACACTTTCTTGGTCGGCCACCTTGAGGAGCACTTTGTGAAGGAGCAAACATGAGGATTGAAGAAAGCCTCTATGATTGATTCCTAGAGAACTATCAAATCAATTAGAGTTTATTCTTCCTTATCTTTGTTTTATTTTGATATTAATCATGTTCATAATTTGTTTTGTTGTTTTCCATCAACAATGGTAGCTTAATTTTGTTTAGCTAGAATGATTACATTAATTTGATGAAGCTCATTTGATTTATGTTCATAATGTTCTATGCTTTCAATTAAAATCATGTATGTATTTCATTCATTAAAATGTGATTGAATGCATTAGAATTAGTTGAGCGATCCTAGGCAGACAACAATTAACGGATGAAATAATTGAAAGGTGCATGCTTAATTTAGATCCTAGCCCAATTAAATTAGAGGTTCGTAATAACTCGAGAGAGCTCTATTACCTTGCATAGCTTTTAGATTTGTGTGATTAAATTGTTTCAAACCAAATCCGTCATTGTTACTTTACATGAATTCTTAGAAACCCTTAGTTAAATATGATCAAGGTAGTATGCATGTTTTTCTAAGTAAAAGATTCCGAAAGGACTTAATATTGGTTTCAAAAAAGTTCATGAAAGATCGAGTAGCCATGGAATATTTTTTGGAACATTATGAGCATGATAAAAATGAATTAAGTCAATTGATGTGATTATTCTAGCCTATTCATGTTATTGTTGTTGAAATCTTGTGAATTCTGCTACTAAATCCATCTCATTCATTTTATTGTATACATTGGATTTAGGTTAATTTTCATTAGGGATCACTTTGCATCTAGATTATTTAATTTAATCATCAATTACCATAAGAATATTGTGTTTCTCTTACCAAATTGTTAATATTAATTTTGCAAAATATTGATTAACATATACAGTCCTTGTGGAGACGATAACTCTTTTACTTACTTATTACTTGATAACAGCTGTATACACTTGCATAAACCCATGTTACAATACTCGAGAATGGTACCGATACCAAATTGAGCTACTAACTTCCTGCACATCCAAAATATCATGGAGATATCGATACTATTACCCGATTATCGATACCTCTACATCAAACATAAAAAATTTCACCGAAACAGGGCATTTAACACAACCATACATATTCCAAAACATCAAGAAATTATAACTTCTAAATTTTAACATCAAAAGTATTAGAATTTGTAGTTCCATGCA
This sequence comes from Gossypium hirsutum, assembly GCF_007990345.1. Classification (NCBI taxonomy): domain Eukaryota; kingdom Viridiplantae; phylum Streptophyta; class Magnoliopsida; order Malvales; family Malvaceae; genus Gossypium; species Gossypium hirsutum. The sequence continues at coordinate 29,628,179 of NC_053446.1, forward strand.
ACATCAATAATTTAAGCTAAAAAACCTAATAAACTATTAGCAAACATCCATAATTTTTACAAACAATAATACCAACCAAACATCTGAAACATCATGGAAATAAACAACAAAAAGTTATACCACATTGCCTTATTCCCATAGTGTAAAATAATAGCTATAAATCACCTACTCAAATGCTAACTCTACTTGGATCACTCCCTTGGAAATTTTTCGCACTGCTTACACCACAACCCTAACAGTCTGCAAAGGTTTAAAAAGGAGCAAGTAAGTTTAAACAAGAGTAGTGAATGATTATAATATCCACCAAATAGACATGAATTCATACATTAATCGAAAACGATTAAAGCTCAACTACATACGCACTATGTTAAGGGAACATATTAACATATTCAAATATTACCAAACAACACATTTAGCTTATTTTCCACATGTTCATGCATACATCACATATCATAATATCACATTTTATGAAATCATATTTAATGATAGTTTGACACTTGAGGCTATGAAACATAAAAGTGGGCTCTATCACCACTTATCGGAGACACGGATTTCAAACACACCAAATGACTCGTAGAGTTGAACATATCTCAAAAGCATAGCATATAGCTAGCACTCTCCAACACACCAAACATGCCTTAGTGAATGGAGCGTAGCTCATATTTCCTTATCTCTCCAAAACTATCCTGGGTCTCAATGCCCCCAAAACACAACATATGGGTGAGTACTCATAATCCTATGGCATGCCAACTCTATCCAACGGTCTCATAAAGTCACAAGGCCAAAGTATCCACAATAAACCACATAATTACTTACCATTTTCTGCACATTTTCTCTGTATATTCACATTATAAGCACAACATAATCACTGTCATTCGGCGTGTACAACATGCTTGCAATTAACACTTTCACAACAACCATTACAAGCTTATATCACATATCAGAGTATCACCTCTTAATTCACAATACCACAATACATAATCACATGTTTCACAAATTAAATAAGGGTATGAGAAAGCTTACACTCAGAACTTATGGTAGGGGTTTAGGCTAACCCTAAGTTCCCAATTAACATTATGACACGCATCTACAAGTAGCAATTCCAAAAACCCGCCGATCGCCTTCTCACCTTGTTGCCGAAAGCTTAAACTAGTTTTTTCTTGCTTTTCACTTTACTTGTAAAAGGTCCTAACGATTTCGAAACTTCACCAAAGTAAATCACATAATACACACAATTATCATTCAGCAAAAGACTCACCAAAATCAACTAAAAGCACAAGCCTAAGCCAAATCCTCATGAAACTAAAATTTCGACAAGCTTAGTCAAAACATAAAAATCTCAACACTTACTCGTTCCTATCGCATAAATCTAATTCTAATTGAATAATTAAACATCCAAAAATAATTCCTAACCTTCAAACTACTCAAAACTATACAAATTCATGGTTCCAAAATTTCGACATATTATGACAATTTTCACGAAAATTCAATAAAACGTTAGAATTCTTTAATGAAACTTTAAGAAATATTTAGAAACCTTCTGATAACATCAAAACAAGTTGAAAAACACTTTGAAACATCGATTTATACAAAATTCTGAATTTCATCAGTAGCAACCCAAATTTTGACATTTATTCTAAACATTCGATTCAATAGATAAAAACTCTATTTAAAAGACTAGATAACATAAAAAAAGCTAATAGGAAAACGAATTATTACCTTCAATGGGAGAAAATGAACGTTTGGTTGAAAATCTGAAAAATCCACAAGTTTGAGCAATGGTGAAATTAATGGTGTTTTTTTATGGTTTTTGTGGAATTCAAAAGAGGTTTAATGCTAAAATGATTGTAGAAATAAAAGAATTGGAGTTTGAGAATTAAAATTGGATGAATAAGACTTGGGTAAGCAAGGGACGACTAAACACACATGAAAGGGAAGTGGTTTCGTGAGTTCTCGTAGGTGAGGGGAAAATATTAGGTTGATTTTAAATTTTTGGGTTATTTACCCTTTTAGTACTCCTAGTTTTAACTCTATTTTCAAAACAGTCCTTATTTCAAAATTAAAAATCTTTTGAACATTGTTTTCAAAAATTGATTTAATTTTCTAAAAGTCATATACGAAGACATTTCCGGTTTACCATGCTACAAAATTTCCGAGCACACTAGAGCTAAAATTCCTAAATTACCCTCAAAACTACTAGGCCTAATTTTGAGGTGTGACAAACCTTAATAAACCATAAACCAGGATTTGTCATGTCGAATCATCAAAAATAAATCAAGAACAAGATTAAATGTGGAAGCGTACCTGAATCCATCGATTTCTTGAAATCTTCGAATCTTATGGTTTTGATCTTTCAAATTAGCACACAAGTAATTTAGAGAAGGTGACTCTCTTTTCTAAAGATGGGATATTAGAAAAGTTACGTATGTGTAATTTGGGGACCATAACCCTAATATATATAACTTTTGTACATTAGCCTTAATTTCTAATCAGCCCATCATTAATTAGAAATTAGTTACTAGAATATCTACATATATTTGGCTCATATTTTATTTAATAATTAAAACTTAATAAACTTTAACCAAATTAGATTACTTTTTAATTTGGATTAATCTTTTATAATAATAAATAATAACATATAATTATGCTTACTATATATGTTATTTCCATATTTTTTTCAACAAGAGACTATTTATGCGCAACTTCAAACCAAAATTACCCAAATAGAATGGAGAGCATTCACAAGGGAAAAATGCTGAAGCCCACACTACTGTGCTTAAAAAGGATAATGCTACTGAGATGGTACTGATTCTATTACGAGGAATCAATGGGAGACTCTAGTCTACTGGCTACTGCAAGGAGTTAATATTAATGGTTTCAATTTCAACTATTTTGAGCTTGGCATTGCAAATGTTCATAATGCTTTTTAGGAATCTGGTTGGTGTACCTTATTTTTGAATTATGACTACTTTGTGCTAAAACATACAAAACATGGAAAAGAGTCACTCATTCTTTACTTGGTGTATGCTTTTTGCACTTTTATGCGTGATATCTACAAACGAGCAACCATAACATGGTGGCCATGATAATTGGTGAGCTTAAAGCTAGGCGAAGTCAAAAAAATTGTTTAAGGGTTGAGATAAGATTATAAAATTTGGGGCTCAAAGTTAAAATACTTATATTAAATTATTAATTTTTCAAAAGGATTAAAATTATGATTTTTCCATTTAATCAAAGGTTAAAAAGGACTAAATTGAATCTTTTAATTTTGAGGAGAGGCTGTAAATGGAATTATCCCATTGAACAAGCCAGCTGCCTCTTTCGCCAACTTAAGCATCCATAATTTCTAAAGGTTTTTTAAGCAGTTGCCAAAAGAGCCTTGCTTTACAATATTTAAGTGAAATGATGATTTTAACTTATTAATATTATTATGACATATTTGGAAGTAGAGGTGTTCATGAGTTGAGTTGAGTTAAGTTGAGTCGAGTCGGGTTCAAGTCTAACCCGATCTAAAATATGAGCTTAAAATTTTGTCTAAGCCAGCTCATATATGCAAAAGATTAACCCAAGTTTATTGTAGGTCCCCGCCCATATTATTTTAATTTAATATTTAATAATTTTATATATTTTTCTATTTATTGGAAATTTTTATATAATCAATCTTAATATTATTTCAATGTTGCATAAGAGTAGTATTATATATTTAGTATAGATTTATTTTTTTAATGTGTTATAAATTACATAACATATAAAAATAACATAATATAAAATATTATAAACTTAAAAACGGGATGAACAGGGCTAGGCTCGAGTCTTTATTTTTCAAACTCAAGTCTAGCCTATATTTTAAACAGGTCTAATTTTGTTGTTCAAGTCTATTTTTCGAGCCTAATATCTTTACTTAAACCTTCTCTAATTTCAGACAGACTCTCAAACAGATAATTCAATCTATAAACAGTTGTATTTGGAAGTTTCGTGGCTTGATTTGCTGCCAGCAATATGAAATTACTTGAAATTTTTGTCAAAGCTTCCCTATTTTAGATATTCTACTATTTAAAAAAAATTGTGATTGTTTAATTCAAACCAGGAACAATTCATTTTTTTTTATATAATCTGTTCTAAAAACTTCTCTAAACAATCTGCAGACAATATGACAATTATTGTAGCAGCTTGGCAATATGACAATATGGCTACTAATGTGGAGCAAACCTCTTCCTCAGCTTGGCAATCTCCTTGGAGTTCAATCCAAAGGCCTTCTCCAGAAGCTTTTCTTCGATCCCGGAACCGAAAACGGCATTCGGAATTCTGACCAAACCTGGATTTTGGCTGTCGAAACTTCCCAAGATTGTTGCAGGCATATCTCCAACATTCATTTGAAAGTGCAATAGCCCCTTTGGAAACACCATGACTTCACCCTTCTCAATCACTTTAGCGAAGATTCGGTTTTCGGTATCGACGAATCCTGAGTAGATTTTCCCTTCAAGAACAAATGCTATTTCGGTTGCTCTCGGATGGAAATGCGGCATGTTGATGCCGCCGACTTCGAAATCAGCTCGAACGAACGACATGCCTAGTGTATTCAATCCCGGAAAGATGTTGACATTCACTGACGTAGCTGCTAAACCTGTTTCACTGAATTTCCCCGGAAACTTTATGCCGGAAAACACGAAATCTTCGACCGTGGCAGCCGACGAATTCTTGCATGCTGCAATCCCTGTGCTGGGGATACAAAAGTCTTGGACAGGATCAGGGTCAGATCCCAAGCTTGTAATGGCATAATAGAGGAAAAACACCAGCAAAAGTGGTAGCTTTGGACACATTGTTGTCAACTTGAAAATGCTGCTCTCCAATCTTTACATATATGAATAATTAATGAAGAACAAGTCTGACTCCAAGGCATGTGAAACCCACAGTGGGAAGATATTAATATTTCTAAAATTATACCTGTTGCCATATATATAGCCAGTGGCGAAGGCAGTTGATAAAGCTTTAAAAAAATGGCAGCTTCTTCTGCAATTTCTGGTAAACTTATTTTGAGTATATAGTGGAATATTAGGTAGAGCAAAGATTAGCTGTATTTTATGTTTTGATTATTGAAATAAGCGTATATTTTAAGATAATCGAATCACTACACAAATCTTAAAGTTGACTCTAGATTCCAACTACTTAGAAACAGACGAAGTGCAAATGAAGATAAGCATAAAGCAATCCATGTGCTTTTATTTCTTTATATACTAGTAAGAATCGTGTGCTTCGCATCACGCATTCTAAATATTTGTAAGATGTAGGGCTAGTTTGGATGGGCGGTGTGTTTACCTCCGGTGAGATTAAAAACAGTGGTGGCGGTGAGATTAGTTACTGTAGCGGTGAGATTGGGTACTGTAGTGGTGAGATTAGAAATAATGGTGGAGTGTGTGTTTGGATTCAAACGCAGCTGTAGCAGTGAGGTGAGAATGAAAAATGACTATTAAGGACATCAGATTAGAATTGATATATAATAGAAGTTATTTAAATTATTTTACTTTTTTAAAATTATTAAAATATGCAAATTTATTTAATAAAATATTAAAATGTATCTTCCATTATTTTAATGAATTATATAATTAATTTAAATTAATTATTAGATAAAATGATAATTATTTTTAATTTTTTTATAGTTATAATTAATTTTTTTATAACAATGATAAATATTATTTTCACAAATAATAACATTATACTTGGATCTAATTTTGAAGTATCTAAACGGATGATTTTTAATAAAAAAAATATAGTAACATAAAACATAACAAGTTTCATTATTACTAGAAATTAGGTTATGATACAAAATGTGTTTACAAATATTGATTCATTAAACTAGTTGCAATGGTTTCCCTTAACATTGTGATTTCAAGGTCACTTTCTCTGTTAGAAGAACTCGATTCACCTCTGTCAAACTGGCTTGAAAAGACTGGCATGTCCGGTATATTCTCAAATTCTCGAAAATCCTCATCATTTGACCAAGCATGTCTTCGAATGTAATTATGCAAAACCATTGTTGCAATAACTATTAAAACTTGCTTGTCGAATGAATAACTTGGAATATCTCTTAATATTGGCCATTTTTTTTCCACACTCCAAATGTTCGTTCAATCACAGAGCGTAACGAAGAATGGGCATGATTAAAGATTTCATTTTTTTCCAGATACTTGATGATTACCTCGACGAAAATCAGGTAAATGATATCGTTTCCCCCTATATGGACCTAGAAAACCTGCCATTTGTGGATATCCGGAATCCACAAGATAATATTTTCCTGCAAAAAAAGTAAAACATAATATCAAGTTTAAAAATAAATTAAAAATTTTAATATTTTTTATGTAAAAAGTAATTAAAAAATTAAAGTTCGACCTGGTGGAGGGTGTGGAAACTTCAACTCTTGCTTTCTAAGTGCTTGCAAAAAAATTCTACTATCATGTGCTGTTCCTTCCCAACCAGGAAATGCAAAAATAAAGCACATGTTGAAGTCACAAGCTGCCATAATATTTTGAGTTGGTTCACCTTTCCGTCCGATATAAGGTATTTGAGAAGAAGGCGAAATGCATGCTTTTATGTGTGTTCCATCTATGGCCCTAATACAATCCTTTAAAATAAATACAAGTAATGAGATAAAAGATAGAAATAATTTATGTTTTAAAAATATAAAGATTGTGTAAATTTTACCTTAAAGTGAGGCCAATATCTTGTATCATGTCGAATATGGTTCGGTACTTCCTCGAATTGACCTTCAATGGGTTTAATCGTGTCTATTCCCATTCGAGCAAATATATGCAACATATCAGTAAAAATTCGACTAACAGTTTCCCCAGATCGTTGAAATCGCTCTGTTGCATTTGAGTTTGATTCTCTATTTCCAAGAATGTACAATGATAATGCTAACTTCTCCATCGCCGATACTTTCCCATTCTTTAAGCCATAATTTGTTTGCAAATCATGCAACAATCTGTGAAATATATTTTTTGGCATCCTAAAACTAATCATGCAACGATCATCGTGCCCATTTAATACTTCGTCCACCCACATTTGACCAGTATAATTTGAATCCATACGCGGTTGCATAGTGAAATAAGTTTCATGATGTACCAATACACTGCTTAACACATATTCTTCCTCATTATGATAATTGTTGTGCTCAACTTGGGTAACAATTGTGGCTATTCTTCGTTGAGCTTCTTCACTTAATTCAGAGGTATCATAATTCATATCAAAACTATTATACATATTGTTAAATTCATCCATAACCTGAAAAAGTAATCAAATGAAAATAAATCCTTTAAAATCTCGTGACATTCTATACAACACAGAAACTTGATTAAAAGCATAACATAAAAATACCAAACATAAAAAGTAGCATACATTAGTTTTACATATAAAAAAGTAGTATAGTTATATTACAATAATATTTCTAAGGAGCTGATGGTGGAGGTGGTTGATGGTATGGTTGGAAGGGAAATGAGGATGTTGCTACCAAGGATGAAAATGATGCAATTGGATTTTGTTCAGCATACTCACGTCGAAGCCACCAAACCCTATCATCTGGATCTAAGTTCAAAAACATTTCTCGTTTCACCGGTATTTGGAACATTTTGGTGGCAAAATAGTACAGTTCATCTCTTTTTGGAATTTCATCTCCCAAAGCACGCAAAGCATCCATTGCATTTGAAATAGTATATTGAGAGTGAGGAAAAATAATTTCATTCACTGACTTCCTTGGACTAGCCATACTGATACGAGTCACAAAAGCCCAAATTCTTGAAGATCTAATTGTTTAGGGTTTTCGTAGGAGTTTCTCGTGACTTGGCAACTCGATCTTGGTCCGCGCGCAACCCCGTATCATTTGGTATCAGATTTTGGGCGTTTTGGGTGTTCTTGGTTGATTTCTAAACTGATCTCTATTTTTTAAAGCATAAACGACAGTTTTACCCAGAAAAATTGTTCAAAAAAAATTCATTTGAGTGGGTAAACGTTGTCCGATTGATCTGAAATTTTACATACATGTTTTTGGCACTGTGATTGAATATAAAAAATTATTCCCGCAAAAAAATCAGTCAAAAAAGTCAAAAAAATCAAAAAATACGAAATTCAATAAAAATTTAAAAAAAGATTTAGCGGGTTGAATTTGGTGCCCAAAATTTCCAGATCAAAAATTCAATATATAAAGACACTCCAGATTTAATTTCGTGATTTTTGGAGATCAGGAACACCTCGAACGAAGTTGTCAAGTTACTCCGCAGTTTTTCGGGTTTTCTGTTTTCAGCAATTTTTATTGATTCTTAGCTGTAGGTTTTCATTTGTTTCCCTTTATTCTTCCTTTACGTTATCTAACACCTTCTTGTTTCTTGTGTTAGTAGGATTTAAACGTGTGCACAACTTCTTCCTCGGTGCAACACGAATCAATTGGTGTCTCGTCAGTTTTTGGCATCCTAGTGCAAATTAGGATTCTTTGGTAGTTTGGTTCACACTCTCTAATTGGTTGATATAAACTCTGATAAAGAACTCACAAGATTGAATTCGACCTCATTGAGAATTTGATTTTTTCTTTTTGAGTGATTAACGGTGAGGTTTGATAACTTTTATTTTTGAGTGTTGAGTGTTTTGCAGGTTTTAAAAAAAATGTCTACAGGTGATAATACTAGTGACATATTTAAAAAATTCCAACAACAGTTGGACGAACAGGCTGCTGCACTTCGAGCGTTGACTGCTACTATCAATGAGGTGCGGTTGAATCAAGAGCCTCAATATCGAGATCAAATTAAAGACGATGTGGATAACCAGCCTCCTGCTCATAGGCGCGCTCCTCGGCGTGTCCCTAGAACTGATTATGATCTTCATGATCGTGGACAACCCTCTTTGGCAAAACCAAAGAGCGAGCAGCAACGAGAACATCTCTTTCATACTCGCTGCCATGTACAAGGTAAGCTTTGTAGAGTTATTATTGATGGTGAAAGTTGCTCGAACGTAGCCAGCACGACGATGGTGGAAAAGCTTTGCTTAACCACTACCAAGCATCCACGACCTTATCAACTACAAGGGCTTAGCAACGAAAGCCAATTTAAGGTCACTCAACAAGTGCGCATCGCCTTTTCTATCGGTAAATATCAAGACGAAGTCGTGTGCGACGTAGTACCTATTCAAGCCTGCCATTTATTGCTAGGAGAACCATGGCAACTGGATCGAAAAGTCACTCACGATGGTCGTACCAATAGGTATTCTTTCAAGCATCAAGGAAAGAAACTTACCTTAGTGCCGCTCACTCCGGAACAAGTCTATGAGGACCAAATCAAACTGAGAAATTCTGTTAAAACAAGTGAGGAAAAAGAAAAAGAGAATGAAAAAGAGCAAAAAGAGATTGAGAGTGAAAAGGAATGTGAAACAGAAAAGAAATTTGAAAAAGAAGTTGAAGAAAGAAGAGAAAATGAGTTAGAAAAAGAAACAAAAGAAAAAGACGAGGAAAGGCTAGTGAGGAATGTTTCTACTAACCAAGATATGAATTTTTCTTGTGTTGCTACTTTTCAGGTTCCTGAAAGATCGAAAGATAACTTTCAACTTCAATACCTCTCAAATGAAAGACGCTTTCATACGATCAACTTAGGCAAAGATGAAATCACACTACATGATCCCGAAGGTAAGCGAGGTAAGGAAATTTTAGAAACCGAGTCCAGTGCAGATTTGAAAATTATTGATAAAACTTTTGGTGACTTAGTTCTTAAAAGATCCCCTCATTTTGATCCGATTAATTGTTACTCTTCGATTGTGGTTGATAAAGTCATTACGAAAAGAAGCGTGATTTGTTATTCTCTTGATTTACCTTGTGTAAATCCTCGAATTTGTCCAAATCTGTTTTGGAGAATAAGGTAACGAAATTTTCCAAATTTGTTTTCAATTTATATTCGTGCCTTAAACAGTTTATGTGGTTGTACATGAAGTTTGAGTTCCATTTGACAAAGGTTAACTCAACAACGGAGATTCGACTACACTATGCCCCCGATGAGCGAAGGTTTGTTTTAAATGAAAAAGGTAAAATCAACCCTTATTCTTCTGCTTATCGAGGTAAGATGCTTGAAACCTTTGAAACACTTTTTTACTCCTCGGATAGTGATAAAGATCGTGTTGATGAACACTTAGATCGAAACGTGCTTGACTGTCCTATTTTATTTATTGATGATCTATCTGTTTTGATGGTTGATAAAAAGATTCTTGTTTTGATAATGTATGTGTGAGTGAATCTATAGACCGTCGATTAATGCATGGTATGATTATGCAACTCTGTGAACCATGTGAATCTTTTCAAATACCTACTTGTGACGATTATGTTTACCATTTGATTTATTACTCGCAATTTATTCATGGTTTGTGGGAACAATGTGAGACGACTGAATGCCTTAAAACATGTCCATCTTTGTTTCAAATATTTGACGAGGCAGTGGTGAGTAAATTAGATTGTTTGCATGGTAATCTGAATCTGTCCATTCACATGCGTTATACCTGTTCTGTTATGCTTATGATTGGACTACAAGCTTGTTTCCGTTGCTATTTACTATCTCATGGCTATTCTTTTCAGTGGACTCAATTGCCATTAGTCCCGTTCGATAGAGGAAAGTCGAGTTCATTTGATTTTTTAGATTCGAGGACGAATCTTTTTAAGGAAGGGGGGAATGATACGAGTCACAAAAGCCCAAATTCTTGAAGATCTAATTGTTTAGGGTTTTCGTAGGAGTTTCTCGTGACTTGGCAACTCGATCTTGGTCCGCGCACAACCCCATATCACATACTCTCACACAATTTCTCAATCTGAGTAGTTAATGTATTTCTTAATGATTTTCTACTTGAACTTGATTTTTTCCCTTACCGTGTACAGCCCCAAGTGTTTGCTTTCTTCGATTAGGGATTTCATGAGAAGGGTTTGATGGTACCTCATCAAGGGGAATACCTTCATTCTCGTTACTATGTTCATCTGAATCACCAAATCCCTCATAAGGTGCATCATCTCCCATAGGAATCCCACTTGGAAGAACACCAGACGAAGGTGCCCATGCGTTCTCTCCGGTGGCTACAATGCCACCAAACATTTGCCACATTAACTCATTCAATCGTGGCTCAATTCCTTTTCTTCTTAAATCCTTTAAAATCAGGATTTTTCTACATAAAATGCTAAATGTTAAATGTTATACTAAGATTTTTATAATTGTAAATTATTAATTTCAATAAACTTTATGCATTAAAATAATGATAAAGTTAACACTAACCTGTATTTTTGCAGCCCACCATTCTTCGGTAGCATCGACCGTCTTTTTAGATGGACACCATCCAATACCTGTAGATTCCTTAAGCAACTCCCTCCATAACCTCCATTCTTTTTTTAATGTATCCCACTTATTTTTCAATTGAGGTTTTCCATAATTTTTTTGTGTTTTTGCTTGAAAAAGAGCAATGACATTTTCCCATCCTTTTGAGTTTAGATGAGTTGTCGGTCTATTGCCAGCATTGACTTCATTCACGCAAAGTTCACAAAATATCAACGTCAACTCATCATCCCAAATAGCTTTTGTTGCTAAGCTACTATCTCCCTCCACAAAATTTCGTGTCTTTACCATCTATTATTATTTTGATTTTAAATGTCAATAGACATAAAGCCATAAATATATAATTAGATATAAAAGCAGTGGTGATTAATTTCATTGGAAATGTATAACTCTTTAGCAATAAGTCCTACATCATTACACTAAGGGAATATTCGTACTCTAATCACAAGTAATGCAAAATAGCTTTTGTGTTTATCTGCTATTTGAGTTAAAAGTCTTTTATTCTCTATTACTTGTGTACTTAATTTTATCTACCTTTTCCTTTCAATTTTAATTGCTTGTTGATGATGTTCAAGAGGCTAGTATTGGCTAATGAAGTTTGCAAAGTCCTTATTGCATGCAAGGTAGCAAAAATTTAAAAGCAATTGGCTTTGCATGTCAGCCACATGCACTTGCATATGCATACATACATGTACCGAATTTGCCAATAAGGGCTCAGTAGCTTTTGTTTTTTTCGTATATGCTTTCCATTATGTTATCATTGCTTAAGCATTTAAAGTTTGTGTATGAAAATACAGTAACTTGAACAAACAAACTAATATAATGTATGAAAATACTTATCCTTCAAAATTTTTTATGAACCTCTAAGTTGTAACCTTTAATAAAAATGTTGGTTAAAACCTTTAATATATGAAAGTGGAGAGTTGCAAATTTTTTAATTGACTACTTTATATTTTTTTAATTTTTAAAATTTTAAATACAATGCAATTTCTCCATTCCCATCTCCCCTCTTCCACCGTTCCCTCCTCCCATTTCCTATTCCCATACAATACCCATTCCAATTTCCCATTCCACCGTGCCGTCCTCCCATTTCCCATTCCCATCTCCCCTCTTCCATCGATTTCCCTCTTCCACCGTGCCCTCCTCCCATTTCCCATTCCCATGCAATACCCATTCCCATTTCCCATTCCCATTCCCATTCCCATTTCCCATTCCCATTCCTATTATCAACAATACCAACAGCAGTAGCAACAACAACAGAAACAGCAACAAGGGTGTAAATCGGATGAGGTTAAAACGATCTGGGTTGGTGACCTTGTTCATTGGATGGATGAAACTTTTCTCCACGGTTGCTTCTCTCATACCAGCGAGGTATAAGCAGATACAATAGTGTGGTTATAGCATGAAATTGATAGATGCATGTATTGTCATGAAGCTTACACTAGATCTTTTTTTGTTTTATGTTTTGAGGAATCTGTTGGTTTTAGTACTTTGCTGCCTTTTTTGTTTGCGGGGTTTAAAGATAAGTTAAGGTTTGAGGTTTTTTACTAATATTTGTGGTTTATGTTTTTAATGTAATTACAGTTTTAGAAAATAATCTGCCTTTATGGCCTAAAACTTTTTGCCCAGAACATTAAAGCTAATTAATTTAAAGACAAGGATTGTTTTTAATTGAAGCTAAACAGATGAATAGACCGTATAGTTGATTGCCATTATAAAATAAAATTGGATAATTGCCAAAAGTCAATTTAAGCTGTGTTGTAGACTGCCTGGATGATTAGCTTTTGGTTAAAAGCAGTTTACATCTCGTTTCATAAACATGGAAATTTAATAATAAGAAAAAGACCTCTTATTTCACATCAAAACTTTGTTGTTGATGCTTTCAAGAAAAAGAACAAGCTTTGCAGCAGTAGGAATCATAGTTGTTATAAAACTAGACATGTAATGACTTTTCATGTTGGGTGTTAATTAGGAGAGATAGGCTGGATTACGAAATCAATTATGCTTAAAATTCATTTTCCCATGCTACATGGACTCCTCCTCAACACTCAGAATTTTTGTTTAATATAGTCTTTTTAATGTAGATAACTTGTTGAACACATAAAATAGGATCCTCTTGTTTTTGTTTAATATAGGCTTTGGATCAGGTGTCTTAGCTCGCTTTGTTGTGGAGTGGGAATCGGGTAAAGAAGGTTGCACAATGCATGTGTCTCCTGATCAACTTTGGCCTCATACCAAGGTTCGATTTTTTCTTATTTTGTTTTTTTCCTCTTTCTTTTAAAATAATTTCCTCAATTCTTTTCTCATACTATTTTACTTATGTTCCTTAGTATCATTTGTCAGCCACTTTGTTTCTTCAACATTTCTTTTCTTATGTCATATTAAAAATTTCATGGATTAAGATGCTATGTTGGCTCATTTTGCTGCTTGGTATGGTATCATTTATTTCCTGAATTTTTTAGAATTACTTGTGCCATGGTGGTTTACTTCTATGCTCGGGTAAAATATTTTATACCTTTGTTAGCTTTTGTTTTTTTTTTAAGATTTGCTGATTCTTAGCACATATAGATCAATTTTTTCATCCTTTTTCTTTTTATGCTTTACTTCATTCTAGTACTTCGGCAAACTCATAGATTTTACATGTTTTATAATTTTTGTTAACATCATTAGAAAATCTGAAATGCATCACTGCAATTGTTAAGGTGTATTCTGTTAATATTATCTATTATTTCTGTCTCGATGCTTAAGGCCTGGTATGTTGAAGTTATCTCCATTCCTTATTTTTGGCAGATTTGTTACTGGAAATTATAGGTTGTAATGACTTTTTGGAGTCCTTTTACTTGATTTATTTTCCATTAATCTTTCTAAAGGACTTAATAATGCAGGCATTTTTAGCTTTTGGATTTGTGCATAAGATTACTACCTTTAAGAAGACAGTTGAATTTCAGGTCAATGAATTAAATCTCTTTCTTCCTAGATTGATTGGTTTGCAATTTTTATCATTTATAGCTTGTTTGCAGTTTTTGATCTGTTTAATTACTTGACTAGTGTTCTTTGTTTATATATAGTCAGGGATATATATATTGAATGGGGACTGATGCTATTGAAGTAGGGGAGACTCCATTTGACTCCTATCCTAGTTCCTTTGAGGTACTATTTTCGACTTCCTTTCACTTTTTTTTCTGTTCTAACTTTGAATCTATTGTATAATTTGATCGTTATCGGGAATAATTACATGCATTTGTTTGTGTTTTTTCTTTGCTTAAGCAAGTGTTAAAAGCCTTGGAAATTCGATTTGTGCCCTACAAGCTTTAAGTTATAATGTTTTTGAGTTTAGATGTTTAGGTAATTTCATTGTGTATGACTTAAAATTATAGTTAGTAATAATATTACTGTAAACCATGCTAAATTATAGGTCCAAAGATCAAAAGATAAAATGTTGCTACCTATGGGATAAGGTCAATATATCATTTAGAACCAGACTACTCAAAAGAAAAGCAATAACAATAACAACAATAATAACAGTGAGTGACAGCAAACCATCTCACCTTGAAGGAAGAATAACACTTTCTAACCAACCGTCCAAATGTAGACTTCCCTTGTCAATAGAGAAAAAAGGTAAATGTTGAGCATGAGAAAATAGAGGGAAAAAAACACAAGATATCTCTAACTTGTTAGTTTGATAGAGGAAACATAATATCCTAAGCTCCCACAACCAAGAACAAAGTAAAAAAGAGGGGAGAAACTAGCAAAAACGAGGGACAAACCAGTAAACAAGGGAGAAACCAGCAAGAACGAGGGGAGATTTCTGCTGTTTTGTTCCCAAATCTGAAAAACAAATAAGATTGGGAAAGAAATTAGTTTAACATCTAAGGATAAAATGGTAAATTAATAAATTAAAGTAATGATATTATTGTCTCCTAAATATGTCTATTGCCCCAGCTTGTCCTAACTGCTGCTTTATCCACCAGTCAGCCCAAGGCTGTCCAGTGCAGTAGAAATCTCTCACTGTGCTGGCAGCCAACACATCCAAAGGCTGTCTCAGTTGACTCCAGTGCAGTCAGACTGATATTAAAGGAGAAAAAATCCACCGCACTGTTGTGCGTTGCCATCCAAAGGGGGCCGTAAACGGTAAATATTTAGAGAAGTATATAATATATATTATATAATTATTTCCGAATAAAATTATTATTAAATTATTTTGTTAATTATTAGGGTAAACTTCATAAATGGTCACCAAACTTTTATAAGTTTCTATTTTAGGCATTCGAAAAAAAGTTTATAATTTAAGCACTCATGTTATATAGTTTAATCACTTTAGTCACCCTGTAGCATTAATTTTAAAATTTTGGTTTTCCATATAATTTAAGTAAAATAAAAAATTATCATTTTAATCCCCATCTTTTAATATAAATTAGGATTAACCCTAATAATTGGGGACATGAAGCCCCTTTTCTAGTCTAAGAGTAACCCATAAGTTAAGAGAAGAAATTGGGAAGGGAAACGAAGGAAAGCAAGAAGGAAATGGAAGATCAATGTGGTTCTTCAATTACAATCATTTTGTTACCCATTGTTAGCAAATCAAAGCGGAAAGCATTGATTCACTCTCTTCCCAAAGCAATGGCAAGAGTCACCATGGCTATTCATTCCTACAAATGAAAAAAAACCCATAGTTGTTTTGTGGATTGAGGTGTGCATCAGCTACCTATTTTGTTGTTTTCTTAACATTACCTATTTAATTTCTTTATTAAAAAATCATCTCCTTTAAGCTTCATTACTAATTTCCCTTAGCAAACGAAAGAAACACACACAGAAAAAGCATGTTGGTTTGGCAACCTCTAAAACAGAGTTAGCAAACCGAAGATTAATAGAGAAATATGACATCTTAATTTGTTGATTTGTACAAACACATTAAATTAACAATAACTTGAATGGAATACCAAATCTTAAAAATCCAAGGCAACGACATATCATGGCTTAAGCTCTTTCTCCTCTAATCCTTCTAGCAAGTTGAATATCTTTCGGCATAATCGTAACCAGTTTTTGGCATGAATAGCAGAGAGATTAGTATCCTTGAAAAGCCCCACTAGATACGCCTCTGCTGCTTCCTGGAGGGCAGCCACGGCGTTGCTTTGGAATCTCAAATCGGCCTTGAAATCCTTAGCGATTTCCCTCACTAACCTCTTAAATGGAAGCTTTTGGATCAGCAGCTCCGTGCTCTTCCGATACTTTCTGATTTCTTAAACCAGAGAAATGGAGCTCAGCAGTGCAAATGTCCCCAATTTTATGGTTAAACCCCATTTATATTAAAAGATTAGGGACTAAACTGGTAACTTTTTCAGGCTTAAGCATGCAAAAAGTCCTCAAAATTTTTCAAAAAAATCAATTAAGCCCTTTTTTTTTGCACTGGTTTGGATACTTAAACTTTTAAAATGTATCAAAAAAGCCCTTAAACATTAAAAAAAGCAATTAAGCCCATGCATTTATTAAAAATTAGAAAAAGAATTATAAAAAATTAAAATCAATAAATGCTATAAATATTATTAAAATTTAATAAAAATTAAAATATTAAAAATTATAAAAAATATAAAAATTGTAAAATAAAATATAAAAAATTTTAAAATTTTATCAAAATCTTAAAAAACTATAAAATCTATAGAAATATAAAAAAAGTTATAAAATTTTATAAAGTCATAAGAAAATTATACAAAATGTAAAGAAATATAAATTTCATAAAAAAATTATAAAAATTATAGTACCAAAAGAAGCATTTTATAATTTTTCTGTAACTTTTATTGATTTTTACTTTTTATCATTTTTCGACACGTGCTACACTGTGTTGCAACACGTAATGACTTTAATTGAAAAAAGCTAGGGGTCGTTAATATTTTTATGATTTTTATAAAATTTTACAATTTTTTATTTTTTAAGATTTTTATAAAAAATTCTAATTTTTTATAAATTTTTATTAAAATTTAATAATTTTTCTAAAGTTTATTATTTATTATAATTTTATTTCTAATTTTTAATAAGAGTAGGGGCTTAATTGCTTTTTTGAAAAATTTTGAGGGTCTTTTTTATACATTTTGAAAGTTCAAGTACCCAATTGAGTTAAAAAAAAGAAAAGAAAGGGCTTAATTGCTTTTTTCGAAGAAGTTTGAGGGCCTTTTAGATGCATTTTGAAAATTCAAGTGCTCAATTGAGTGCAAAAAAAAAAGTTTGAGAGCTTTTTACACCCTTAAGCCTTTTTTTTTATTTTACTTAAATTATATGAAAAAATAAAATTTTAGATATAACTCCACCTTAGATTTCCCTTCACAATTTTAATAGGAGTGAACAAAATTATTCAACTATATAACGTGGATACATAAATTGTAAATTTTTAAAAATAGGATGACCATCTGTGTAGTTTACCCTAATTATTATAAGGATAACATATTCACCCATACTTAGATTGAGTTGGTACGATAAGTTAACCGAATACCAACTTAGTTGAAAAATAAAAAATACCTCACTTTATGAACTAAATTGACCTTTTATATAGAAAATCTTAAAAAAAATTATACACATAATAGAATTTGAACACATGCCTTTTTAGTTTTCTATATTTATAATTTTCTTTTTAACTAAAGCCTTATTTGTTATTTATATAATTTTTTATAAATATATTTGTCTATACTTATTACAAAGTCCCTGAATGAGTTTGTGTCATAAGTTTACTGAATACCAACTCAGTTAAAAAAAATAAAAAGTACCTTCACATTACAAACTAAATTATCATTTTATATAGAAAACACATAGATAATAGAATATGAATCCATACCAAGTTTTCTACATTTATATGTTATAATTTTCTTTAAAATAACTAACTGATGGATGTGATCTGACTAAAGAAAATATATTTTAATCACACAATTTTCTTTTTTGGAAATTGGTTTCTTTATAAAGAAAAAATAATATTTAGTTACTAAAAGAATTATTTTGAGTAAAAATATCATTTGTTTTATCAGAACAAATCATTATTAAAACCTTCTTAACAGATCAACCAAAACTTGCAACTCTTCCTTTCAATTAAGAACATGTATTATAAATCACTAACTTTCATGTTTTAAAAACGGTTAGTTTGCCTAAACAAAATAGAACTTGAAGCCTCCAATAATCTATTGTAAATAACTTTAACTACTTTAAAACTATCAAATTGAATTATTACCATTCTATATTCTAATTCATGAAAAAGAGAAAAGTCATGTCTCATACCTAAACTAATTTTCCATCTTTTTCATTTTTTAATTCAATCATAATTGACTAATTAATAGATGACGTGAAGGTTAAAGAAATCAATTTAGCGAAAATTAGGTCAAGACAATCCGATTTTTAAGAAACCAGTTCGTGTTAGATTAATTGTCAAAGAATTTCTCTCAAATTCTCTCATATTCCAAAAAAAAATGGAAAAGAAAAATCCCACACCTAACTCTCCACTATAAAAGGAACCAAACTCTAATAAAGAAAATCATTCCTAACTCATTTCAAACTAAAAATAAAAATTGATACTCTTAAAAAAATTGAAGGATTCTTGGCAATCAAAACTTTTTTTTATCAAAGTCACGTTTCCTTACCTCAATAAAACAAAATATTAAATATTTCCAATCTAATACTCATTTTAGTTTAATTACCAAGCTAATACAAGCTTTTCAAATGAAGAGAAAAAATAATCAATTTTTCTTAAGCCAATTTTCATATTTTCATATGTTAATTAATATCATTTCTCTTTCCAAAGAGAGTTTCTCAATTAAAGCATAAAAATAAAATTATTATTATGTAATTATCATGTTTAACATCAGTTTGGTTAGTGATTTGATTTGACATATGAAATTTTTTATTTTATTTTTAATTTTATAAAAAATGGTAAAATTATAAGAATATGATGAAAAAAATTGAGAAATTACGTTGTTTCTTTAATTTATCGATCTACACTATCTTTCGAGAGAGAAAGGAAAACGGGTCTTGTAGGGAGCGTTTTCATTGATGCCAAAGTGAAAACGCGTCTTATAGTGCGTTTTCAATTTGCTAAAAATTGTAATTTTTTTCTTGTGGTTAGAAATTAGAAATTCGTAGATTTATCTTTGTACGAGTTTGAGATAGACATGGTTATAATTTTAAGGAATACTTGAATTTACGATGGTGTCGTGGAGCCGGGTGACCTACAAATTTCATTTTCCATGTGAGTATGGAGCCCTCACCTGGGAAGCTGGATCATGTTGCAACTCAAGGTCCTAGTTGATGGTGATTATAAAGTTTGGGGTTCAAGTGTAACTAGGGCTTCAAGTTTACAAAGATTATACGGGCATGGCAACGTGTTTTTCTCATTGGAAAAAGATATTTTACAAAACTCATACACAAGTACAAGAAAGAAAAACACAGTGACGTTTCAGTATAATCAAGTAATTTGTTTTACCTATCTCCACCAAAGGTGGTGACCCCGTTACTATAACCTATGACAGAATTGGGGTGAAATAGGGTCACTGCCTTTGGTGGAAATGGATAAAACGAATTACTTGATTATACTAGAAGGCCACTGTGATTTTCTTCCTTGAACTTGTGTATGGGTTTTATAAAGCATGCTCCTCTGACGAGAAAAACTTGTTGTCGTGCTCGCATAACCACCATAAACTACTACCATTGTAATACCCCAAAAATTACTACAGTAAGAATGTAAGATAATATTCCTGATATAGTAAAATAAGGAAATAAAGTGATAAAAAGGGTAATTTTGAGTTATGTCAGCATTAAGAAGTAAATTATGATATATTAATTCAAGAAAGGATTAAATCGTAAAAGTGAGAAAAGTTTTGTTGCCCAAGGGTAAATACTCAAAATTTGAGGGGTTAAAGTGCAAATAAGAAAAAGTTGAAGTGCAAATATTTTAAGGTTGGAATAATCTAGAAACTAAGGAAAATGGATGAATTAGGACCAAATTGAATAGGTGAAGAATTATGAGGGACTAAATCATAATTTTACCAAATTAAGTAATGACTCAAGGATGGAATTTTAAAAGATCATAAAGGGCAAAATGGTCATTTAGAAGACAGAGAAATCTAGAAGATAATGATGATATTGGAGATATTTTAGATTAATTAAATAAATAAATATTAGTTTATTAATATTTTAATTTGATTTTTAAATGATATTTTATTATTTTATTATTTAGTATATATAAGTGGAAAGAAAGATGAAAAGGAACCAACCCACCATCTTTTCCATGCAATTCACGTTAGAAGAGAAGAGAAGAAAG
The DNA here is from genome assembly GCF_007990345.1 of Gossypium hirsutum. Lineage (NCBI taxonomy): Eukaryota > Viridiplantae > Streptophyta > Magnoliopsida > Malvales > Malvaceae > Gossypium > Gossypium hirsutum. Next base: position 29,648,810 of record NC_053446.1, read on the forward strand.
AAAGTTTTGCTTTCTTTACAATTTGGTCCTTCCACCAAAAAAATTCACCATTTTCAATTAGAAATCAAAAGAATTTCCATAGCCATCAAGAGAGAAAGATAACAAGGAGACTATGGGGAGCTAGAATATCAAGTTGGATTCAAGAAATTGAAGCTGGAGGAGAGAGAAAATCAAGTTAAAGGTTGAAACCAATAGGACAAGGTAAGAACATTGAGATTTCAATATATTTTTAAGTTTGATATTATTGAAATAGCATGGAAAAGATGTTATAGTAGAGTTTTCTTATATAAATTCTTATGTTCTTGATATATTAGTGAAGAGAAATAAGTGAAAGTGATGGGAAATATTATAGAGAAAGAGAATAAGGAAGTTATAAACTTAGTAATTAACATTTTGCACTAAAACAGTTTTGGATAGCAGCAGCAGGTTAACTTTGAAAAATCACCATAAATTGTGGAAATGAAATTAGAGAATGAAAAAAAAATGTAATTAAAAATTACTGAGTATAGTTTCTCATAGAAGAAATGGTGTAAATAATGGAATTGTAAATCATGAGACATAATAGATTTTGTGAGACAAGGTTAGAATGATTTCGGGTTCCCCTATTCTGATTTTTGGAAAATCATAAAAACTTTAAAAAAAAACAATTATGGGTTATAATTTATATTTTTAAAATCCTTAAAGAGTATATTTTCAATAGAAACAAACGGGGATATCATCCGAATTCTGTACAAGGAGATAATTAAGTTTTAGTGAAGAAGGGTCGGAACTGTCAGACAGCAGAACAAAGGTGACTTTAAAGAATAAAATGTACTTATTGGGTTAACAAAAAATTCTGAAAATTTTACGATAAGAAGATATGTGAGTCTAGCTTCAAGAAAATTAGCGGATCCTAATTTGGAGTTCTGTAACTCAAGATAAAAATAATTTAGTGGCTATGACTCAAATGGACAGTTTTGAATAAATTTACAAGTAAATAGTAAAATCATAGATGATGTTACTTATAAGCATATTATATAAATTAAGGATATGGGATGGAGAGGAGGAGGAGGAAAATATATATATGAATATTCAGCTAGCATGGATAATTTGCACGTTTTAGGCTCAGGGGCTAAATTGAATAAAAGTAAAACTTTAAGGGTAAATTTGTAAAAATGTCAAAAAATGACCAAATTGCATGAAATGAATTTTTATTATTATTTAAATTATTAAATTGAATGAAATATTAATTTAGTTCAAGATTGGGTGGAAATTTGAGAAAAATAGAAAATTTCCAAAATGTCCTAGAATTTTGGTATTTCTGCAATTTAGCCTGGTAAGTTCATATGAACTATATTCTGTATAATTTTAATTGAAGTGAATACTATTTGGTAATGAATATTATATATATGTGTGTGTGTTTTATTATTGGAATTGAATTATTATTGGTAATATGTATACTTATTTGATGCATTGAAATGATTATCGGAAGCTCAATTGAGTTGGAAGCTTGTTGGAGATATATCACATTATCCATTGGTTCTATCGATAATTTTGGATGATTTGATTCTAGTTATAATGGCATGTACAAGTGAAATTGGTTAACGTTAGCTCATTAATGTTTTGATTTTTATTGGTTATAAATATGAATGCTTGATGAAAAGAAAAGTCTGAAATTAATTAGTAAACTCTGGTAATGCTCTATAGCCCTATTCTGGCGATAGATATGGGTTAGGGGTGTTACAACCACGGTTATACTCCATCTTTTGACAACATAACCTTTGTAAACTTGAAGCCTTAATTACACTTCAAACCGAGATAGTATAATCACCATCAATGTAGACCTCGAGTTACAAAGTGATCTCGACTTCTTAGGTGATGGCTCCATACTCACACGACAAGTGAAATTTGTAATTTACCAAGCTCCACGAAATCATAGTGAACTCAAATACAACTTAAAACTATGACTATGTGTCCCTCAAAGTGAGAGAGAAATAAATCTTTAAACCCGAAAACTTCAGCACACAAGAAAAAGAAAAAAATAATTTAAAGAATATTGAGATATGGGTGACTAAGGGATGGGAGCATGCATTTATATAAGGGATGAGGTGGGTTAAAAAGGGAATTTTTTATTTTTATCCCGAGAATCCTAGGTTGTAATGTATGAAACTTATCTCGGGAATTTCGGGTTGTAGAGGCTTAGAGTCAGAAGCAATCAAGTGGCCTGCGGGTTGAAATGACCATAGAGAAAACGCCCCCTACAGGAAGCATTTTCACCTGACATGGAAGTGAAAACACTTCTTGCAAGACACATTTTCTATTGACATGTGGCTAGAAAACGCATCCTGCAGGAGGCGTTTTCATTGCCATATTAGGAGAAAATGCTTCCTGTAGGGGGCGTTTTCTATATGGCCATCTCAACCCCCAAGCAAACTTGATTGCTTCTCCCTCTGAGCCCCTACAACCCAGTATTCTCGGGATAAATTTCTCTACCATGTTTGGGTGCTGAAAAATGCCGTTGTGGGAGAGAGTTTTTGCCCCCACAAATTTCAAATTTAAGTTTTTCCATAAAAAACCTGTGATGCCCAGGGCATGTGTTGTTTGTGGAATCGTTTCATGTGTGTCGAGATAAGATCTTTATAAAATAAACATAATATAATCCATTGAGTTTCCATACCGACTTTTGAAGCAAATTGTTGATCTTAAGGATACTTGGCATTAGGAGTTATAGACATTATGCTAAAAAACCATAAATCTCGCTCCTATGTTTTCGTCGAAGCATTATGTGTAGGTTTAGGGATTTCGGTGATGAGAACTATATTTTTTACTATTTACTCAATTTTAGATATGTGGAATAGGATATTTGGTTCAAGATGAATAGGCGAGTCATAGTTGTTATCCATTACAACGGTCAAATTTGTGAGATCGAAATTGGGCCTATTTTTGTATCAACCTAATCTGAAGATCTAATATTCAACCAAAGCATAACATTAAAAGAGTTTCAGACAAGGATTAGGTACAAAGTGGGGACTCGAAGAAGAATTTTGAGCCCGAAATGTAGATATCAAATGTCATTTAACCCTGTTAGTGATCTACAGTAATTTGATACGTCAAATTAGGCTCTCTAGTACACTTGAGGAGCTTATTCTCAAGAAATTTAAATGAATTTTATATGTTTTTATCGATTTTTAGTTTTATTGTTAATAAATTGTTTTTTATTAATTTTAAGCTATTTTTGAGACCCAAAATGGCCAATCGTGCCATGGGGAACCTAACAATATGATCGAGTGGTGTGGGGAGTTGATAATGGCCTGAACGTGAAGAAAATATCATCAATAAGGGGGTATCACGATATTGAAGCATGAAAGTTGTGGTACCCCTAACAATGCTCAAATGAAGAGAATCGAGGTCATTTATAGTGGTATCGTGATACCAAGACTCCCAATCTTAAGACTATTATCGGTATCGCGATACCCAAGCCTAACGAGTGAAAAAAATTGCAAGAGAAATTTTGTGTCAAAACAAGGTTGTCTTCTTTTTACTTAACGGCAAAGTGATCAACATTAGTAGACTATAAATACTACTTTTTGAGCCTTTGAACTCATATTTTGTGGCTAAATTGTTTCTTTAGGGTTTACGATTTTTAGGTTAGGCTTTCTTTCTCTTTTCCTTTCCTTTCCCTTTCTCTTTCCCTTTCCTTTCCTTTTCTTTTTCTTTTCTTTTCATTTTTAGTTTAGGTTTTCTCTTTTCTTTTTAGGTTATATTTTAATTTTGTTGTTTAATTTCTTCCTTCTTCTTAAAGATTTTGTAAACAAGGATGGAAACACTCTTGAGCTTCAATGGAACTTCATTAATTGAATAAACATTTTCTTAAACCCTTTGCTTTCATTTTATGCTTACAATATGTTTGATAAAATGCTTGCTTGGAAATTGAGTTTGAATATATGCTAAATTTGTTGGATGGTTGATTGTTTGGTTGTTTGTGAACTTAAGTTGATATCTATTCTTGATTGATTGGTTGTTCTGTTATATCAAAAAGCCTGATACGCGCGAATTGACGCCTCTGACGGAAAACCTAGATAAACGAGACTCTAAGGAGAGTTTATCCTTAGATAGTTCGATATGATTGTATCGAGTAGTGAGATCGAGAGGTAATCTATATGCCTAGGTGAGACTGAGAGGTAATCTTAGGTGATATTTTTTAGTCAAAGATGAGACCGAGAGGAGATTTCTAACTAAGAGTGGCAACCATTATAATCGATATATGTTTATTAGTTTGATTAGCATTAAACTAATCAACCGACCATCATTTAATCATTTACATTATCATATCTCAAAAATCAAGTTAGTAGAAATAGGCATTAGATTATAGGCTCAAGAGAAAAAATCAGGTTTTGTGTGTTAGAAGCTGAAATATGATAAAATAAATAATTATTTAATAATATTAAAAATAATAATTAAATTAAATAATAATGGTATTAATAATTGGAGCATTAGTAAAAATAAATAGAGATTAATTTGGAATAGTAGTTAAAGTATGTGTGAGTGGAGAGTCATTGTATGAACACAAAAAGAGTAAGCTAGATTGTTTTTGAATTCTTAGTAATATGTGTATTTTTGTGCGAAGATAAAAATGTTGGTGGAGCCTCAACAAACCGAGATAAAGGCAAGCATAAAGTTGTCTAGTTTGACGAGTTGTGGTGAGCTATAGGTCAGTGCATTTGTTGTCGTGTTTTAGCATGAATTGCGAGATCTAAAGGGTCGAAATGAGGCTTGTGAAGCCCCACTTATGGCATGTGAACCTCGACTTTTCCTGGTGCAAATTGTTGCAATTTTTTTTAATTGTTGAGTATCTATGTTCTGCAAATGTAAAAGATATGTGTATATATATAATTATACGTTTAGGTGTTTTGTTATTTATATATAATATATATGGGTTTTGGTGTTATATATATAATATATATTTAAGTGCATGGATGTTATATGTATGATATATATTTGGTGCATGGGTGTTATATGTATAATATATTTGCGTGGGTCTGTCATACACATAGTCATATATATATGTGTGGGTTTTATTATATAATATATATGCGGTTATAGGTTTTGTATTATCTAATATATATAAATGTATATGAGACTTTTAATGTATGCTAAAAATTTGACGTGACAAAGGTCACTAAATAAGTACGTGTATATATATTTGTATATGGTTCTGTAGTACTTGTGAATGGACATAAAAATAAATAATATAATACGAACTTTTATAACTTGTGAATTCTATTGATAGTGCACATTTATGCATGTACGAATTCGTAAGTGAATTATGAGTTTTATGATATTACAAGTTCTAATTAGTGTAAAATTATATTTTTGTGAAATGCTAAGTGCGATCTCAACAGTAGTGCGAGCCAATAATATTGTGTAATAAAATGTGATTAATTAGATATGTTGGCAATGTAAACATTTGAAATTGTTGGATATTATTGGAATACCGTAAGTTTGTGAGTACTCACCCTTTTTGTATGTGTTGGGCATTGTGGCCCGGAGATAGTGTTGGGGAGATAATGAAACGTCGAGCATAGCTTCATTCACCGTAGATAGTGTGGTGTGTTTTGGTGATCCGTTTATCCATTGAGTATATAATTTGACTATGTTTCATATTCACAAATTGCCAATATATCACTGTGTTGTGTGTGTAACTTTTGTTATATCTGAATTTTAAAGTATGTTTAAATCCTAACATGCCTGGTGTGTATATTTGTGTTGTATGCATGTGTACTCACTAAGCTTCTCCAAGCTCACACTCCTTACTTTACCTTACAGATAAATAGTTAGTAGGTTAGCGAGGAGGGTGGCAAATCGTTGATCCATCACAAGACATTTTTTTAGAATATGTTTTTTGAGCTTTTAAACTCCAATGTGAAGACAATGTCGGTCGCTCCAAGGGTTGAGTTTTAGAATTAGGCTTAGACATTTTAATTAAAATTTTCAACAGGTTGTAAACGAGCATTACGAGCTATTTTTTTTGGGGATTTTTGAACGTTATAATTGCTTGCTTGATTGCTTATTTTGATGGTTTTATTACTTGTTTATTATGATGATAATTAAATGAACTAAAAAATTTTTGCAGCTAAGGAGACCACCGAGTATTAAGGTACACGAAATAACTTTTTGATTGTGTGAAATAAATGATTAATTTAGAAAGGCATGCACTTTGGTCTAATTTCCCATATGAAATATTCTACAAATGCATGGTGTGTACAGTTGGGTGGTGTGGTTCGTAAAGTTTTAAATAGAGAGTCACCTAGGTGGCTAATGTGATGTTTGAAATTTTGGTCGGACCATCTCGGCCTTGTTTAAGGCGTCACGTACATTTTCTAAAACTTTAGGAAGAAAGTTTAGCTTAGTATTTTAATTAATAGTTTAATTTTAGTTTATAAACAGCTTTATTTAAACTTGCTCTAATAATTTCTGACTCGAATAGATTAGTAATTACTTAACTTGTAATTAACTTGATAAACACATTTACCCACTTGACAATCCTTTGGGTTCAAACCCTTGGAATACTCTAGTGTTCCATCGAACACTATAAATATTACACTTGACCTGTATGCTTGCAGTTAAAACTACTCTTAAAAAATAGTTTTTCAAAATCGTTTGTTTTAACGCGCACACGCGTGGTCGATCCGTTAGATATGCCTTTTTTAAGCATGGGGCAATGATCTAGAGATAGTGATTGAATCCCATTTCTCTAGTGGGAATGTTGTACTAGAGTTATATGTTGACTTTGTCGAAGAGGATGAACGTGACTCGAGCTCGATTACACCATGTCCGCATAATTCCATGCTAGATCAAGAAGCAAAAAGTCCGATCACATGTTGTGCGATGGATTCACATAATTACTGCAAAGCTCATACCAAGGCACCCCAAAATTTTCATCAATGGTGAGGCATTTTCCCCTCAATTTCAACTCCGAGGGACAGTCTAGCCTATTTGGTCACTGGGACTATGACACACCTACCTGACATTTTGCCAGTGCCTTTGATGTCAACTTTGGCATGCCTATGCTCAACACTGGTAACACTCACATGAGTACCCCATCAAGTTACTGGGGTGGGCCAAACAGAAGTGATTTTGGGATTGACATCGGATTTATAAGGACAGATGATTTACTCCTGGTAACCTCGATCGATGAGGGCACATCCAACCAAGGGGTAGAAGTAACTGCTATTGATAACGAAGAGGGAAAAGAGAATGAAGAGGATGAAGAGGGGTCTAAAACAAATAATGACCCAATAGAGGAGGTTGGACTAGATGGTAAGGAAATTGCAGTAATTTTAGAACCAGGCACCATTTCTATTGAACTAGAAGACGATGGATTTAACGGTCAAGCTTCAAACATCGATCGATGGGATGACCCGGGTTTGGCAGCGTACAAATCCCCACCCCACATTTGTATGCTCGATTTTGATATTGAAGGTCATTTAGAATTCCTAGACATCCCTTATAGAAGATTAAGGTATGCAACTTTGTCAACAAATTTTGACCGTTTAAAGGTTAGGGTGAAGTTTGTTAACAAATTTTGATATTGAAGATAATTTTGTCAACAACTTGATGTCAACTTCATCGTTATATACTCTCAATCTGAGAAATATGAGGCTAAATGCAAAATGCATGAAATAGGATGTCCATGAAAAATCATAGCATATGTGAGGAAGAAGTTGGCATTTTGGAGGATTAGGAAGTTTACTGTGCCACATCCATGTTTTGTAGCTAGTATGTATCATGGTTAAAAACATCGACTTGAATTCTGACATTTTTTCTGACATTCTATTATGTATGGTGACCTAATTTATTATTTTTCATGCATGTCAAATGATTATCTAAAATTAGATTTGGACATGATTTTTGACTTTATATTACCCATGGTCAAAGCGAGTCCTAGGATTTTGGTCCCAATTGTGAACGTACACATCCGTAGCGAGTTTGATTACACTGTGTCCTACTACATGGCATGGTTGGAAAAACAGAAGGCATTGGAGAAGATGCATAGTGGGTGGGAGAAATCCTACAATGAATTGTGGCAATAGTGTCAGGTACTGAAGCGGTACGTACTAGGGTCCATACCTGGGTTGGAAACAAAGCCTGTATATTATGACGATCACTTGGTCCCTGGAAAAAGAGTTTTCCACTTTGTTTTTTTGGACTTTCAAGTAATGCAAAATTGCATTGTGGTATTGTAAGTCACTTGTACAAATTGATGACACATTCCTGTACGAAAGATTAGACCATAAGTTGTTATTAGTTGTTGCACAGGATGGTAACCGAAGAAACCTGCAAATAGCTTTTGCAATAAATCTCGAAGAATCTGGGGATGACTAGGATTTCTTCTTAACTAACCTAAGAAGACATGTTGTTCCGCAACCCAATGTATACATTATTTTTGATAGCGGCACCGAAATACAAACTTCATTTGATCGACGTTCAAGCCTATAGAATCGTGCGCACTATGGATATTGCTTGCATCATATAGGATCTAACAACATGGTCCGATACCATAAGGATGCAGAGCGGCAACATGTCATTAACATGGGCACGTTGTGCATAGAATTTCTTTTTTATATAATAGTTTAACATATACATTTGGATGGTTTTTTTAATACTATATTGATTGTCGTCGATAGGGTATGAGCTCGTCCAATATCAATTCCATAAAATGTTGGAGAGACTATGGGCTGTAAATTGACTAGGTGCGGAGTACCTTGTTGGAATACCGAAAGAATAGTGAACGCAGTCGTATGATAGAGGACTATGATACGGGCACATGAGCATGAACCTAGTAGAATACCTTAATTCCATACTGAAGCGGTGGAACGACGGAAATGTGCAAGTGTACACAACTGTTATCAAGTAATAAAGTGACAAGTAAATGTCGAGTTATTGTACCCGCAGGGACTGTGTAAGAAAATATTTATGAAATTCAATTAAAAACACTTTGGTGAAGGAAAATTGTTTTTTTGAAAAAAGGTTTAATAAAACTAGATTTTAACTAAGTAAATTAACTAAGAAGGGTAAAAATTCCAATGCACGATTTCTGAAAAACAAGTTTAATCAATATGACATAATTGTGTTCGATAAATTACATTTCTTAACTTAATATTATTAAAAAAATGCTCATGTTGTTACGAATAAATTCATGAAAACTTGGTAATTTTTTAACTATAGCACATACAGACTTAGAAAATTAACTAATCTCTTAAACATATTACTATGCCAATTCAAACAATTACTCAATTTTAATAAGCAAGTAAAAGATTAAGTGAAGTAACAATATATTTCTGCATTGAAATAGTTTAATCACAATAATCTTGCAAGTTATGCAAGGCTAAAGTACCGTTTAATACCGTTGCTAATTTAACTCTCAACTACCTTAGAAGATTAAACATGCATTGATTAATTATTGTGTCAATTAGTTATAGTTTCAATATGATTAATAATTAATTCATTAGTTACCTTACAATTATAATGCAAGTATAACATAATCATGGTTTTACTTAATCAAACAATTTACTAAGACATATAACAACAGAAACATGATTTTATAAACTTAAGTAGATGAAATGTAATCAACCTAACACGAATGAAATTTAAGCCATGTTAATTAAATTTAGAATAACAACATAACAAATATTCATAGACATGTTCATAACAACAACAAGAAAAGTTAAAGGATAGGAAACTAAAATCAAATCTCGTGTTTCTTTGAAGCCAGACTAGTGCGCTCCTCTCCTTCTTCGCTCATTCTTGTTGTTGCATGGCTTCTATAAGCTCTTGAATGCTACTACCCAAGGTGGTTGAAGGGCTCTTTTCCAAGAGGGAAATCAACAAAGGAAATAGAAGGGAAAAAAATGAGAAACAAATGAGAGAAAGTGAGTGAAAGAGAGAGAGATGTGTGGAATGAAGGTGTGTTGAAATGAGTAGGTGAAGGGGTATTTATAGGTGGGATTGGCTGCTAAAAATAGCAAAAAATCAGCAGCCATATGCCCCCTTGGCTGGCCACACATGTGGCAAGTTTGAATGCTTTAAACTTGCTAAATTTAGCTTGGGGTAAATCTTTAAAAGCACAGAAAGTGGAGGGGTTTGAATGTAATTTCAAGGAGATTGGGTTAGCATGTTGGACGGTTTTGGGCAGTTCGATTGCTCAGTTGGATTAGTCTCTCGTATTAGCACAATTGGGCGTCATATTCATATTATAATTAATAATAAATATTTAACCCAAAATAAATTGAATAAAAATTAGAATTAATTATATAATGTATTAATATCAATAATTTCGACCGTCTTTGTTTTAAAAACTAATTCGTCTCGATACTTCAGAAATTGCTTCATGATTTTGTGCTTCTAGTAGTGTTTACCGAGCGAAATTTCACCATTTGTGCAAATCTGTCGAAAATAAATCAAAATTTATGAAAATTTATTATAAATTAATTAAAATTAAATATGTTAATAATTTATGTAAAATTTAATTATTTTATAATTATATTATATTTTTCGACAAGAATTACTACGAAGCTGCATGAATTTGAGTTAAAAAGATCATGAAAAAGTCTATACATTTTTGTGTTTCCACACCCCCAAACTTAATTCATTGCTCGTCCTGAGTAATGGACAAATTGAAAAAAATTTCTTACAAACACCTTTGAAAATTCCTTCAGAAAACATTTTCCCCAAAATTATGAATTTAGTATACTTATGCTCAAGAACAAGAATTTTGATATTTATACCACTTAAGTATACATATCATTCAAATTAATCTCAAATATTATTATGATAGTAAAAATAGACGAAATGCTTTCTTAATAGATACATGTTACATCCCTACTAATTTGATTTTATTCCCTTATTTAAGATTAAGCTGTAATCGTTGAGTTTAATTTATGCCTTCATATGTTGAGCATAGCAATTTCTCTCCACTAATGTAGGTAGCATAGAACCTTAAATCAATAGTTTTTTTTATATAGGTTGTAACGTGGCTAGGCTAGGGGTAGGTAAAAGATAGATAAATTTAGGGTAAATACCCTAGACTCAGCTTGCTTCAGACTTTTAGAATAATTTCCTTTAATACGCCAACTTATTTTTCTTTTATATGCTCTTTTGTACATCTATTTCTGTCGAGTACATATGCTTTTTTTAAGTATTTGATACTTCTTTTCAACTCCCCTAAACTTATTTCCAAAGAATATTCTAAATAGTACTGAGTCTAGTGTTTGAGACAATTTAAAGAATATTATGAGAGAAGTGATGACTAAATATTGCAAATGTTCAGATAAAATTAGGCCATATAGTCTCAAAGTTGGGTTTCAACGGATAAAAATTCATCAAGGTTGGCTTGAAAGGCTCAAACGGTCCAAAAAAAAGTTCGCCTAAATCATTTTCAACATTCCATGCTTCCTAGGATTTTGCCTCAAGAAATTACTAAGTCAAATCTAGAGACTTAAACTTTCATGCATGCCTAGCTTTCCTAAGGAACTAAAAATTTTATGGTATGATTTACATACTTTATTAAGAGTACATTTATGTCATAATTCAGCTAACATAAAAATTATTGAAATAATATAACTTTATTCATACTAAAGTTTAGCATACTTAACAAAATTTCAAATTTTTGAACAAAATATAACCTAACCATAATTAAAAGAAATATTTATCCTAAGAGGAAATAATATCAATTTTTCAGTCCCCCTTACTTAAGATGAACAATGCCCTCATTATTAGAAGTGAATAGATACTATACACCAGGTAGGACTCTAGAAAAGAGGAGGTGAGTCAATTTGATTGCTTAAGTACCAAGCTCTCTCTAGATCCAATCCTAGACATGTATATATCTATTGCCACACTTTTTACTTTGCAACTTGTTCCTTTTTTATTTATGATTTCCACCTCTTGTTTTATTATGTGAGAAATAAAAATCCTAATAGAACCTAATTCTAAAATAACCTAGGAAACAAAATAACATAAAGTAAAGATCCCCCCTTTTTATTTATTTGCAGATCCCTCAGAATTAGACTCATCTTTTGTTCCATCATCTTTGTTTTTGCATGAATCACTTCGTTCCCTCTTCGATATTGGACTCCATCATTCAAATATAAAATCTAGAAACTCAAGTACAAAAATAAATAGGTCATTGAATATTTTCATAAGAGTGCTTCTCATTGAGTTGTCCTGTATTTTTTGAATATCTCCGGTAAGCTTGTTGTTGCCATTGCATATGTTGTTGCATTAGGTCCATTAACTTTGACAGCTCATCACGAAGATCTGGGTAAGGAGATGGAGTTCTGAATGTTGAGGTTGCCATGTTAGGTTCGGTTATGAATCTATTGGTTCCGCCTTATCAAGGATTTCAGCTGATTGCATTGGTTCAATCTCTATGGGATCTTTTTATTCTTCTTCGGGATCCTCGCCCTCTTCAACTCATTGTTGTAGAACAGAATCTCTGGCTATTCGGTAGAGGTCCCAATCTGTGATTATACCCTGGCTATAACCTGTCTTCTTTACATTTGCAAGAATTTTAGCTTTCAAGCACAAAATTGTTATCGTAAAGGGAAATTAAGCTGGGCCAGAATGTCTAGCGGCACAATTTCACATTTCTCTCAGATAGATTTTCACACATCGTGTATAACAAGACCATTCACTCTAATGAAACTGTAATCCCATGTGAAATAGGTATAAGGCTGAATCAAATGAAATAGAACCATACCTTTACTAATGGTGTCAAATATTCTCTACGACACGTGTGAGTTCCATGCTTTGACATAGTCCACTTAGAGCCCGATACTGTAAGTTCCACGAGAATTTCTAGCAAATTTTTAGCTTCAATATTTCTCATCAAAGAAGAGTATTCATCATCTTCAAAATCAGATAAATCAAAGAATTCATTAATAGCGTTCGAGCTTATTGGTACCTTGATTTCTCAAAAAGAAACTTCTATTAATTCATTTGAGGTCAAATTAACATAAAATTCACGAACTAACTCTTCATTTGCACTAGGTCCTTTCTTACAAAACAACTCCCAATTGAGAGCTTCAACAATTTTTTGAATGCACGTCGTGAAATTGATATAGTTTCTTTCTTTCAGTGTAAAGCCTTTTTTAGGGAGCATTTCCTGATTTTTGAAGATGCTATCGTAACTCGCTTTAGCTTCTTCACAGTGGACTTTGTTTTGTGATTCTTTAACTTGGACAGAGGCACAGGTTCTTTTGTGAGGCATGATTAACCTGAACATAAGATGGAAACAAATATTTTCTAAAAAATTTAATTAACTTAAAAATTTAACAATTCATGAAATTTGAAAATAATTAAAATTTAAGAGAAAAAGAATTTCTTACCACCTTTGTGTGAAGAAAAATAAGAACCTAATAATAAAAACTAAATTGGGAGAAAAATAATTCGAACGAGGGTTTGTTGGAAGGTGATCGTGATAATGGTAGAAACAATTTTTAATGGTGATATGGTGTAAGGGTGACAAGGGCATTGCGGTTTGTGCAAGGTTGCGCACGAGTTGAAGGAAAGAACGGCAGCAACAGCGATGCGAGCAAAGCTGATGGGCAAGCAAGGCACGAGCAGGGCGAGCGTGAGCAAGCAGCAGGGCTGGTGTGCAAGCAGGTGCGTGGGTAGCAGGCAGGTGCGTCGGTTGGATCAGCAAGCAGGGTAGGTCGCAGCGTGCAGGAGCTAGTGTGGGAGTTGCTGGGCAGGTGCACCAAGTGCGTGCAATGGGCATGTGCAGCTTCTAGTTGAATGGAGTTGCTAGGCAGTGTTACTGGCGGTGGTTAAGAGCTGCAGCACTAGGTGGATTTGGATGCTAAGGCCGACAGTGGAACGGGTGTATGGGGGATTTAGATGAATGGTGTGAATAATGGATGAAGGAGGTGGTATTTAAAGTGATAGAGGGTAAGAGTTCAATTAGAATTCTTAGAACAAATTAATAATAAAATATTCTAAGTCCTAATGTAATATAAAGTTAATAATAATTAATAAATAATATAATGTACATTAAAATATAATTTGCTATTACTTTATTTATTAAGATAAATTTTATTAAATTTTGATAATAAATTTTATTAAATTTTGATAAAATTTAAACCAATCCTAATTCTATACAAAGTTGATAATAATTAGTATACATTATAATAAATATAATTATATATTAATTATTATCACATTATTTATTAAAACTTAAATTAAAAACCTTTATTTTAGTTGCCTTTAAAAATATTTACAAAAAGAGAGCTAATTTTTTATATTTACAAAAAGAACAACAAAAATTTTCAAATAATTCAATTAAGTACCTAAACTTAAAGAAAATTCGAAAATTGAGCTGCAATTAAAATTTGGATCAAAATCGAACCTTTTATTTGAAAAACTAAAAATTTATTTTTCCATTTAGGGAATAATTTCTCGGAAGATTATGTTAAAATCAATTCCCAAGAAAGATTGGAGGGGTTACAAGCGATCTCGCTTTAATTCTAATCTCCTAAACAAAATTCATTTGAACATACTAATCTCGAAAATATACCCTAAATATTTATTTAAAAGAAAACGAGAAAAAAAGTATCTGATAAAATGAACGAGACTTTATCTCACCTAATTTCATCCCTTCAGTAATGTTTTAAGCAGTGAGCATTGACTTGAAAATTATCTCCCTTACTTTGAAGTTCGACAACTCTATATGAAAAAGCTTGGTGAGTTGTAAATGGACCGGACCAACGTGATTTTAATTGACTTGGAAAGATCCTTAATCTGGAATTGAATAACAAGACTTGCTGACCTGCTTCAAACTCTTGAATTCAAATGTGCTTGTCATGCCATCTTTTAAGTTTTTCCTTGAATAGTTTGGCATTCTCGTATGAAAACATTCGGAACTTTCCAACTCATTGAGTTGAAACATCCGTTTCTCTTTAGCAAGCTTAAGATCCAAGTTGAGTTGTTGGAGAGCCCAATAAAATTTATGTTCTAATTCCAAGGGCAAATGACAGGCTTTCCAAAAAACCAATCTATAGGGTGACATCGCTAAAGGTGTTTTGTATGCTGCCCTATATGCCCATAAAGCATCGTCAAAATTTTTGGACCAGTCTCGTCGGTTTGGACAATCTACCTTCTCGAGTATGCCTTTTATCTGTTTGTTTGCCAGTTTAGCTTGCCCATTTGTCTGCGGATGGTAAGCTATGGCAACCTTATGCTTCACTCCATGTTTATCGAGTAACCATTTCAACCATTTGTTCACAAAATGGGACCCCTTATCACTAATGATAGCCCTAGGAGTTCCAAACCTTGTGAACACATGTTTCTGCAAAAGCTTCATCACAACATTGGCATCGTTCATGGAATATGCATTGCCATCAACCCACTTAGACACGTATTCTACTGCTACCAATATATAATTGTGACCAAAAGACGGAGGGAAAGGACTAAGGAAGTCAATACCCTAAACATTGAATAATTTTACCTCAATGATGTTTGTTTAGGGTATCTCATTTCTGTTGGTGACGTTTCGAACCCTTTGGCATCGACCACAACTTTTTATGTAAGCATACGCGTCTTTGAATAACGTTGGCCAAAATAATCCAGCTTGCAATACTTTGGTTACAGTACATGTACCTCCAAAGTGTCCCCCACTTAGAGTTGTGTGGCAATGATATAAAATCTCATGTACTTCACCTTCTGCCACGCATCTCCTGATCATTTGATCTGCACACTTTCTAAAAAATTATGGTTCTTCTTAGAAATAACACTTCACATTGTGAAGAAACTTTTTCTTTTGTTGATATGACTTATCAAGAGGCATCACACCGCAAGCTAAATAGTTAGCAAAATCAACAAACCAAGGGGTATTATGGATATGATTTACCTTAGGTATATGTTCATTTAGGAATGTCTCGTGAATGGGTATACTTGAAGAAGTCCCTTCTTGCGACTCCAATCTAGACAAGTGGCCTGCTACTTTTTTTTCTACTCCCTGTTGATCTTAAATTTCTAGATATAATTCTAGGAGTAGAATTACTCATCGAATCAACCTCGATTTAGCATCTTTCTTCGCAAGTACTTAATTATTGAGTGATCTGTATAGACAATCACTTTGGTACCTACAAGATAAGATCGAAACTTGTCAAAAGCAAACACAATAGCAAGTAACTCTGTTACCGTATAATTCAATTGATCTCCCGTTAGAGTCTAACTTGCACAGTAGATGGGATGAAAAACTTTGTTCCTTTGCTGGCCCATCACATCTCCTATCGCGAAGTCATTTGCATCACACATCAATTCAAATGGAAAAGCCTAGTCTGGTGTGACAATGATTGGTACCGAAACTAATCGATTCTTTAAACCATTGAAAGCTCTTAAACACTCTGTATTAAATTTGAAAATCATGTCCTTCTCTAATAATTTCATAAGGGTTTAGCAATTTAAAGAAGTCATTGATAAATCTCTAATAGAAATCGACGTGACCTAAAAAGCTCCTGACACCTTTTACAGATGTTGGAGGTGGGAGTTTCTTGATAACATCTACCTTTTCTTTATCTACCTCGATTTTATGTTTCGTTATTTGATGCCCTAGAACAATACCTTTTCACACCATGAAATGACACTTTTCCCAGTTGAGTAAGAGGTTTGTTTCTTCGTATCGCCTTAGTACCTTGGCTAGACTGGCTAGGAAATCATCATATGTATCTCTGAATACTAAAAAATCATCCATAAACACTTCTCAACCATGTCAGTAAAAATAGACATCATACATATTTGAATTGTAGTAAGTGCATTACATAAACCAAATGACATGCGTCTAAATGCAAATGTACCGTATGGGCATGTGAATGTTATTTTGTGTTGATCTTCTAGCACTATTGTAATCTGATTATACCCTGAGTATCCATCGAGAAAATAGTAATTGTCTCACCCCGTGAGTCTATCCAGTATCTTGTCCAAGAATGGCAAAGGAAAATGATCTTCCTAGCCATCGTGTTCAAATTTCGGTAATCTATGCAAATTCTCCATCCAGTAACCATTCTGGCTGGTATTGATTCCTTATTCTCGTTCTCAACGACCATAATACCTCCTTTCTTTGGCACAAATTGGACCAAACTTACCCATGAACTATTTGAGATGGGGTAAATATACCCGCATCTAACCATTTTATGATCTTTTTCTTTACCACGTCCTTCATGATGGGGTCCAGTCTTCATTGTCCATCAATCGTCCCTTTCTCACCATATTTTAGGATGATCTTGTGCATGCATACAGATGGACTAATGCCACGAATATCAACTATGGTCCATCCGATAGCCTTTTTTAATTGTTTCAATACTAGGATGAGTTTCTCTTCTTGCTCTTCGGTCAACTCTGCTGAAATAATCACAGGCAAAGTAAAAGTGTTACCTAAATAAACATATTTTAAATGTAAGAGAAGTAATTCAGTTCTAATTTAGGTGACTCCTCAATTGACGCTTTTGGCTGGAACGACAACAACAAGGTGGTTGAAGAGCTATTTTCCAAGAGGGAAATCGACAAAGGAACTAAAAGGGAAAAAATGGGAAACAATGGAGAAAAAGTGAGTGAAAAATAGAGAGATGTGTGGGATGAAGGTGTATTGAAATGAGTAGGTGAAGGGGGTATTTATAGGTGGGATTGGTTGCTAAAAAATAGCAATAAATTAGAAGCCATATACCCCATTGGCCGGCCACACATGTGGCAAGTTTGAATGCTTCAAACTTGCTAAATTTAGCTTGGGGTGAATCTTTAAAAGCGTAGAAAGTGGAGGGCTTTGAATGTAATTTCAAGGAGACTTCAAGGGCTGATTTGCAAGTCCATAAATTATCTATTTTGAGCTGATTGGGTCAGCATGTTGGATTGTTTTGAGCAGCCTGATTTCTCAGTTGGATTAGTCTGTTGTATTAGCACAACTGGGCACCCTATTCATAATATAATTAATAATAATTATTTAACCAAAAATAAATTGGATAAAAATTAGAATTAATTATATTATGTATTAATATTCATAATTTGGACCTTCTTAGTCTGAAAAACTAATTCGCCTCGAAGCTTCAAAAATTGCTTCATGGTTTTGTGCTTCTAGTAGTGTCTGCTAAGCTAATTTTGACCCTTTGTGCAAATCTGTCGAAAATAAATCAAAATTTATGAAAATTTATTATAAAATCAATTAAAATTAAATATGTTAATAATTTAAGTACAATTCAATTATTTTATAATTATATTATATTTTTCGAAGAGAATTACTACGAAACTGCATGAATTTAAGTTAAAAAGAGCATGAAAAAGTCTATATTTTTGTGTTTCCAAGGGGATGCATCATTTGTCGGTAACCTCGGTGGTCAAAGAAATGTATTTCTAATTAGCACCCTTTTTTTTAAAATGGGTTGAGACATACACGGGGCAAAGAAATGGCGATCAAGTTTGGTGCGAGTTAGTGTTGAAAGATATTTGGGAAAATGTAGAAATCACGAACTCAATGACTTCTGTGTGTCACTCGTGACAAAATATATTATTTCGGGTTAGACAAATGACCAGCAATTGTGGGAGATTTCAAGCGCTTCATTATCCATGTGCACATGCAATTACAACATATGCCTCAACACGTGTATATTGCATGACATACATTGAAGAAGTTTACAAACTTGAGCGCACGTATAATATTTAAAAATCTAAATTTCCACCTGTCTCGGATGAAATCATGTGGCCACCTACCTTGCACGCTCCTTTCGACTTGCTACGAAATAAGAACTTGGAACGCAAGCCGAAAGCTGGGTAAACACAACTCGGATACAAGGAAATATGAATATTCAGAAGTGGGGAGACACACAGAGGTTATGCGATTACTATAGGAACCGAGGACATACGAAGCCAACATGTCCACATAACCTGAGAGCATCGAGGAGAAGAGCTAATTAAAACACTAGCTCATGCAATGAAAATACTGACTTATTGGTTTATTCATTAATTTTTCTATATAGTGTAAGTTAATGTTAATTATTGAAGTAAGATATATTACAATACGCAAGCCAAAGTTTTAATCTTTTTCCTTACCTTCTGAGCAAATCTTTACTTTATCAAAATATTGCACTTAACAAATGGATGAATAAAAACTGAAATGAAAAGGTAACATAAATAATTGTAAATTTTAAACTCACAGCATGATATGGTACAAATCAAACTAATTTAATAAATTTGTTTTGTATATTGTAAATAAGTGTACATTTGGGATGTAAAACTGGAACGATGGAAATGTGCAAGTGTTCACAATCGTTATCAAGTAATAAAGTGACAAGTAAATGTTGAGTTATTTTACCCACAGGGACTATGAAAGAAAAATATTTATGAAATGTAAATCAAACACTTTGGTGTTGGGAAAAATATGTTGTTTTGAAGAAGTGGATTAAAAACTAAAAATTAACGATGTAATAAAAATAAAAAGTAAAAATTCCAATGCAAGTTTTCAAAAAGATAAGTTTTAATCAACATGACATAATTGTGTTAGATCAATTACAGTCATTAACTTTGAATTACTAAACCCATGTTCTCTAACAGCCCGATTTTGGGCTTAGTCGGAACAGTGGTTTCGGGACCACAAATCCAAGGAGGAAAAATTTATTTTTACTATATTTTTATGGCCTAAAATTTCACGGAAATATTTCGTGAAAATTTCGTTCAAAAATTTTGACGTTTGGGCACTCAATTTAGTCAAAAGGACTAAATTGTAAAAAGTGAAAAAGTTGAGTTTTATATGTTAAAGGTATTTAATTGTTATGGAATTATAAATTAGGGGTCCTTGTATGGTAATTAAACCATTAGTTAGTGATGGACAAAAATGGACATGAGATAAGTGAAATAGGATTTTTTTAAGTAAGGGCATTTTAGTCATTTGGTAATTAAAACAAATTAAAAAGACAAAATAAGGCCAAAATCATCATCTTCTCTATAAGGGCTGGCCGAATATCAGGTTCCTCCATGGCTAGGGTTTGTTCATTCTTTCAAGCTTCATGGTAAGTCCATTCTAGCCTCGTTTTTCTTGTTCTTTATATTTTTAGAATCCCGATAACTAGCTTAAGCTAATTTTACCATTAATTCGAGCTAGAATTTATGTTTGGAAAATTACCCATAGATGAAAAGTGTGAATTTTGATGTTTTGTGATGGAATATAAAGCTTAGAATTATGTTAAATGATTTTTACTAAACGATTTTCAGCGAAAACGAGTGAAACGGTATAATTGTTAAAATTTATTATTGTTCATAAGTGTACTTTAGAGCAAGAATTTGATGTTGATATAGAAGGAAAAAATGTTCAGCATGTCATAAAACATAAGAAAAAGGAATAAAATTTAATTTCCGAGCCTAGGGGAAAAATCATAATTTTGTGAAACTTTAGGGGCAAAAATGTAATTTTGCCAAAATGTGATTTTTGGATTGGATTGAATAATGTGACTATAGAATAAGTTAAATATGTTACTATAAGTCAAGAAAGACAAGGAATTGACTTTGATTAGTGAAAAAGAAAAAAAATGAGAAAAAGTGAGAAATTTCCCGATTGAATATTCAGAATGAAAAGGGATACAAATGAAGTGACAAAAATGATCACATGTGTGACATGGACTATGTGTAGGTCACTATGTGAAAGTGAAAGTGATGGTCACGTGTGTAGTACTATGTGTAGGCTACTACGTGTACCAGAATGAAAGGTCGCATGTGGAGTACTATGTGCAGGCTACTACGTGAACCAGAAAGTTTGATCACGTGTGTAGTACTATGTGAAGGCTACTGCGTGTATTGAATGATAATAGTTACAAGGGTGGTACTATGTGCAAACCACCAAATATCCGCTATTATACCGACATGTTTAACGGGATATGAGTATTGGTAAACAAATATGAATATGTGATTGAAATGTGATAAGTTGCAAAAGAGTAATTGGAGTGATGAAGTTTTGTACTGTGTTTACAAAATAAATTGTTGTAGTGCTATGTGAATGATTGAATTTGAAACAGAACAAATTTGAGTAGTGGAAGTGATGTTAGTTTGAAAAATCACCAAAAATTGTACAAACTGAATTAGTGGTTGAATAAGATATGAAATTAAAGCTTAATGAGTCTACTTTCATATAAAATAAACAGAGCAAGCAAAATAGTTGTATATTTTGAGATATTTGAATTTTAGTGAGGTAGGGTCGGATTGATTTCGGAATCCCCTGTTCTGACTTTGAAAAATAATTAAAAATTGTAAAAAAAATAATTATGAGTTATAATTTATATGCTTAGAATCCTTGATGAGTCTATTTCAAATGAAATGAACAAAAATATCATCTGAATCCTGTACAATGAGATAATTCATTTTTAGTGAAGAGAGGTCAGAGATGTTAAGCAGTGAAGCAGGGGAATTTTTAAAGAATAACCTATACTAATTGGCCAAGTGAAAAATTCTGAAAATTTTATGGTAAGAAGAAATTGAGTCTAGTTTTGGGGAAAATTAACGGAACTTAATTTGGAGCTCCGTAGCTCCGGATAAAAATAATTTAGTGACTGTAACTCAACTAGAAACCTTTGAATTTAAAAATAAGTGAATAGTGAAATTATGTATAATGCCATTTAAGTGTGTTATATGTATCAAGGATGTGGGATGGAGAGGAGGAGGAGGACATTAAATTATATGAATGAATTGTGTATAATTGGTATGGAGTGGATTGGAATGGTATGGAATGGAATGGTATGGAATGGAATGAAATAAAATAAAATGTGAAAAATAAAATATACGAATGATTCATGTATAATTGGCTATATGTTCGTTTATAATTGATAGACGCTGAATTGAATAGTAAATTCGTGTCGGTATTGAATTTTATTAATAGAAATTGTTGAAATTTTGAATAATATGTTTAGAAATAAAATGAGGTAAATATCGATATTGAATTGTTTGTGAGTTGAATGGGAACTATTATGGATATGATTTGAAATAAAATAATTATTGTAGTATTAAAATGCAAATTAGATTGAGAAATTAATTTGAATTGTGAACACTAAGAGTTGTGAATTGAATAGAATTGAAATAAAACATTGAATTGTTATTATTTGTGAATTAGTTATTTTGATATATGGATAATGCTGGATGATAATCATGCTTTGTGAAATATTTGTACTCATAAGGATGATTACAAAGTGTCTGGTTTTTTAGAATCATTTGGTTATGAGATGTCATAAAAATTGTGAGTTTTAGTGGTTGATGTGAATTCTAAGGCTAATTTACTAATCGATTAAAGGAGAAATAAGTTTGTTGATGGTTGTGTATACGAACTTGGGCATAGGATTGAGATATGTAATGTAGTAATATGTGAAATTAACGTTAAGAGATTTATGATTGTTATTAATGTTGATTTTGACATAATGTGGATTATTCAAGGTTGAAATAATTTAATGGATAAATTGAGTATATGAATGAGTTGGTATCGAGTTTTATAGACTCTATTTATTATGAATATAATATTCCGAAGACAGGTTGTAAATAAATTTAAAAGCACATTAATAATTTAAAAAGTTTAATTCGGATGAAATTTTGTAAGTCGGTTTAATATGCAGGCAAGTATATGTGATTTAGTAATGCCTCGTACCCAGTTCCGACGAGGGATACGAGTTTGGGGTGTTACATGTTCATGCCGTTACAAATATTTTCACGACAACTTGGTAATTTGTTAACTACTGCACATACATACTTACTAAATTAACCAATCTCTTGAACATTTTTCAATGCCAATTCAAACAATTAATTAATCTTCATAAGCACATATAAAATTAAGTGAGGTAACAATATATTTCTATATTGAAACAATTTAGTCACAATAATCTTGCAACTTATACAAAGCTAATGTACCGTTTAATACCATCGCTAATTTAACTTTTAGCTACCTTAGAAGATTAAACATGCATCAATTAAATATTTTGTCAATTAATTACAATATCAATACGTTTAATAATTAATTAATTCGTTACGTTACATTTTATAATGCAAGTATAACATAAGCATAATTTTATTTAATTGAACAACTTACCAATCCTATATATTTTATTTTATAATTAAAGTATGAATTTTGACAAAAATTATAACTAAATTGCACGAATTAGGGCTCAAAAGATGTTAAAAAAAGTCTATATATTTTTGTGTTTTCAAAAAAAATGTACAATTTGGGAAAATTACAAATAACATAATCATCAACGTCCTAAATGTGTGCCACAACTGGGTGGGCGTTGGACACGTCGAGGTTGATCACCACAACCATCTTTTTTCTCCAAGGTTGACTACGATCGTGTCCTAGCTGCCCATTGTACATCACCTTCTGTTTGAGTCGACGATTGGAAGGATAACCCACCTTGGTAGAACAACAATGCTTGGGGTGTTTGCCACACTATCGAAGGACGACTATATTGTGTCGTATAGGCCGCTTGCGAATAAAAGGTGGCATCAATGTGTAATATGGTATGGTTGATGGCAGTCGTGCGAAATATACCTCTGGAGAAGGTGTTGAATGATTGTACCTGTTGTGGTGCTTGTGTAAAATAAACTGGAGCTGAAGATGTTGATGTGGGGAATAATTCTCGTGCCATGATGCTTGTGTCAAATAAACTAGGTTAGAACGAAAAATAAATGAACCATGTTGACTTGGAGGTGATAACTCTTAAAAAGAGTAATATTTTAGACCTCTAGATGGAATTAATTGTTTTTAATTAAGTAAATACATTTTCATTTTTAGGATAATTTTAGAACATTACATAATAAAGCTTGGATTGCGCTATAATGGTCATCATTTATTAGTTTTATTACTTGGGGAAGGAAAAGTTATGGTTGTGGTTGGACATAGGTGCAGGTAGAAGAAGAGGATGAAGAGGATGCAGAAGGAAAATAAGGGAAGTGAAACATTGCCGTGGCAAATGGTAAGATTGATTGCCACTAGAATTGTCATGGAAATTATGGAAAGATGACTCAGCACTCTGTCCACGCCACTTTCAGCCAGTTGTGCATGTACCAGGAAAACCAACCTGAAATAGGAATGAAAAATGTGTGCTGAGGTGGAATGGATCTATTTAATAAAAGAAAGAGAGAGAAGTAAAGAAGGGAGGAGAATTTGTGTGAGAAAAGAAAATTGGTAATAACAGTTTTCTCTTTGCGCAATGAATTGAAAAATTGCAGAGAAAGAAGGGTAACAGCTAAGAGAGCAGAGCACAGGCCTGAAGAAAGGGAAGAGACATCCACCCAAGGTTCACGAGCAATCTAAAGATCAGAGAAGAGCAAGAGTGTGGTGAGAAATTCCTGCATTTTTACTTTATTTTCCTAAGTTTTGTGATTTTAACTTATTTGAGAATGTTGATGAATGATTTTATTTTGATGTTAACTTTTCCAACCATGAACTAAACCCTTTTTGGGTTGGAGTTATTCTGGGTGAATGTTTTATTACATTTAATGCCCATGATTAGAGATTGTCTGTATCACTGTTTCATTCGATTTATGCTTATTTTAAATACAAGCATGCAAGCTCGAGACATAGTATTGTGTGTTGTGTTCTTAAATATTTTTAATTCTGAAAAGGTTAAATATACTTAGATGTTGCGAGTTGTACAGAGAAGAATGTTCATTATGGTTATTAATCCAGAGTTCTGTAGACATATAATAACTTAGATTTCTAGCTTAAGATCTAGCTATCGACAGAGGTAGATCACAGTATTGATTCTCTGGGTCATAGATTACACAATATTTTGCCATGGCATTATTTTGATTTGAACATTTCACCTGAATAATTCCAACGTTGTTCATTTAGTAGTAGAAACACTCTTGCTTTTCTCTGTAATTTGCCACAACATTTTATTTGCCATATCAATTCTTTTCTTCTTTTTTTTTGCATTTGATTTTATTAATTCATTATTCAACATCTTATTCAACTTGAGAATATTTCCTGTTATTCAGTATAGTCACTAGGATTATAATAACTTACTTAATTTCTTACCAAATTTTGATCCCTGTGGAGACGATACTTACTTATCACTTTATTACTTGAATGACGTGTACACTTGCACAATGCATTAGTTGTTTACATGCAATAGGGGTTTGCACAAAAATTGGGTCCTCCTATGGAGATGGAGCAAATGTTGA
This sequence comes from Gossypium hirsutum, assembly GCF_007990345.1. Classification (NCBI taxonomy): domain Eukaryota; kingdom Viridiplantae; phylum Streptophyta; class Magnoliopsida; order Malvales; family Malvaceae; genus Gossypium; species Gossypium hirsutum. Next base: position 29,673,986 of record NC_053446.1, read on the forward strand.
TCCCTTCGACACATCATCTCCCAACCTAGGATTGATGGGCCCTTGTTTGCCCTCCTACGACGACGTTGCCTATTTCCTTTCTGAAGTCGATAGTAGATACGAATTACCATTATGCCTGAACCAATCCATGTAATCCAAAGATGTCTCCAACTCTGGTATGAGACATAGTTCACGCGTTGGCAAGTAATTTTTCAATGATGCCAATTCTCGATATACTTCTTATAGAATTGTAACCTCCAAAACCCAACCTAGACTTTATGACTAGATTGAGAAGGCTACATTAGCCACCAAAATGGCTAAGCTAACTTACGTTACATTTGAAGAACTTAAATAAACTCATTCTAGAGAAAATCGTAGTTGTACTTTGAGTTAGCTTAAAATCATTCATTCATTTTATTGTTGATAGTGTTGTTTTAGAAAAACCGTTTGCTTGTTGCTCTTCTTGAAAAAAAAACTCGATGTTAAACTAATGTAGCAAAAAAACCATTTTTCAAGTCATTTTGGAAACTTAGTTTCCTTATCGATTTGTTTTTCAAAAACAGTTCCTTTGCAATGCAGCGAGAACTAGGGAACAATATCAAATTTTTCTTAAGCCCGATATCATGCATTATCCGATTATTATGCTTAAGTAATCCATGCATGAAAAAATCCCAAAAAGAAAAGTTACCAAGGCATAGACCAGAAGTTATTAAAAATTACAAACCAAAACCAATAGGGACTGATTAATACTTATTAAAAAAATAATCCGAGGTTTAAGGTGATTCTCCGAATGCCGAGTCTAGTCCTAATTTCGAGGTTTACTTGAAAAGTTAAACACTATTGGGGGTGAGCTTATGAAAAGCTCAGTGTGAGTTGAACAATTATTTAAACAAACATAAATATCGAATACAGTGAAACATATTAGCATTAACAGAAAAAACAACCATCATAGGAATTTCAAATCATTACATAGCAAAATTGATGTCAAACAGTGTATGAGCATAGGTCATCATTCATTCGAGTGACAATCATTAATTTCGATACCATTCAATAGAAAAAAATATAATACGTAGCATAAATAAATAACATTCGAATATGTCGTGCACATGAAGCAATGCAAAAAGGTTCCTACCCATACCATACGCTAGACACCATGAGTTCCCTAAAACCCGTCATCCGAACTCCAAAATATTTTGGGCTTAAGCCCGTTGTGGTTAAAAGCACTGATAATAAAATGCAAAAAATTCTACCAGTAAGAATGTAGACAAGCTGCAAGTAAAAATGCGATAAATCGCCATTCCCCTCGGTATTCCATGTGCAGTGCACTGACTACGAATAATGCGGACATAATATGCCGCCGGTACTCCACGAAACTCCTCTGTCAACCAGGAAATGCCAACCTAATACATATGAAATTTGTCACACAATCTCATACATAATCATATCTCAATAATTTTCACATTCATTTGACATGCTCAGCAAGTCCTTAATAATAACATTCTTTTAGTAAATGGAAAGAATGTTCCAATCTTTCAAATTACCATTGTGTTGGTATCAACCAATATCGTTCAATTTCACATAATTTACAAATTTTCATTATGCATAAATAACCCATTTTTTAGTACACAATATAACAAATATCTCATGCGTTTAAATCATACATAAGCTTAATATCTGAACAGATTATATAATTCAGTCAAACATTCTCATATCTCATGACTCAAATATGCAATTACAAACTCAATCAAACATTCATACTATCAAACTAGCAATGTTGCAAACATGTCAATATTTTAAGGCTTGAAACATACTTGGTCCGACCACTCACAAAATCAATAATTTGGCTATTAATCCAATCCAATCAGCAAGCTAATTTATCAAATAGAACATGATATTTAACATTTTCAAACAATTTTATGAGTTTAGGACTCACACCTTATTTTTTGCTTCATTGCAGCACACTAGCGAATCTACCAATTTTCCTTTATAAATCCTTAAATGAACCTAAACCAAAATTTTGTATAAATTCAATTAATTCATCTCTTAAGCATCCTTTAAACACCCACGTATTAGTTCCAACCAATCATCGCACACGAGCAAATTTTGACTTTCCGGTTGATTTGAGGTGCTCTGGTTAGCACCTAACACATATACTAGAAAATTAGTAGCAAATATTGATTAAAATCTCTCATATAATCAATCCATAACCTTTTCCCAACAACTTTGTCAAAATAACAAACTAGTTTACAATTAATCGCAGTTAGACCTCCCGAATTGTGATATCCGAATGGCCAATTGACCAATTGTTGCGGAAGCGACGATAATATTAATAACAATATTATCAGAAATATTTAGATAATTATTATGCCAACAATTATACTAAGAAAATTCCCAGTTAAATTGGAGGGGTCACAAATGGTCCCACTTAAAACCCAACAACTAGACAGAACTCACTTAGTTATTTATAACAATAATAACTAAATAAATATAACCAACATAAAGCTATTAAATATAAGCAAACAAATAAGAAATAAAACACCAGAATTTAACGAGGTTCGGCCAATTTAGCTTACGTCCTCGGACACTACCAAATTAATATTTCTGCTAGAAATATTACAAAAGAGAAGATCAACACCAAGTTACAATTAGCTACTTGGATTTTCAAAATGAGATTTTGGGATGATGAAACCTAAGGGGGAGGGGTTCTATATATAACAAACCAAACCCCCTCCCTTTCTATCTTTTCCTAATGTGGGATATTGCCAATATTCAACAAATCTCCACCTTGGCAATATTCCACATCTTCGAACATCTTCTCATAACACAAACTTCAATAGTGTCTTCAAATTTGCGCCAACGACGCCATATCAAATGTGTCGGACATTGATCAAGTCTAAACAATGTTCAAACTTGGCCCTTGTAACCACCTTAGTCAGCATATCTGCAGGATTCTCCGTAGTGTGAATCTTTTGGAGAAGTATCTCCTCTTCTTCGAGAATTTCCCGCACAAAGTGATAGCGAACATCTATGTGCTTCGTTCGTGCATGAAAGACTTGATTCTTTGCTAAATAAATAGCACTCTGACTGTCAGAATATACCTTAAGTTGTTTTTGACCAACTTCCAAGTCTTTAAGCAATCCCTGAAGCCAAATTGCTTCCTTCACAGCCTCTGTAATTGCCATATACTCTGCCTCTATTGTAGACAAAGCCACCGTGGACTGTAAGGTAGATTTCCAACTAACTGGTGCTTTTGCTAAAGTAAACAAATAGCCAGTTGTAGACCGTCGCTTATCCAAATCACCTGCATAGTTAGAATCACAATATCCAACTATGCATTGACCAAGTGATTCATCCCGCTCGAATGCCAATCTGACATCTATGGTATTTTGGAGATACCGCAGAATCCATTTCACAGCTTGCCAATGACCCCTGCCCGGATCATGCATGTACCTGCTAACAACACTAACAGCCTGTGAAATATCTGGTCTCGTACATACCATTGCATACATCAAGCTTCCAACTGCATTTGCATATGGGACTTTTGCCATGTACTCTCGTTCTTCCTTAGTCGTTGGAGATAACTGGTTACTCAATTTAAAATGAGGAGCAAGTGGGGTACTTACAGGTTTTGTACCTTCAGACATACCAAAACGTTGTAGTACCTTCTCCAAATACTATTTTTGTGACAGCCAAAGTTTGCCCCTCTTTCTATCCCGAGTTATTTCCATGCAGAGAATCTTCTTGGCTTCCCCTAAATCCTTCATCTCAAACTCTTTACTCAATTGAGCCTTCAGTCTATCAATCTCCATTTGGCTCTTTGCTGCAATCAGCATATCTTTAACATACAAGAGTAAGTAGATGTAGGAACTATCTTGAAGCTTGCGCAAATACACAATGATCGTATTTGCTTCTTCTGTACTTCTGGTCCTTCATGAATCTGTCAAATCGTTTGTACCATTGTCTCAGAGATTGTTTCAATCCGAACAACGGTTTGCTAAGTTTACAAACCCAATTTTCTTTACCAGCAACCCTGTATCCATCTGGCTGAGTCATATAGATTTCCTCCTTCAAATCACCGTGTAGAAACGCGGTCTTCACATCAAGTTGAGCTTGCTCTAAATTCAACTGCGCTACCAAGGCCAACAAAATTCTAATGGAGGAATGTTTAACAACTGGAGAAGATACCTCATTATAGTCAATTCCTCCTTCTGAGCGTAGCCTTTAGCCACTAACCTTGCCTTGTAACGAACATCTTCTTTGTCAGGAAATCCTTCTTTCTTTGCAAATACCCATTTGCAACTAATCGCCTTCTTCCCTTTTGGTAGTTGTGCCAGCTTCCATGTCTTGTTTTTCTCTAGAGATTGCATTTCCTCTTCCATTGCACCTAACCATCTATTATTCTCTAAACTTTGAATGGCTTCAGTGTAAGTGGATGGAATATTATCAACAACTGGAAGTGCATAAGCTACCATGTCAGTAAAACGAGCAGGTTTCTGAATTTCTCGTCTCTGCCTTCTGACTGCAATTGGCTCTGATTGCTGTTGAGGTTCTTGGGTAGAAACCTCTTCCTCATCTAACTCTGCATCTGCCAATGAAGAATCACTAGTGGTACCTTCTGCTGGAATTACCACACTCTGCTCAAACTCCACCTGCTACGGAGTACTACTTACTCCTTCTGGATTTACCTTATTCAACATGGCAGATTCATCAAAGGTAACATCCCTACTGATTATCGTCTTCTTTGCCTCTAGACACCACAAACGATATCCCTTAAGACCAGCATTGAAGCCCATGAATAGAGCCTTGTTTGCTCTTGGATCTAACTTTGATTCTTTCACATGATAATATGCAATAGAACCAAAAATACGCAAGGTGTCATAATCAGTAGCAGGTTTTCCATACCATTCCTCCAAAGGAGTCTTGCCATTTATAGCAGATGATGGCAAATGATTGATGAGATGTTGAGCTTACGTCACAGCCTCAGCCCAAAACTTTCTATCTAATCCAGCATTAGATAACATACATCGAACTTTCTCCACAAGCGTTCGATTCATATGCTCTGCCACCCATTTCTGTTGCGGTGTTCCACCTACGGTGAAGTGCCTTACTATGCCACAATCTTGGCATATCTTCAGGAATGGATCGCTTTTATATTCTCCACCGTTGTCTGATCGGAGAACCTTAATCTTCCTTCCTGTTTGATTTTCAACTTTAGTTTTCCACTTAAGGAAAACTTCAAGCACCTCATCTTTGTTCTTCATAGGAAACACCCAAACTCTTCTGGAAAAATAATCAATAAAGGTGACAAAATAACGTCGTCCTCCAAGTGATGGAGTCTTGGATGGTCCCCATACATCAGAATGCACATAATCTAGAATACCTTTGGTATTGTGAATCCCAGTGCCAAATTTCACCCTTCGTTGTTTTCCCAGAACACAATGCTCGCAAAATTCAAGTTTCCAAGTCTTTGTACCTTTCAATAATCCTTGCTTGGCTAGAGTTTGCAAGGATTTTTCACCAGCATGGCCCAAACGCATATGCCACAGCTGTGTTGCCTCAGCGTCCTTCTTGGTACTCGAAATTGATGCTACTGTTGTCCTGACCACTGTACTACCTTGGTAGTAATACAGATTGTTCTTTCTTATGCCTTTCAACATCACCAATGCTCCTGAAGTTGCTTTAAGAACTCCATCTCGTATTGTCACAACTAGGCCTTTAGATTCTAAAGACCCCAAAGAGATGAGATACTTTTTCAACTTTGGGACATATCGTACATCCCGTAAAATTCTAGTAGATCCATCATGATTCCTCAGTTTAATTGAACCTATCCCGCTGTTTTACATGTGTTATCATTACCCATGTAAACAACCCCTCCATCCAGTTTTTGAAATTCAAAGAACCATTCCCAAATGGGACACATATGATAGGAACAACCAGAATCCATGATCCACTCATCTGCATGTGATGTTAAAGATGACATACTAAGAGAAAAGTCTGACTCTGCTTCACTATTGCATTCTGCAACATTTGCATCTTGCGGAGTCTTCCATTTTTTCTTCAATTTTGGACAATCTTTCTTCCAATGTCCTTTTTCTTTGCAAAAGGAACATTCATCTTTGGCAACAGCTCGACCTTTGGACTTTCTTCTCTTCCCCTTAGACTGACTTTGCTGACGACCTCTTGTTACCAGTGCTTCCACTGCTGCTTCACTTGAACCTTTCAACTTATCCTTTCGGCGTAGTTCATAGCTATACAATGCAGCTGTTACTTCATTGAAAGTTACTTCCGACTTTCCATGAAGTAGAGTAGTTTCAAGGTACTCAAACTCCTCAGGAAGCGATCCTAACAACATTAACGCCAAGTCTTTGTCTTCAAAAGTCACATCCAAATTCAACAAATCAGCCACCAGCTGATTAAAATTGGTAATGTGCTCGTTCATCGTGGTACCAGGAACATAATTGAAACGAAACGATCTTTTCTTCATATGCAACTTATTTTGACTGTTCTTCTTTAGGAATTTCTCCTCCAATGCTTTCCACAATTTACTTACAGAAGTCTCTTTACTGAATGTATACTTCTGCTCTCTAGAAAGACATGATCGAATTGTACCACATGCCAACCGGTTGATGGTCTTCCATTCTTTATCATAACCCCTTCTGGTTTTTCTTTCTCAATGGCAATATCTAGACCTTGTTGAAAGAGGGCATCTAGAAGCTCACTTTGCCACATGCCGAAATGATCTGTTCCATAAAAAATTTCCACTGCAAATCTCGTATTTGCAGTTCCAACCCTCGACAAAATGTACGAGGTGGAAGTTGTTGATGTGGATGGTTTTTCTTCTGTCATTTTTGCCATAGCTTCTATTTAATAGCCACCAAATGCGGAATACCCACAAGCTTTAGGAACTGTTTCTGATGTGTAAGATCATACTAAGCTGCAAACACAGAGCATACTACAAAACCTTGGCTCGGATACCAATTGTTGTGGAAGAGACGATAATATTAATAACAATATTATCAGAAATATTTAGATAATTATTATGCCAACAATTATACTAAGAAAATTCCCAGTTAAATTGGAGGGGTCACAAATGGTCCCACTTAAAACCTAACAACTAGACAGAACTCACTTAGTTAATTATAGCAATAATAACTAAATAAATATAACCAACATAAAGCTATTAAATATAAGCAAACAAATAAGAAATAAAACACCAGAATTTAACGAGGTTCGGCCAATTTAGCTTACGTCCTCGAACACTACCAAATTAATATTTCCGCTAGAAATATTACAAAAGAGAAGATCAACACCAAGTTACAATTAGCTACTTGGATTTTCAAAATGAGATTTTGGGATGATGAAACCTAAGGGGGAGGGGTTCTATATATAACAAACCAAACCCCCTCCCTTTCTATCTTTTCCTAATGTGGGATATTGCCAATATTCAACACCAATAACATCTCTCTCTAATTAACATGTGATTGAAAATTGATTAGGAGGGCTCAAGAACACAATTTAATGCTAGAAAAATATGGCAAGAACTAAGAAACAAAACAATCCCTTTTCTTGCACATAGGCGCATGCATCACCACCAATGGTGGCCAAAATTGGGGCTGAATTTGAAAATAGTTTGAGATTTCATTAAAATTTGGAAAAATAAATTTGAAATCATTTAAGATCCCCAAAATTCTAGATTTGGAAATTTTTGTTTTTAATTGACAAGATTTATCAAGAAATTGAAGAGAAAATAGATTTTACACAAGCTAGTTGAGAGAAACAACAATGGCCCTTTCTTGGCAATGTTTGGGATCGATATTGGGGTTCAAGATTTTAGATTTGGGCCTAATTTAGATGAGGATAAATTACAGCAAAAGATTGTAATAGCCCATTTTTAGTGGAATCGAAACAGTGGTTTTGGGACCACAAATTTGATGTGTGAATATCTATTTAATTATTATTTTAATGCCTACAACATGTTAGTAGTATCTTATAAAAATTTTGTTAAGAAATTTTACCGTTTGCACGCTTAATTCGATAAAAAAGTATTTAAATGCAAAAGGTGCAAAACTTGAGTTTTATATATTAAAGGGAGTTATTAGCTATGAATTTAAATACTTGGAGGTTTTATGTTTTAATTACACCATTGATATGGTTAATGGACAAAAATGGACATGGTTTAGTTAAATTTTAAAGGTTAAAAACTATGGTTAAAATGGTAATTAGTAAATTAATCATAAATCAGATAATAGAAAATTTAGTGCTCATCTTCATGAGCTTTCTTCTCCATCGAAATTTGGCTTGGAAAATCCCATTTTGGAGTTTGAAAGTTTAGTTGAGATTTTGGGATTTCATGGTAAAAATTTTAACTTTGTTTTTAACGATTTTTACGTTTTTGAAGTCGTTGTAGCTTAATCTAGCTAGCCCAAGGACTAATTTGCAAAATTGTTAAAAGTATAGGGTGTTACCATGAATGAAATAATGTGAATTTGATGTTTTGTGGAAGAAAATGAACATATGTTGTTAGATAAACAACTTTTGTAAAGTGAATTTTGTTGAAATGTCAATTAGGGTTTAAATTAAAAAATGTGAAAAGTTCATTGTGTAAATATTGAAATAATGAATTTTATGACATGACAGGGACCTATATGAAATTTGGCTAGCTTGGGTTAGTCATGGATTTGCATGAATTTCATTATTAAGCTTTGGGACTAAATTGAAAAGAAATGAAATGTGTAGGGGCAAAGGTGTAATTTTTCTAACATGTGAATTTGGATTGAATTGAATAGAATAATTATTAAATTGGTTGAATTTATTTATTTAGATCAAGATTGATCTCAACTGGATTTAAATCGAGGGAAGGCGAAAATGGTGGATTAGTCTATCGTACTCCTTCGTGATAGGGGCGATGTAAGTTCGTAGTAATTAAATTATATCATTTGATTTCCTTATGTATTTGTATTTTAAAATCAAGTAGTTAATTATTATATAAATATACCCCTGATCGCACTTACGTGCCCCTATTGTACTTCGGTACCCCTGATCGTACTTACATGCCCTTGTTATACATCGGTACTCTTGATAGCACTTTCGTGTCGTGGTTACGTTTCGGTAACATTTATTAAGTAAAATAGGGTGCAATCATTTAATGTTAAGTTAAATAAATTGCTATGTACTTACTAAGTTTTATAAGCTTGTACGAGTTTATGTGTCGTTTTGTATATTACTTTTGCTGACTTGGGACGGATCAAAACTTCAACTCACATTATCCATCATCGTTAGTAGCTTTTGAACTCTTTGGGATTATGGCATGTATATGTGGATATAAGTATATATGTATATGTGTGTAGTTCATTTTGGTATAAAAGTGGATCAGTAAGTTGTATGTTTGGACACTTTGTTTTCTAGGTTGTACATATGTATCTTTTGACTTGATGAATTTAAGTTGTTATGCTAGAAATTCTATTTGGTTAGGTGTTTGAATGATGGAATATGAAATGTTAGTAATGAATTTGCATATTATTTATGACATGTGTCTTGTTTAGAAATGTAGTGAATTGGTACTTTATTGTGAATGGTATATATGAATGTTAATGCTAGTATTTGAATGGCTTGGTTAGCACCATTTGGTATGTTTTGATGTAATCATTGAAGTGCCCTTGGGCATATTGGTTGTATATTATTATATCACATTTATATAGCTAGAATATGCATGATTTTGGTGCCTTGTTATGATTGGTAATTGTGTGCAAATGTGCTTGTAGGTGCATGTCTTGTTGGGTGAGAAAAATGGATTAAAAATAGCCTATTTTTCGCCCACAGAGGCAGAGACACGGACGTGCGTCTCAACCGTGTGCGACACACGGCCGTGTGTCTCTTATAGCTTTCAAAGGGTTGCAACTCAGGTTGTTACACGGCTTAGTATACGGCCTGGCGCATGGGCGTGTGAGGTTATTTCGAAGGGTACACGACTTGGCACATGGGCATGTGGCTTGGCTATGTGACCCAAGTCAATGAGTTACATGGGCACGGACACGGGATAGGACACGACCGTGTGTTCCTACTTTGAATGTCCACATGACCGTGTGACCCCTGCAGTGCTGTAAATTTTAGCTAATTTTTGAAAAATACTTTGAGTTTCCAATTTAGTGTCGATTTGTTTCTAACATGTTTTTAGGACCTTGGGGGATCATATAAGGGAAAACAAGTATGATTAAGATTGGTTTTAATATGATTATCGATATGATTTGAAATGTTTGAAATTTTTATTCGTTTGATTTGAAAACTCTGGTAATTCTCTGTAACCCTATTTTGGTGATAGATATGGGTTAGGGGTGTTACAAAGATGGTGCACAATATTGACGCAAAAAGAAAAAGAAAGAGATTGTAAAATGGGAGGTGTAAGTGATGACATTAATGGAGGAAAGGAAAAATATAAAATCAAAGAGAGGGAGAGGAGGAGATGAACGACTAGGGCAATGAGGAGGAGGATTAAAGGCTGATTATTTGTGAAAAATAAGTATTTATACATTGGGTTACAAGGCTTAGGTGGCACACACATTAAAAACAAGGGATCTTTGCCAAAAATTAAATTATTTCGTAAGGGAAAGGATTCAAACTTAGGACCTCATTTAATTTTCATGATTTATTATATTTCTTTTAACTATTAGGTTTGTTTTACATTCTTGAAATAATTATACAATATTTATTTTTAAAACAAGGCATTGTGTATACTAGGGTTTATGACAAAATTTGAAAAATAATAAAAATGGTGAGAGAGAAGGGATTTGAACTTGGGTTTCAAGGAATGTTTCACTAACACTTATCCAACAAACCAATACTTCATTTATTTCCTAAAAATGCATAGATAATCTTAAAAATTAAGGCATGATTATTCTCTCTTGATTCACAAATCCGATTCTACTAACCCCTGATTTTTGACATGTTACAATTCTCTCCTCCTTAAAGAAATTTTGTCCTTGAAATTTTCTTGGTTATAAAATATGTTACCCCTTTTCCATCAAATCGGGCAACCAAGCTTTCGCTATGCAACTCTGATTCTAACACAATTCCAGACAATACGTTTTCTTAATTTCCCATCATATATCTTGTAGATCTAATTAGGGAAACATTACTAATAAATTCTTTTACCTAAATTCCAAATTTTAACAGAAACTCTACTGGATGACACTTACCACAATATCTACAAACTGAAACCTTAATTGATCTAACAATTTCTCTAGTAATAACTACTACAACAATTTGTTGTGGCCTGGCTCCTCTAGCCCACTTTAAAAGTCGTCAATTTGGACCAGTGCAAGTAGACACTCTTCTTTTTCAAATTTTAGTCTTTTCCTTTCTTTTGCACTTTAAGCGTTTACTGTCTCCCTGCATATTAATCCTTTCAATCATAATCTTGAAAATCATTTCTAAGACTCCCAATATCGCTTGGGACACTGCATCATCCCCAACATCCTCGTTTTCACCTTTAGAGGTATGCGCAATCACGACGTCATTTGTCTCAAGGTTAGGCACAATTCCTTGAAAAACAGATGACTCATCCTGGCAGCTCGGCACTGAGCCCCAAGGTTCCTCATTCTATGATTGTTCATTATGTATCCTATGATATTAAATTTGATCTACAGTTTAAAAAAAAATCATTAGCTAACTTCAATCAATTTTCAATTTCCTATCTTACAGTTTCAAAGAAAATTTAAGTACTAACTATTTCAGTTCTATGTCTAAAGTAAAACATCTCAAGTGTTTACCTATAACATAACAATATCATTTCTATGGCAACCGGCTCCGGAGTCTCGGACCTGATTTTCTATGTAGAATATCATTTTCAAAACTCTCTATGGTTTGTTTTTCACAAATTTCCCCTTTTTCATGTATGCAAGCATGCCGAATTAAGTAGATTTAAAAACTGAGCCTGAGGGTTTGGAACAAGGCTCTGATACCACTAAATGTAACCTCCCAAACCTGGCTTAGACGTTATGGCTAGATTGAGAAGATTACATTAGCCACCAAAATGGCTAAGCTAACTTACGTTACTTTTGAAGACTTTAAATAAACTCCTATAGCATTCATTCATAAGGTCGTGTATGCTTAGGATTCATTTCATTTTTGATAATGTTGTTTTAGAAAAATCATTTACTTGTCGCTCTTCTTGAAAAAAAATCTCGATGTTAAACTAATGTAACAGAAAAAACATTTTTCAAGTCATTTTGGAAACTTAGTTGCCTTATCAATTCATTTTTCAAAAACGGTTCCTTTACAATGCAGTGGAAACTAGAGAACACTACCAAATTTTACTTAAGCTCGATATCATGCATGATCCGATTATTATGCTTGAGTAATCCATGCATATAAAAATCCAAAAAAGAGAAGTTACCAAGCTATAGACCAGAAGTTATTAAAAATTACAAACCAAAACCAATAGAGACTGATTAATACTTATTAAAAAAATAGTTCGAGGTTCAAGGTGATTCTCTGAATACCGAGTCTGGTCCTAATTTCGAGGTTTACCTAAAAAGTTAAACACTATTAGGGGTGAGCTTATGAAAAGCTTAGTGTGAATCGAACAATTATTTTAAAAAATAAATATCGAATACAGTGAAACATATTAGCATTAATAGAAAAAACAATCATCATAGGAATTTCATATCATTGCATAGGAATTATCAAATTGATGTCAAACAGTGTATGAGCATAGGTCATCATTCATTCGAGTGACAATCACTAATTTGGATACCATTCAATAAAAAAATACAATACGTAGCATAAATCAATAACATTCGAATATGTCGTGCACATAATGCAATGCAAAAAGGTTCCTACCCATACCATCCGCTAGACACCACAAGTTCCCAGAACTTGTCATTCGAACTCCAAAACATTATGGGCTTAAGCCTGCTGTGGTTAAAACCATTGATAACAATAAGCAGAAAATTCTACCAGTAAGAATACAGATAAGCTGCAAGTAAAAAGGCGATAAATCGCCATTCCCCTCGGTATTCTAGGTGCAGTGCACTGACTATGAATAATGTGGACATAATATGCCGCCGGTACTCCACGAAACTCCTCTGTCAACCACAAAATCCCAACCCAATGCATATGAAATATGTACACATCTCATACGTAATCATATCTCAATACTTTTCACATTCATTTGACATGCTCGGCATGTCCTCAATAATAACATACTTTTAGTAAATGGAAAGAATGTTCCAATCTTTCAAATTACCATTGTGTTGGTATCAATCAATAACTTTCAATTTCACATACTTTTTGGATTTTCATTGTGCATAAATTGTAACATCCCGATTTTGGGCCTAGTCAGAACAGTGGTTTCGGGACCACAAATCCAATGAAAAAAATTATTTTTCTTATATTTTTATGGTCTACGATTTCACGAAATGATTTTGTGAAAATTTCGTTTAAAAATTTTGACGTTTGGGCACTCAATTTAGTCAAAAGGACTAAATTGTAAAAAGTGCAAAAGTTAAGTTCTACATGTTAGAGGTGTCCAATTGTTATGAAACTTTAAATTGGAGGTTCTTATATGGTAATTAGACCATCAGTTAAGTTGGTAGACAAAAATGGACATGAGATAAGTGAAATAGGAAATATTTAAATTAGGGACAATTTGGTAATTTAGTAATAAAAAGAATTAAAAGTGAAAAAGATGGCAAAATGTGCTCATCTTCTCCATGGTGAACGAAAATAGCAAGGGGGAAGCCATAGTTAGGGTTTTCAAGCTTCCAAGCTCCATACTAAGTGATTCCAAGCCTCATTTTTAATGTTCTTTACGTTTTTGAAGCCTCGGTAACTTGATTTAGCTTATATTAGCAATAATTTAACCTAGGGTTCATATTTGGAAAAATACCCATAGGTGAAATATGTTTATTTTGATTTTTTATGGTAGAATACGAAGCTTGAAGTTATGTTAAACAACTTTTGCTAGTCGATTTTAAGTGAAAACGAGTATATTGACATAATCGATAAAAATACCTAATGTTCATAAGTACATGCTAGAGTGGGAATTTGATATTGTCATAGAAGGAAGATATTTTCAGCATGTCATAAAACATAAGAATAAGAGATGAAAATTAATTTTCGAGCTTTGGGGCAAAAGTGTAATTATGTAGAAGTTTAGGGGAAAAATCATAATTTTTCCAAAGTTTGAGTCAACGATCGTTTTGATGAATGTGAGTATTAAATAAACTAAATTTGCTATTATATGGCAAGAAGAATGAAATTCAGAGTTAGACTGGGGAAAGAAAAAGATAGAGCACTAAGTTGCTAGATTTGGTCAACTTTTGTACCGAGTTAAGTTTACGGTAAATAAATACAATATTTTAATAATTATTATTAATGTTGTTATTTTCCAGAAATTATATATTTATTTCATGAATTTATTTAATGTTGACTCAAGTATGAGATGACAGAGAATCAGTGTTAAAAAGTCCCGTTGAAACATGAGGAATGTATCAGATACAAATGTCATGACATTTGGGTAAAGAGATCCCATGTAAGACCATGTCTGGGACATGGCATTGGCATCATTGAGATTATGAGAGGTCCCATGTAAGACCATGTCTAGGACATGGCGTTGGCACTGAGATGAGAGGTCCCCCGTAAGACCATGTCTGGGACATGGCATGGGCACCAATATGAGAACTCCCATGTAAGACCATATCTGGGATATGGCATTGGCAGTACAGGAAACATCCCATGTAAAACCATGTCTGGGACATGCTTTGGCATGTTATTATCAGATATGAGACCCAAGTATCCTTATTATTCCAATGTGGCTCAACGGGATAGTAAACAAATTATGTTCCATGAAAGTTCAGGTAAAAGCATAAATAGAAAATTCAGATGAGTTATAAGAGTTAAGAACATATTATGTTATCAATTGAGAACCAACATTTCAGCAAGAGAAGAGTAAGTTATAATCATGAGTTATCTAAGTAAACAAGTAAGTGAACGAGTAAGAGATTAAGTAAAGAGGAAATTAGAGATCATGACACTTGAGTATATTTATTTGTGTTAAATGTTGTTATTTATTTTCTTGTAAACTTACTAAGCTTTATTCTTACTTCCTTTATTTTCCTTCTTTTATAGTGTTGCAAAGCTAATTCGGGGATCTTAAAGACGTCAGAGAACGCTCACACTATCAACAACAACAACTCGGTATTTTATGATGATCAATGTTTGAGCTATGGCATGTATAGGGACTTAGTCATTTTGAATGTATGTCCTTATGATATTGCTAAAGGATGATATATAAATATGCGATAATTTTTAGCTATTAAAATGGCTAAGTAAGAATATGTTTGGTATTATGAATGCCTAGGTGATAGTTTTGGGACAGCAGCAGTGATGTGGCTTTGAAAAATCACCAAGGATAGTATAAAATGAAGAGAGTGAATGATATATAGAATTAAATATTTTCAAGTCTATTTTCATAGAAAAATAACGGTGTGGGTAAAGAAATTTTATATTCTGAGATATTTGAATTTTAGTGAGACAGGGTCAGAATAGATTCTGAAGTCCCTTGTTCTGAATTTGGAAAATCATTAAAAATTTTACAAAAATATTTATGAGTTTTAATTTATATTTATAGATTCATTATTTAGTCTATTTTTTGTAGAAACAAGTGAGAACACCATATGAAGTCTGTACAATGAGATAATTAAATTTTAGTGATGAGAGGTCAGGACAGTCAATCAGTGAAATAGGGGAGACTTTAACTAATAAATATACTAATTGGCTAAACCAAAAATTCTAAAATATTTATGGTAAAAATATATATGAGTGTAGTTTCAGGGAAAATTTACGGATCTAAATTTCAAGTTTCGTAGCTCGAGTTATAATTAATTTAGTGACTGTTGCGCAGGTGAACAGTTTTATTGTGAATAGTGAAATAAATTATTTTTATTTGTTTAAGTAATCGAAAAATTTTTAATGTTCCCGGTTGGGACCCAAACCATTTCTGTTGCGTGTTTTAGGGTCTCGAGGGTTCTTTTAGGGAGATATTGATTGAATGTGAGTGAATTAATTTTAAAAGCAACTTTTTTATGCTCCGAACTAGTAAGTTAAGTCAAGTAGCGCCTCGTGCTCGACTCCGGCAACGGTCTCGGGTAGGGGGTGTTACATAAATAGCCCCATTTCAGTACACAATATAACAAATATCTCATGCGTTTAAATCATACATAAGCTTAATATCTGAACACATTATATCATTCAGTTAAACATTCTCATAACTCTTGACTCAAATATGCAATTACAAACTCAATCAAACATTCATACTATCAAACTAGCAATTTTGCTTAAATGTCAATCTTTTAAGGCTCGAAACATACCTAGTCCGACCACTCAAAAAATAAGCAATTTTTCTATTAACCCAATCCAATAAGCAAACTAATTTATCAAATTTAACATGATATTTAACATTTTCAAATAATTTTATGAGTTTAGGACCCACACCTTATTTTTTGCTTCCTTGCACACACTAGCGAATCTACCAAATTTCCTTAATAAATCCTTAAACGAACCTAAACCAAAATTTAGTATAAATTCAATTAATTCATCTCATAAGCAGCCCTTAAACACCCACCTATGGGTTACAACCAATCATCAAAATTACTACTATTTTGTGAATCCAAACTATTTAGATTTCTTACACTATTTTGTTGCGAATCGTGCACACGAACAACTTTTGGCTTTACGGTTGATTTGGGGTGTTCCGGTCAGCACCTAACACAATTATATACTGAAAAATCAGTAGAAAATATTGATTAAAATCCCTCATTTAATCAATCCGTAACATTTTCCCAACAACTTTGTCGAAACAACGAACTACTTTACAATTAATCGCACTTACACTTCCCGAATTGTGAGATCCAAATGGCCAATTGACCAAGAACGTCTCTCCATAATTAAAATGTGATTAAAAACTAATTATGAGGGCTCAAAAACACAATTTAATGCTGGAAAAATACGGGCAAGAACTAAGAAACAAAACAAACCCCTTTCATTCACATAGGTGCACGCATCACCACCCATGGTGGCCAAAATTGGGGCTGAATTTTAAAATAGTTTGAGATGTCATTAAAATATGGAAAAATAAATTAGAAATCATTTAAAATCCCAAAAATTTTGGATCTAGAATTTTTTTTTTAATCGACAAGATTCATCAAGAATTGAAGAAAAAAGAGATCTTACCAGCTAGTTGAGAGAAACGACAATAGCCCCTTTCTTGGCAATGTTTGGGATCGATATTGGGGTTCAAGATTTTAGATTTGGGGCTGATTTAGATGAGGATAAATGACAAAAATATAATAAAGAAGATGGTGCATAGTCTTGACGCAAAAAAGAAAAAGAAAGAGATTACAAAATGGGAGGTGTAGGTGACGACACTAATGGAGGAAATGAAAAAAAAATAAAATCAAAGAGAGGGAGAGGAGGAGATGAACGGCTAGGGCAATGAGGAGGAGGATTAAAGACTGATTATTTGTGAAAAATAAGCATTTATACCTTAGGTTACAAGGCTTGGGTGGCACACACATTAAAAACAAGGGATTTTTCCCAAAAATTAAATTATTTCGCAAGGGAAATGACGAAAACTTGGGACCTCATTTAATTTCCATGCTTTCTCATATTCCTTTTAACCATTAGGCTGTTTCCTTATTCTTGAAATAATTATGCAATATTTATTTTAAAAACAAGGCATGTCGCATGTCGCCACCATTTTTTGGAAATTTGAAAAAATGGGTATCGATTTTGAAAATGGAAATGGAGTCGCCACCGATCTTTTATTGTGGTGTGATCGGATCACCTTGGAAACAATTTTAGGTCTGCGAATTTTGAGAAATTAGGTTCGAGAGTCGGTTACGCATGAGGAAGGGTTAGCACCCTCGTGACGCCCAAAATTGGTACCGAATTGATTGTCTAATGTCTTAATGTCGAGATTTTGAAAAGATTTTAAAATACAATCCTTTTATTTTGAAGTTAAATTTGACTTTTAAAAACTATGCATTTTGAGAAGGATATCTGATTATTTGGGCCAAGAGAGAAGATCAAAACCCAGTAAGTTAGGGTTCGATTTCACCAAATTCCCAAATATAGAATATTGTCTTTATTTTTATTTGTTAGAAAAATCCTCATCTCAAGAAAACAATACGACATACCCAGTGCGTTAGGACACCACGTATCGAATTCTCGAGAACGAGCTATTTATTTATTTCGATTAAGGCACATCCTCGATTATTTAGATTCAACGAGAAAAATTAAAACCCAATACGTTAGGGCTCAATTCTCTCGAGGATTCCAAATTTCGGGTATTGCCTTTATTTTAAAAACGAGACGACAAAACGCCACATCCAGTAAGTTAGGATCCAACATTTTGTAATCTTAGGAGCTTTATTTTAACAATTGTATGGTCTCACCAAAAAAAATAGATACTTGATGATATAAATTCATCGAGAAGAATTGAAGCCCAATAAGTTAGGGCACAATTCTCTCGTGAATTATTTAACACCAAGCCCTTTTTTGAATTTTGAAATGAAACGATTGTGAGGCTTTAATAAAATTCAACTCTTATAAACAACATAATTGAATAGCAATATACAAAATAAAAGATAAATGGCAAACTAAATTTACATTAAGGAACATCCAAGCATACAGTACATCAAAATTAACAATCAATTTCCTAAAGATACTCGAGTAAAATAAAATAACAATAAAAATAATATGATGATTAAAACAATTTGATAATAATGCTAAAAACCAAAGAAAATGTTTAAATGAATCTTAACGAAAGAATTAAAAGAGAAAAAACTTAAAATTAATATATACATTTCAATTTATATAAGTCAAATCTAATGTAAATAATAGTACGTAATAATAATATATAAAAAGTTAAAATAAGTAAAATAAAATAACAAATTTAAAATGAATAAGGCTTTTGTAAAAAAAAAATTATCATTTGAAATCAATACTATATTGTTATATATATACGAAAAAATACTACATATACATATATATGAAAATATGAAATATTATGAATTTAGAAAATTAGGTTAACTAATATATATAAATATACTATTAAAATAATAACAGCAAATGAAATTAATAATAATAAATCAGTTAATTTAATGAAAATGGATTTATTTTGAATTCAAACAAAATTCTAAGGATTGATTTGAAATAAATATGCAAACGACTGAATTGAAAACCATTTAACATCAAAGGGACTATTACAACAATTTAACGCAAAAATCTTCTCTAGCATATGATTTGAATATTCAAAATGGTGCCGTTCAAACATGGATCTAAATGAAAATAAAATAAAATATGCGATACGATTAAAAAAACTGGAGGAAAACCGATTTGAAATAAAATCTGATGCGAATGGACTAATTTCAGAAATAAACCATTGAGTAGAAATGCGCGGATCCTCCCCGGGTCAAATCGGATCATCGGGTCACAGGTCTATACGACGTCGTTTTGAGGCCACTGAAACCGGCCACAGACGATGTCGTTCTACAGGCGTATTAAAAGACAGAAAAAGAACTGTTAAACCATTCATAATTTCAGAATAAAAAGGAAAAGATAAAAAAGATAAAAAAACCCTAAGGGTTTCGTTCCCTTCCCAAGCGCCGCCCTTTTGCCTCAACTCCGATTACCAGAGGAGGACGCGAACTTCAACGGCGCGAACGACAAGGTAAGATTCCCTCCCTTCTTTATATTTTTCGCATATAAAAATCAGAACAGATCGGAGAAAACGCAAGAAAATAAGAAATTAAAAAATTAAAAAAAATAAAACCAATTCGAAAGATCACCTAAACGATGTATTCTTTTCTGTTTTTCAAAATTTTTGTGTTTTTTGCATTGATTTCGTGTCCTTTACAAATGCCGAAAAAATGGCTTTTTATCGCCAAAAATAAGAAAAGAAAATTACAAAAGAAAGTCCCTTTCGTTTCTTCTCTTTTTTTATTCTTTCTCTCATTTTTCTCTGCTATCCTCTTTTTCTCTGTCTAGTGTTGTTGTTCATTTTACAAGTACGGAGGCTATACGAGCTGGGGACGTGGCGCAACGCGTGGAGGCGTGGTACGGTTGCTGCGGCGCTGGAAATTGTTTGGTGCTCTAGGGTTTCTGATGTCCCAAGTTTAGGCTAGTTTGGACTTCTGATTTGGGCCTGTAATGGGTTGGACAGTGGGGAGTTTAGGTTAAAACGGGTTGGACCCCGTTAGGCCTTATGTATTTTGACATTTACTTATTAATATTTTTGGTTTGTATTATTTATTGGGCCAAGCAATATTAGGGTATTACAGCGCATACTAGGGTTTAAGGCAAAAGTTGCAAAATAATAAAAATGGTGAGAGAGAAGGGATTTGAACTTGGGTTTCATGGAATGTTTCACTAACACTTATCCAACAAAACAATACCTCATTTATTTCCTAAAGATGCATAGATGATCTTAAAAATTAATGCATCACTCTTTCTTGATTCACAAACTTGATTCTACTAACCCTTGATTTTTAGGATGTTACAAGAATGTTGACCAATCTTCCTCGAGTCTTCCCCGCATGTCGATCTTGTGTAGGTCATTGAGCTCCTGGGGTGGTGGAGGAATACATTACGTACACCCAAGTTGCCGCATCACTCGGCCAAATTCGTGCATCTCAACCGTTATAAAAATGATCAGTGGCACTTTCATGTGTCAGATGTTGTGATTGGCCAAAAATTTGACTAGGGTGTATTCTTGAATCCTCGGATCTGCATATGGCAGTCATACAAAGTACAATGCAAATTTATAAATTTAGCACATGCCTAATATTTAATTTCAAATGCTAGAATAAAAAACTAATAACATTGAAATTCATAAACTAGCTTCCTTTTTGGTTTATTGATCTAAAGCTAGTTGGATATCCTCGAGCTCGGTCAGTATACCACTGTGTCTCATGGAGTTGTTCATCCTATTCAAATAATATGTTTTTTCAAAATTAAAATAATGAAAAAAAATTATAATGATATTATCAAATGAATTTTACCATATTACGAGTGATAATTCGTAAGGTAATTCTACTTGGGGGCAAAAAAATGGTAGTCGATACCATGCCCACGAATCTACCACAATTCATTGTGACAAATTATGGTATTTTCGACACTTAATGAGCTTGTTTTCTAGTGTTTTTATATGTTTTTATTTTGTGTTTGGTTTTTATTTGCTTAGCTTTAATATTGGTAAAATAAGTGTTTTTATGCAATTTTTAGTGTTTTGATGACCTTTAAGGCCAACTCGAGCCTTGCGTAGGACTAATGGGTTATTTGAGTGTGTAGGGAATCAATTTGGGCTTAAGTATGCAAGGAATGATGACAGTGTCAGGACATCAACATCCGACATTGTGACACTGAACTTCGAAGCATAAAAGGCTGAAAGCAAGGATGGCGTCGTGATATGGAGGCTTGAGGTCGTGACATAGTGACAAAAGCATGACTAAAACGACTGTGTCAGCGACTGCGTGATCAGAATTTTATAGCTGTAATTTGCTTATTAAACTAGGGGTATTTTATGAATAAATTACCTTAATTTTTCCCTAGGTTTTGCCTATATATATACTCTTATATTCTCATTAGGGGAGCTTGTTGATAGCTATACAATTAACTAGTTTTGTTTTATTTTTCTTTGTAATTTATTTATGTTTGCTTAGTCGGGATTCTTCCTATCTCGATGTGAAGACTATTGCGAACGGGGGATTGCTCCGGCACTGCACCTCAATTAATTATCAATGAGCAATTTCTTTATTTATATTTTATTCTTTTATTTATACTTTGTTTCTCTGTCCAATTAAAATTTGTATAATTATTAGAATAAATCTTGTGCTTATTTCATATCTGACATGTTTCAGTTATGGATATGATTTATTAATTAAGTAATTATTTACCTAAAATTAAGTGCTTATTGAAGAATGCTTAGTATATTAGGGAGTGATGCCCCTATTAGAATACCGAGACAGGTGAGACTGAGAGGGTATCCTATCGAGTATAACTTGTGCCAAGTGGTGAGACCGAAAGGGTATCTGTATGCCTAGGAAGAGACCAAAAAGGTGAGTTAGGTGGTAATCTTTAGTAAATATGAGATCGAGAGGGCATTTTTATCTAAGGGTGATAAATCAAGTGTAATTAGTAACCTAATTGATAATTAGTCATTTAATTGAAAATAGGCCGGGAACTCGCATTGTCAACACTATGAATAGGAAATTTCATTAAGTTATTTTAGACTCATTAATTTAATTAGGTTATTTTAGGATAATTAATTTAATTAAGATTTTAATTTGGATTTGGACTACTAACTTGTAAATTGACTAGATTAGTAATTATTTTCGGAAATTAATTTAATAATGAAATTCTCCAATTTGCAATTCCTTAGGTACGATTCTCGAAATACTTATGTAACACCCCTAACTCCTATCATTTGCAGGAATAGGGTTAAAGAGAATTATCGTAAAAATGTAACATAAAAACATTTAATTCAAAACATTATAATAATCACAGCACAATCCATTTATATATATGAATATCGTCCCTTAATCGAGCACTCTTCGGCACTAAATTAGAAACATTTGAAATGTTTAAGAAAACGTTAGAAAAATTGAACTACAGGGGTCACACGGCTGAGACACATGCTCGTGTCTCAGGCCTATAACAATTGAAATAGGGACACACGACTATGTCCTAACCCATGTCCATGCCCGTGTAACTCTTTGACTTGGGTCACATGGCCAAGCCACACCCTCGTGTGCCAGGTCGTGTAATACTCAAAATGACCTCACACGCTCGTGTGCCAGGCAATGTGCTAGGCCATGTAACTCCATGATGTGGAACCTTTAAAACCTACAAGGGACACACGGTAGTGTCGCATGGCCGTGTGTCACACACGGCTGAGAGACATGCCCGTGTCTTGGCCTGTGTGGACAAGAAATTGGCCAAAATCAAGCCATTTCCTTCACCCATTTCAGACATGTATCTATAAACAACATACACATATAATCAATGCACCTAAACATACCAAAACATACATAATAAGACCAAATCAATAGGTCATTAATCCATCCAACCAATATGCCATTTAGGCACCTCAATCACAATCAAGAAAATATACCTAAACTTATGCATAATCGACATTATTTCATACAAACACATCTAGTTCATATCCATCTCAAAAATACTATACTTGACCACCTTACAATTACTTCATCACATACCAAATTGACATTTACAAACATGCATCAACTTAACTATATTGTCAAACACCAACATGATGCCATAAGTACCAAAAGTGTACCAACTATAATAACAAATATACATGCCAAAATCAACCATTAGCATTCAAACCAAACTTTAAACATAATTCCACCTATACATGCAATTATAACCTTGGCTAAAACATCAAAAACTACTGGTATAATCATTGGATAGTGTGATAGACCTCGGATGAACTTCCAATCGGTAGAGCTTCTGATAATTTGTAAAGTAAAGGAAAATAATTACGTAAGCAATAAATGCTTAGTAAACTCAAATAAACTTTAAACATAACATTCCATTTCAATAATGAACTTTATAGATTAAATATAAATTTATACCAATGCCTCAAGATTTATCAACTACTTAACCATCAACTCATAAATGAGAAATTCTATCAACATCACACATATTTTTCATTCTTAACATAATAGGATTTTTACACAACCATTAACCTTTCATAAGACTATGAAGTACTCCATTTACTTACTTTCCTTTCCATTTACTTAGCATAAAGTTAAATAACATTATCAATTCATTAATTAGTGTATTTATTCATCACATGGGTAAATTCATCCATAGCATAAGAAAATTTCTCACATATAAGTACGTCATTCAATTCATCAATCCTTTTATCATCATATTACATCTCAATTATGAACTTACCATTTCATTACCATTTCATTACCTTTTCTTACCCGTTTCATTTGCATAATACAAAACATAAGAATAACATCAACCATAACCACAAGCTTGACACAAGCCTAAACATTATCATCAATACTCAAGTTAGTGCATTTATACATAACACTTTTGGGATCAACCACATGATAAACCATTTCATTAGAAGATACATCTTTTGATTCATACCACATTTTCATGAACATAAGCATATTTCCATTTGGACACTTACCATTTCAATGTGTAACATTACAATTAAGCATGATATAATTCAACCATAAGCTTGGCACAAGTCTAAGCATTATCAATAACACATGGTACTGCATATACACATAATGCACTTGAAATATCATAAGATAAGTCATTACACATGAACAACATCACTTGAAATCATCAAATTTATGAATATAAATATACTTTCATTGAACATTTCCTTTCAATTCCTTTTCATAGATTCATGACACAACTCATTTGAATACTTACCATTATTTCCCTTTTCTGCCCGTTGAACCATTTAAATAATATTAGATGTGTGGGAAAGCTCACACAAAGTGTGCTAAATATATGGTCGAAACCATTTCTCTTCCTTTTCCTTTATCTCATTGCTCACTCGAGCCATAAAATGGGCCTGCTCACAAAAGTTAACGGTCAGAATGTAAGCTACATAATGCAGCTCACACAAGCTGACGAGTATCTGCAAAAAATGCTGGAACTCAGCCATCAGTAGAACATTTAGGACCAGCACCTGAAACATGGTAACCCTAATGACATGTCATTTGTATCCTATATATTCCTAAGATTCAAAAGGGGCTCGATAATCGTCAATTCATCATAGCATTGATACATGTGTACATATTGATTCATTTACATCAAAACAACATAATAAATATTCAATCCAAGCAACATTAAAGCAATTATAGTTTGTATGAACTTACCTGACTAAATTGCAATAATGACTAAGTACTGAGGATATTTGGTAATTTTTTTCTCTTCTCCTTGATTTTCCACTCGTTCTTGATCTAAATTAAAATTTTCATTAAATTCATTAATTCAGATAGCAAAACCAATTCATTTTATGCAATTTAGTCATTTTTGACATTTTTACAAAATTACCCAAACTTTCATTTTTATTCAATTTAGTCCCTATTCCAAATCATGCAAATAAACCAATTTTATTGAAAACTCATGCCAACCGAATGTTCATAGCTTTCATTACATCCCATACTTGTAACAATTTCACATCAAGTCCTTGTATTTTTACTATTTCAACAGTTTAATCCCTAATCGTTAAATTCATCAAAAATAACTAAACAAAATACTTATAAATAACAACTAATACTTCAAATTCATCATTTAACATCTAAAATCACAAAGATTCATCTATGATAACATTCAAAATCTTTAACAAATTTGAAAATGAAGGTACGGGTTAGCTGGACCTAATTGCAATGATCTCAAAATCATAAAAATTATTAGAAACGGGTGAAAATAGCTTACCATGCAAATATTTAACCATGGCCGAACTTTGAATATGTTTTCATGGAGTATTCGATGATCAACAAGCAAATGGAGAAGAAAACATTATGTTTTCTTATTTTATTAACTTTTTATTCTTTATTTTAATAATAAAATAACTTATAAAACATATAAAATTAAAAGAATTTAAAACTTAAACCGTACACCATCTTAAGAATCGGTAATTTACCCATTAAGGCCATCCAATTATGTTTCTTTAATCAATTAACACCTTCAAACTAATAGCGATTAACTTTTTTCAACTATTACGATTTAGTTCTTTTTTGCTTAATTAACTATCTAAACGTTAAAATTTCTTAGCGAAACTTTAATACACCCTTAATAACACTCCGTAAATATTTATAAAAAATTTTACGCTTAGATTTATAAAAATGAGATCCCGATACCTTATTTTCTAAAACCACTTGACTTTAGGGTCAAACCACTTGAACCTAATTGTTCTTCCATTTAACCAAAAATCATTAAATCAAATTTTATTAATACATCATATATAATTCGTAAATATTAAATAATAATATTTAAGGATTCACACGTCAAATTTGTGGCCCCGAAACTACTATTCTGGCACCACTAAAAACGAGTTGTTACAACTCTCCCCCTTACAAAAATTTCGTCCTTGAAATTTCTCACCTGATGATAGTTTTTTGGATCAAGTCTTTCTATCACCTTTTTAAGGGTAGTCCATAAAACAAAATTGATCATAACCCGTTCCCAATTAGAACTCATATCAGAACTTGATGCTATACCTGAACTTATAGATATAACAGACATCTCCACTTTATGATATTCAACCCATTTTAATTCCAGATCATTTGAATGAAACGTTATTATAAACAACAAATTCTTCTCTAGTTGAGGCTGAAATAGATACCTGACTTAACTAAAAAATTTTGATGCTTTCCTGTCATAACATTATAATTAGTAGTACAACTATCGAAGAATTCCTCCAACCATCTGTCAAAACATAACCGAAAAACCCAGATCATAAGATTTCAGATACATTAGACAATTCGTAGCATTTAGCTGAAGTTCATAATTTTCATAATAGACTCTAACTGATGTTTCTGACATATTTGCAACTGTAACTTCCAACCGAAAAATGTTCCATTTCATGAAAAGCTTCAAACAATATCATCTAAATACAAGTGTGATAGCTGTTGCTATCAAGACGATTTTAACCTATAATAATATTACTCGGTTATCACTGACCTAGTTGATATATACCTGTATCATGTCTTCTACAATGTGAATTTCCCATTCTGATTGTCCGTCTATTTGCCCATGCAATTGCAACATTTATTCCCAAACCTAGGGATAAACTCAATGCATACAACTCAATTAACTTTTTAAGTGATTATCCATTCTAACTAAAACAAATGAGTCGATCTTATCAATCGGATGATAACATTTTACAATAATTCTTTCTTCCTATTGTCAAGATAACCCAGACATATAGCCTACCACAATCTCTGAACAATTGAATCTCTGAGGTAGCAACTGTAGCCCCAACTTGCAGAGGCCCATAAAACTTGGCCAATATCTTAGGCTGCTAACCAAAGCAGGAACGACTCAAATCCCTCTTAGAATTTTTTCAGGCCGCTCTCTTTCTCTCCCTTTTCATGCCCTGCGCGCTTAATATCCTCGGTAATCTTAGCCTTCTGCACCAGAGTTTTGAAGACTCACTCCCTCTATGGAGCCACCAATACCTTTATATCATATCTCAACCACTCTTCAAATCGGATGCTCTTATCATAGTCAATCGCTACCAACCCACGAGCATACCTGCTTAGCCTCAAGAATTAGGCCCCATACTTGGCCACAGTCTTATCTTCCTAAGTTAGCCCCATAAACTCGCATCTATGGTTCTCTATATAACTCGCCCCAACGTACTAGTTCTGGAAGGCTTTCTGATAGGCTGAGTACCCTCATCAACTATACTAGTTCTGGAACGCATCTATGGTTATCTGCTCGGGCTGAGTACCCTCATCAACTGTCAGCCACCATTGATAGGCTTCATCATGAAACAAGGACATCGTACCCTTTAGTTTTTGTATGGGAGTGCAATCTAAATCATTCATAATTCTCTCTATGGCCACCAACTAATACTTGGCCACAGTTGAGGCAACCCCAGAAACACCCCTAAATAACTCTAATCCATTAGATCGGAGTCATTCAGTTACCGTCCCATGGTTCCCAAATCCAGATTGGGTCCTAGCGACCCTTTCAAGAACTCTTAACCTGGCTTGGGACAATAAGTCGTCCTGCACCATCTGAGTCTGGGACCCTCTCCTAGTAGTAGGCGTACCCATCGAGGATAGCTTTGCTCGAGTCCCTCTTTAGCTCCCACTACGCCCACGAGTACCTCGTCTACAAGTTCCAGGCGTACTCATTGTAAATTATCTACATTTCCAAAATTTTATCTATCAATTTTGAAGTTCGTTATCAAATATTTTATGTCTTGAATTTTATCAGAATATTTTACAGAGTTGTTATAGTCTTTAACTACAGCAGAGTAATTCTAATATCACAATGCTTTTTGAAACTAAAAGTTTAGCTAATGCAGAAGTACTTACAGGATCGATGCTGGAGACTTGGTATTCTATAATCTCATTTTTCAAATATAACTAGAAATAATATTTTGTTCAAAAACAATTTTCACAAAAATTTGAACCCAAACATCACAGCCCGAGTTTTGAACCTAGGCTCTAATACCACCAAATGTAACACCCCAAACCTGGCCTAGACATTATGACCAGATTTGGAGATGTCACCAATTCCTTTGAAAGCTGAGAAACCATTTGGAATAGTAAAACTATCAAGCAATCATGCAGAATGAAAAATTCTAGTTTAGTTGAAGCAAACTCCATTTTTAAATAATTTATTAGTTTTCCAATGTTTACTTATTAAATTCCTTTGTTTTGCAGCAGAATCCTTAGTTACATAAAGTTCTTGAAAAATGTATTTCAGTTTTGAAATCCATCATTTGCAATAGAAATTTAGTTTCATCTAAAACCGTTTAAACGTTTTGGAATGAAAAATAGAACAAAAGCTGAATTTAAAACAATCCCAAAAATTCAAAATAGTCCCACAGAATGAAAATAGATCAACTAATAATATTTAAGGAAATATGAAAAAAACATGTAAAACTGAGCTCCCACCACACCAATTCATTCTATGCTTGAGGATTACTTAATAACCAAACAAACAGAAAGTGAGCTTGCGAGCTTAATGTGTAACACATTTTATATAATAAATTAGAAGCACATGTTTTAATGAATTAAAGAGCAAATACAGACATAGATGCGTAGCAGATACAGATTTAGATGCATAATAGAAGCATATTCATATCCTACCCCCATCTGCTACACACCATCTCTGACCATCCCTACACACCAATTAGGGCATTAAACCCATCCATCCCCAAACACTGCTAAGTGACCGTATGCTGTTTTACAGAATATATGCAGACTAGTTCTAGATCAAAATGCGGTAATCCGCCAGATACAGACATACGTGGTTGAGCCACCATATAAGGAAGTTCAATTATACTGCCAACATTTCCTCCATAATCAAAATCCTAACCCCAATGCACATATATCAAACAAATGTCATATTCATGGAAAACATACATGCTTTACACCACAAATCCAGATGATGCTAGCATAAACATATCATGCTAATATACACATACATGCTTTTCATGCATTCATAAGCGATGATTAACAAAAGCAGAATATCATAAAGCATGCTTTAAAGTCACATTTATACCATTCGAGCCTTACAGATGAATTAAATTTGAATCTCGCGACAAATACAACCTCAAAGTAAAATTTTTAAAAATGAGCCCACACACTTGTGTGTCCCATATGGCCTAAATAGCCAGCCTGTGTGGCCCACACAGCCTGACACATGATCTCACACACGGTCGTGTGGTCCACCCATCTGTATGGACCATATTGCCCAATTAGCCCAAACCATGTAGTGCACACAGTCTAGTACACAGGCTGTCACACGGCTGTGTGGTGTTAATAGTCCCAAATTTTGGCTTCTATCGTTCTCTTTTTTCTCAGGTTTTCATTACACAACTGGTCAAAATTTGATCTAGGCTCAAAAATCGAGTATTCTAGTACCTAGATTGGCAAACAACATGAATTAATAACCATAATTTACCAACCCAAATGATTAATTCAATAAATCCGACAATGAACAGACCCAATAACAAAAGTGAACGAACCCTGCAATGGAAGAACACTCACGTCTTAACGAGACATCAACTTGAAACAAACTCAGTTTTTTGAAGAACCAACCGTCTCATGATCTTCTCCTAAACGTAACACAACATATAAATCAACTTTCCAAATATAGTTCCTTTGCAATAGACATAAAAAAGAATTAAATAATCCCTAAGTTACATATTAATAAACAGAAGTTATGTGTCGGTTCGTCTTGGCAAGTAGTAAAACAAAAACCAAAATTGAAAAAAGAAATTATTTGGGGAAAGAGTAACAATGGATGAAAAAAGAAAACAGTAGAGTGAGTAAGAAAAAAAGAAAGCGCGAGAAGGAAGGGACAGAACATGAAAGCAATATAAGGGATTTTAGGAGATTACTAAGGCATAAAATCAAAACACAACCCCGCTACTAACCACCTCTCACATTTCTAAATTTAAATTTAACCTCACTACCATATGTGGACGACACACGCAGGAAGTAAAACTATTTCTACATGCTCGTGTGGAGATACAAACACAAGACCAAAGGGTAAGCTAACACCTTACCACTAAACCAGAAGACTCATTCTGTCACAAGTTGAGTGAAAATAGTGTTTAAGTTAGAAGAATAGAGATTGGGATAGGAAAAAATAAAATAAAATTTTTCCAAGGGTCAGATTTGAATCCATGACCTCAAACACGCAATTAAGGTCATTAACCACTGAAGTAGATACTTAAATATGAAAGAATTTAAGAAATCAAAAATTTAAATTTTTGGGTCGTTACAAAACAGGGGAATTTATTATCGTGTCACACCATGCACCCTTGTGGTGCACCCTAGAACACCTCTATTAATGTCTTTTTTAACAACCAACACTCTCCAAGCCACCAACCTCAAATATTCTCCAGAATATAGTCGTGTCCCCCTACCAAGCTGAAATAAGTTATTTGTGAGATAACACCGAGCAAGACAAAGCATAGATGGAAACTCCAAGCCATTCAAATCGCACATGGATGCAATACAAGCAATAAGTAGTGTATCACAGTCCCAGAAGAAAACATTGGAAGAAAAATCTTGCAAATAGAACAACACTTGGAATATCAAGTTCCATACAATCAAGAGTGTGGAAAGTTAGCAACCCGGAGACTTTTGCAAGCAAAGATTGTTCTGGAGCCACGCTTTTATCGATAAATCCATGAGCATCTCTTTAACATTTTTAATTGAATGTTTGTGTAAAGATTAGAATCAATTTATACATTATACATGTTTCACATGTTTCAACTATTTTAATCTAATTAATTGATTGACAGATAAAGTTTTATTTGGACTTGTTGGATCTAGTTGAGTGCATTTAAACCCTAAAATTGACAACTTTAGGAAGTCATCTAGGTAGGAATGAACACAAAATCAGTATTGCCTACCAAGAATCACTTAGCAGATCAGTGGTTAGGGACGTAAGAACTTAAACCCAAGGCTTAATGGCCTTAGGAAGTCATATAAGTGGGAATTAATCCAAAATCGATATTGTCTATCCGTGAAAACCATACCCTACCTCGGCCTGGATTGTTTCATCGAGAGTGAGTAGTTCTTGCTGACTACTTAGGTTAGTAAAAGGCTGAAAAGCCTTGCTAGGTTAATTAGTAAACAATTATTTAGAACCCTACATTAATAGTTAATCAAGTAAAATAATTGGATATAAGGTGAAGGAACTCCCATAGTTGAAACAAGGGATAAGAGAAGTCGATACATTTACTTAGGAGTAGATTTATGTTTAATTCAAATTGTTTGGTTATTCTTATCATCTTGCTTCCATATTAACAATACTAATTCGTGACTTGAGTAGATTGGTAGTTATTTTTGGTAATTGGCTTAATAGTAGTTTTCCCCAAACTGCAATCCCTAGGGTACGATCCTTGGAATACTTACCAAGTGTTTCTTTGTAAACAAACTATATTACAACTAGATCCGTATACTTGTGGAAGCTACCTAACTCTTATATTTTGTTGCAGTATTCACACTTTAGGCATTAGTACGTCCGAAGGTAGTCACCTACATCAAGCTAATTACGGAACACTACACTAGAAGATATGGCATAACAACCACTCTGTGGACGACACCATACCCACAACCGTTTAACAACACAACATCGAACGGGAATGCAACAAACCAGATGAAAAGTGAAATTGAAAGATCAGCATCAAGCAATAGGCATACTACAATGCAAGGCAATGCTACTCAAGATAATAACCTTAGGGAAGCGGCAAAGTGGCAACAAGGAAGCAAAATAATGGTACATCAACCACAAACCAAAACAATAAAGTTGATCACACCCAAAAAAGAGAGGAGAATTTGGAAGCTAGGGGTAGAGTTGGATCATGATTCTGACTAATTATGAACAATATATTTGGGATTTTGAACTTTATTTTGTGGATGATTTTTAATTTTTGCATTAGTTTTAATTAGTCAGGATGTAGTATTTTCTATATAGAGTTATTGGGGAAATTTCACTGTATTAGATTCAAAGCATGAAAAAAAAAAATTCAAACTAAATATACTCTATATGGATACATATTATATTCATATGTATATTTTGATGGAGCTCAATACTTAATTTTCTTTGACTTATGTACTTTCTAATTTATTAAACTAATCTGTTTAGGTGTAAATAACGTTGAATTATTTAAATTTCTAAGTAGAACTATATATTTAGGCAAATTATCCTAGCGTCGATGCTCTAATCCAATCGCCTATATCAAGCCGGCTTATTTACATTTTCTTTTTCTTGCATGTTTATTTCCTGCTTTATGTTTATGTTTTTGTATTTTTGGTAGTTTGTTTGAGGACAAACAAAGACTTAAGTGTAGGGGTATTTGACCTATCGTCAAATGTAGTAGCCAATTCTGTACTTAAGGAGTTTGTTTTCTAAGCAATCTAGTATTTACACATTTTGCAGGTGATGTGACCCAATAGGCTGACACAGGCCTTAGGTTGTGCTAATTGGTTAAATTGAGTGCTTACAATGATGGTATGATGACTCAATTGACATGGAAGCAAAAGTTTGGGTGATGGAAAAGCTTCTTGGGATGTCAATGCTAGAACAATTGACACAGGGTAGGAATTTGGTGTCGTGTCGCACCACGTAAGAGGTGTGGAGTGACACAAGGTCGACGTGCTGCCCAAGTATTTCGGGGTTATTTTCTTCTGAGCAATAATAATTCTACGAAGACCTAATTTGGGCTGTCAACACCTTTATAAATAAGACATTAGGGGTTGAATGTAATCAAGTTGTCCTAGATGCCTTTAAAAACCCTCGTAGTTTAGAATTAGTTTTAGTTATTTTTCTTTTCTGCTTTTTAAATACTTTTTTATTCTTTTTGAATTAGTTTTGATTCAAGGATTTTCTTATTTAATTAAAGTATTCAATTTATATTTTTTTGCATCTGTTTTATTTTGTTATTCCAATCAATAGATTTTTTGTGTATTATTTTTTGTGTATTATTTTTTGTTATTCTTAACTCATATATTTTTTGTGTATTATTTAGCTATAAATGATAACTCGATTATAGGTAGCCACTCACCTTCTATGTGACTCCTCAAATTGTTTTTCGCCTCTAACTGCCTGCAACATCCTCATCATGTCCCAATTTAGGTCATCATCTGAAGGAAGAAGAAGCGACCCCTACAATTGGAGTAGGAGAGATCATGGTGGAAACAGATCCTCTTCCATACGTGTGCACTGGTCACCCGATCACAGAACCAACACATTTGTTGAACCGCCATTTTACAAATTTAAAACCACTTATGAGGACATGTTCAATTTTTTATCATCCATGGGAATCAAACTATCAAATTTCGCCTATGATTTTGAAATCATGAAAGAGATTTCAAGTTGAGTGACTTTTGGGATCGAGCATCCTCCCATTGTACTTGCTAGAGCCAAACTTCCATCTCCCTCTGCATCCTTTCTTTTGCGGGGTTTTGAATATTTATGGAATTGTGCTTGGATAGCTTAATTGTCCTTATTAGAGGATCCTAATAACTTATTTGATTGATGGTGGTAAACACTGTGAGCCTCTATTCTTGGGCGTGTTTCAACACTTTTACGAACTGGAGGTCATTACCTAGAGAGCCTCAGCTGCAATGGTCTACTTTCGCACTTGTGAAGACCACATATTTATCGTTCAAATTTCCTCAATTTTTCCACTCAGATTGCCATAAGTGCATACGGGTGAGGAGGAAGCTTGAGGGTAACTTTGGCTTCCCTACAAGGTGGTCTATCCCTCACAAGCCTGTTTGTCTTTAATGTTAACCTATTGTCCCAGATCTTGCTCGATTGCAATATGATCGCTTAAAATTGGGATGTCCTCTCAAGCTAGATAAGCTTATAGTAGTAAGGAATGTTTTCTGTTACTACTTAGAAGAACACAGTCCTAATGGCTTTAGATCGACAAACTTAATGTTGGGAGTAGAAAGTCAAAGAGTCAAGTCTACCAGTGAAGCATGGCCTTATGGGACCATTGACGAGTTGGCCTAGTCCTTGGTGAGGAAAAGAAAAGAGCTTCCAATCCTCTAAGGTGTGCCTCCTTCCTATATACATATTTTGTGCTTGAACTTGGGTATCCATTTTTGTCATGTTTATTGTAACCCTTAAAACCATGCCTAGACGTTATGGCCCAATCTAAGCGATTACATTGGCCTTCAAGATGACCAAAATGATTTTTAATAGAAAATTCACTTACCTTTTGAAAACATTTGATTTTGTAAAATACCTTGTACTTTTTGTTTAAAAGTTATATGTTCCTTTATAATTAAAATTTTTTAAGATGTACATTAGATTTTAAAAACCATATTTGTAGCGTCTCATAATCATTGAAACATTTCTTTGATCGTTTTAGAAAACACATAAAAATAATTCATGCATAATACCTTATTAAATCAAAATAATGTCCATTACCATAGTTCATGATATAAAATTTTAAAGTCTCAAAACCATTAGAACAAACCCAATTTAAAGTTTATAATAAAAATCCAAAAGAAGTTCAAAAGTCCATAAAAATACACAACCATTTCCAGAATCCTTAACCACGAAAACATATTATACTGAGAGCCCCTCTAAAGATCCAAATCCAAGCCTTAAGTACAAGGATTACCTAAGACACAAGAATACCATGGGTGAGCTTTAAAAGGATCAGCGTGAGATAAAATCAAACACTTATTTTAAAACATAACACATCAAAATATATCAAGGCATTTTTCATAGAATTCACATATTATCTCATTTATTGAATCAAACATGGAATGCTTATGAACAATGCACAAATATAGAATTTCCTACCCATATCAACTGCACACCAATATTGAGTTCCCTAAAACTCGTCCATTGACCAGTTTGTGGACAAGACACCACATAGATACCGATGAACGATCACATAGCACATCGTGGATAAACCACCACATAATTGTCGATGATAGCCACATAATTGCAATTAAACTCCCACAGAGCTTCCTCTTTTCACAATCCCACCCCATGCATATGATATGGCCATTTAAACGCATATGTTTCACTTTTCGCATTTTTCACGTATTCATGCTCATAACTCATATTTCTCAGTTTTTACACATATGCATGTATCATGCTCACATTTTCACATATCACATAATTTTCACTTTAGCATGCTTTAATATACATATTTATATTAAAACATGGATTTTAACATACACATATACATATATCACATGTTTAGATCATCACATATCAATATAGCCATAAATCGCATAACATAGAGTTGAGATGAACATTATATACATCACACATCACAAATTATGGATTTTCACAAAACTTAATAGTTTAGGTCACTTACTTGGTTTCAACTTAGATTGAGATTTTCAACTCCACACGAGTATGTAAGGTACTTACACATTAATTAATTAAATAAAATTTAAAATAGATAATAATATTAAACTTCACTTAAAATAAGAGTTAAATCCCACACCTTAATGTAGATCTAAACCATTTGCTCCCTTGTAGAAGTTTTTTTTAGGTCTAGTCTTGATTGCAAATCTGAGCACACGATTAACCTCTTTTAGTCCTGATCTATCCAAATAACATGGCTTTTATTATGATATTTAATGTGAAAATCTCACCAATACTTACCCTAAATTCGAATGTTCGGATTCATCACACTCGTGATGTTTCACTATTGATTTCTCAAAGATTTGTTAATTAGTCCTTCATGTTAACACAAGATCGTATTAGTACTAATGATTTTTAAAATAATAAAAATAAAATACAAAATATTTAGGCCCTATACCATTCATCCATGTCACAAAATTTTAAGACGAAGGATTTTTAATCCCAAACTCCACTTACACTTGTTTCATTACGAGATAACCGATGGAAAAAAGATAGAGTGAAATCGATGGTTGGATAATCTAAAATAACCAATAAAAGAAAAGAAAATATGTCTTTTAGTCACTAGGGTAATTGACAAGAAAAATGGAAAACAAAAGGAAGAAATCAGTCACCAGTGACTTGGCGATGGTCCAATTACGATGGTGTGGTTGTCTTATGGTGGTGCAGAATACAAGTAGGAACGAGGGCTCAGTCACTTTTAATTGAGAAAAAGAGGGAAGAGAAGAAAATTGATGGAAGAGAAGGTGACGCGCGGTGGTTGCAGTGGTGGACACGGCAGCGCACTGTGGAAAAGGGGAAGGGAAACCGAAAGGAAAAGTGAAGGAATGTTTGTTGTGGACGGTGGTGAGGTGGTGGTGCAAATAAACTCAAGGTGGGGGTTGTGGTGGCCAAAAAGATAGAAAAAGAAGGGGAAGAAAATGAAAAAGATTGAGACTAGGGTGCAAATGGGGTGATAGATGGTACAATGGGTGGTGTAGCTTGGTCAACCATGACCAGGTTCAATGCGCCACAAGCTTATGGCAAGAGAAGAGTTTTTGGTAAGGGAGTGAGACAAGGAGGGAAAAGGATGATGTGTTTCATTTTAAAAAGGCAAGTTTGACTTGCTAATAGAGGAAAGGAATCCTCCCTATATGGTAACATAGGTGGATGGCAAGGCTAGCTAACACGTGCTAAAAATGTGCAAAAATTAAATAAAAAAAATTTGCACAAAGGGGTTCAAACTAGAGACCTCAAAGATAGCTAAGGAGCTTCCTACCACTAAGCCACAACACGTCCTTATTTTCAATAATGCTCGAATAATTTTAAGACATAAGAGTTAGCAGATTCACCCTCTTTACTAAATTAAATTAATTACGACAATGGGATGTGACAACTCTACCGTCCTTAAAAGAAATTTCATCCTCGAAATTACCTGATGGAAATAGGTGAGGATATTGTTGCCACATCGCTTCTTCATGTTCCCAAGTTTCCTCACTCAAATCATGATTTCTCCACAACGCTTTGACAAGCGAAACTTGCTTTCTTATTAAAATTTTAACATCACTCAAATCAAAACTGACATCAATATCTTCTACTGGAATCACATGAGAAGGGTCGGATCGGTAACATCGGAACATGGACACATGAAACATATTATGAATATGATCAAACTGTGGAGGTAACTCCAACTGATAAGCCACTGGTCTAATCCTCTTAATGATGCGATAAGGTCCAATGAATCTTGGACTCAACTCCTCCTCACAACCAAATATCAATACCATCTTCCAAGATGAAATCTTAAGGAAGACTTCATCACCCACATTATACTCAATATCCCTCATCTTCAAGTCAGAGTAGGACTTCTTTCGATCTGGTGCAGCTTTCAATCGATCCCGAATAATCTTTATGTTGTTCTCTATCTCTTGAACTAAATCTGGTGTCAACACTTTCTTTTCTCCCAAATTTGTCCAACACAAAGGTGTCCTAAACTTGCGCCTATAAAATGCCTCATACGGAGCCATCTAAATGCTCGACTAAAAACTATTATTCTAAGAAAATTCTACAAGCGGTAAATGCTCTTCCTAATTACCTTGGAATTCGATTACACAACTTCGCAACATATCTTCGAGAATTTTAATAACCCTCTCAGACTGCCCATCAAAATATGGATGATAAGCAGTACTAAAATTCAATCTTGTACCGAGTGCCTCATGTAGACTTGTCCAAAATCATGATATAAAGTGAGGATCTCTATCGGAAATGATAGACGCTGGTACCCCATGAAGTCTCACAATCTCAGCGATGTACAACCTCACCAACTTTTACAATAAATAATCAGTGCGTATAGGTAAGAAATGGACAAATTTTTTCAATTTATCCCTAACCACCCAAATAGAATCTTTCTTGGACAACGTCAACGATAATTCAGTAACAAAATCCATGGTGATACACTCTCACTTCCACTGTGGAACTTGAATAGGCTGCAACAAACCCAAATGAAATTGGTGTTTAGCCTTGACTTGTTGACACGTCAAGCATCTAGCCACAGAGTCTGTCATATCACTTTTCAATCAAGGCTACCACTACTACTCATGAAGATCTCTATTCATCTTACTACCTCCAAGATGCATAGCATAGGAACTACTATGCGCTTCCCAAAGTATAGATTGCTTGAACTCCAAATCAGAAGGCATAAAGAATCTTCCAGGATAACATAAGATTCCTTCAGAATTATAAGCAAATAAGCAAAATTTGAAGTCTTACCCTCATTAACAAGCTTCACATGGGGATCTAATGACGAATTTGAAATCTGCTTCAGCTTAGTCTCCTCAATCAAAGGTACCGTAACATTAACCCTACCTAAATGGTACCGTAACACCTCTAACCCGTATCCATCTTCAGAATAGGGTTATAGAGCATTACCGAATAAACATAACATAAATTCATTCATTTCCAAACATTTTAATAAAATAGCATAGTCCATTACTATACATGCATATCGTCCCTTATTCGAGCCCTCGGGGCCTTAGAATCACTTTAGAAACGATTCGAGACTAAATCGGGAACATTTGAAACATTGAATAATTTATTTAAATTTGTTGTTAAAACCAAGTAATTGTTTAATAAATTAATGAAATATACGAAATATAAAATTAGGACATAGAAATTATTAAAATGTGATTTTATACTTTATTATATAGTTTTCATGCATAAAATGGCTTATTTTATATTAATTTGAGCATATTATATTTTTAAGCTACAAAGTGGGCCATGTATGATTAAATTAAATAATAAAATATAAATCTATATTTAATAATTAATTTTTAATATTTCATTAATAAATTGGGTTTTAATTAATTAAGTAAATTGATTGATTAAAGTGGTTAAATTATATTATTTGGTCCTCTAAACTATCTACTATTTTTGGACAGGTCTGAGAGTTTTCTTCTAATTGCAAAACCGTCCAAATTGTTGGTTTAACTATACAAAGAAATTGGAGATTTTCCTGAAGATTTATTGATGACCGAGTCTTAGTCCTGAGTTGTTGTGGCACTTAAATTGACCAAAAATCAAGGAAAAATCAGCCACCTTCCCTCAACTCTTTTAGCTATCTTTCCCCTTCATCATCCTTGCATAAGGATTTTAGCAATTAAGCCGCTTAAATAACCCTTGGTCGGCCACCTTGGAGAGCCATCAGTAAAGAAGCAAAGCAAAGAAGTGAAGGAGCCTCGTCAGTCAGAGTCTTGGGTGACTGCCACTCTGAATTGGGTTTAATCTTTCTTTTCTTTAATTTAATATAAATATGTTTGCTATGTGTTCTTTTCTCTTGTTTAAAACAATGATATCATAATTTTATTTAAGCTAGGATGATTATTTTGATTAAATAATATTTATTTGATTCATGCTTATAATGTTTGTGCCTCAATCGATCATGTTTTCAATTAAAATCAAGTCTGTATTTCGTTCATACATGATTGAAATGCACCTGAATTAGTTGAGTGATCCTAACCAGACGACAGCTAATGCACGCATAATTGAAATGTGCATGCTTAATTTAGATCCTAACCTGATTGAATTGTAGGTTGCATAACAACTCTAACCAAGCTCTGTTATCTGCATAGTTTTTAGATTTGTGTGATTAAATTGTTTCAAACATAACACGTCCCTGTTACCTTACACGAATGCTAAGAAACTCTTAGTAAATAAGGATTAGTAAAATGTGTATTTACTAAGTAAAGGATTTCGAAAAAACCTAATGTGGTTTCCAAACTCATGAAAGATCGAGTTGCATTGGAATGTTTTTCCGAATGTTATTAAGCATATTGATAATAAATTGAGTTTAATTAAAGTAATTGTCCTAGTTTATTTATGTTATAATTGTTGCAAATTGTGTTTAATTTTACTAAAACCTATTTCATTTATATAGTTTGCATACTTAGAATAATTTGCATTAGGGATCATTGTATTTAGTTTAATATATTTTAATCACCACTTCTCAGCTATATTGTGTTTTTTATTTACCAAATTGTTAATATAATTTTACAAATTACATGACTTAGCACAAATACAATCCCTGTGGAGACGATAACTTGATCCTTACTTATTACTTGATAATGATTGTGTACACTTGCATAAACCCTAGCATTACAAGTTTTTGGCGCCGCTGCCGGGGATTGTCAACTGTTGCCAATCATTTTTTCATGAAATTATTTATTTTCAATTTGATTTATTTCTAACATTACTAACTTATTCTTTTTAATTTTTGTGATTTTCTTTTTAGGTGTTTATGAGCATAGATTCATTCATTTCCAAACATTTTAATAAAATAGCCTAGTAATAACTGGATGACGAGTCTTTGTATGAGGCTTGGGAGCAATTTAAGGAGTTACTTCGTAATTGTCCTCATCATGGGATTCCTCACTGTATCCAGTTGGAGACATTCTATAATGGTCTCAATGCACATACAAGACTGATGGTAGATGCTTCCGCGAATGGTGCAATTTTGTCTAAGTCTTAAAATGAGGCTTATCAGATCATTGAGAGGATCGCAAGTAATAACTATCAATGGCCAACAAATCGAACAGGTTCAGGAAGACGTGTAGTAGGAGTTCATTAAGTTGACTTTTTCACTTCATTATCAGCTCAGGTATCGTCTATTTCCTTTATGTTAAAATAGTTAACTGCTAATAGTACTAATAATTTTGCAGCTCAGCCACCAAGTCCGTTTGAAGTAGTTTCCTATGTGTACTGTGAGGAAGATCATTCTTTTAAGAATTGTCCGTCAAATACTGAGTCAATGTATTACGCTGGGAACCAATATCAAAATAGGAGTGGACAAGGACCCCAGTCCAACTTCTACAATCCGTCATGGCGTAATCATCCTAACTTTTCTTGGAGCAACAAAGGAAATGGACCGAACCACAACTTATTGCAGCAAAAACCCAACCAATCTTAAGGGTTTAATCAGCAGGCTCCAAAACCACCTTAAGCTGAGGCATCAAACAATTTGGAGAACTTGTTGAAAGCGTACATGGAAAAGAATGACACTTTGATCCAAAGCCAAGCAACAGCACTGAAAAATTTAGAGAACCAAATGGGTCAGTTGGCTACAGAGCTTTATAATAGACCGCAAGGAACCTTGCCGAGCAATACTGATAATCCAAGGAATTTGGGTAAAGAACATATCAAGGTAGTGGCATTGTGAAGTGGTAAGACTCTGGAACCCCGATTGATTGATGTCGAAGATGAGCATGTTGAAAATGAGGGAAGTCAATCAGAAGTTGAAGTTCCTACACCAAAGGAATCAGAATCTACAAAGTCTGACAAGGTAAACCCTGACTTAGTGAATTCAAATATTTTAACATATTCTTTGGATACAGATTTACCTACTCAGAAAATTTGTCCAATTCAACCGAAAGTTCTATCACGTCCATATCCGTAAAGATTGCAATAGAAGAAACAGAAATAGAAGGTGCAATTCATGAAGTTTTTGGATGTTCTAAAGCAGTTACACATCAATATTTTGTTGGTAGAGGCTTTAGAAAAAATGGAAAATTATATGAAGTTTATGAAGGATATACTGTCCATGAAGAAATGACTGAGTGAGTATGAGATTGTTGCCTTGACAAAGGAGTACAGTGCGTTCCTACAGAACAAACTGCCATATAAATTGAAAGACCCAGGAAGCTTTACTATATCTTGTAACATTGGTGAATCTTACTATGGTAAAGCTTTGTGTGACTTAGGAGCGAGTATCAACTTAATGCCTAACTCTATCTTCAAGATGTTAGGGAGAGGTGAAGTAAGACCTACAACTGTGACGCTTCAGCTAGCGAATCGATCTTTAGCATATCCCGAAGGAAAGATCGAGGATGTTTTTGTAAGAGTCGATAAATTTATTTTTCCTGCTGATTTCATTGTCTTAGATTTTGAAGCAAACAAGGAAGTGCCGATCATCCTTGGGAGACTTTTGTTAGCCACGGGAATAACTTTAATTGAAGTGCAGAAAGGAGAACTTACCATGCGAGTTCAAAACGATCAGGTAACCTTTAACATTCTTAAAGCGATGAAATTTCCCGACCTAGTAGAGGAGTGTTCAGTTATGGAAGAGATAGAAACCTTGGTTTCTATGGAAAGCAATTTTGAAGAAGATCCATTGGAGAAAGCCTTAGGTCTTGACCCTTTGGAGAATAAAGAAGGTGAAGAAAACATGGCTTTGATGGAAGCCAATCTGAGAAAATTTATTCGATCCACAAGGGTTAAATCGTTGGAGTTGGAATTCAGAGCATTTGTGCAACCGAAGTTGTCAATTGAAGAACCACCTACACTCGAACTAAAGGTACTTCCTTCCCATTTGAAATATGTTTATTTAGGTGACTATTCTACTTTGCCTATGATTATTTCAGCAGAACTAACGAAAGATCAAGAGGAGCAACTAAATGTTGTTTTAAAGAAATTTAAGAAACCAATTGGTTGGACCATAGCTGATATTCGAGGTATAAGACCTTCTTTTTGCATGCATAAAATCATTTTAGAAGAAGGTGAAAGAGCTCAAATTGATGAACAAAGGAGGCTCAATCCTATTATGAAAGAAGTTGTGAGAAAGGAAATGATCGAATGGTTAGATGCAGGAATCGTCTATCCTATTTCAGATAGTTCGTGGGTAAATCCGGTGCAGTGTGTGCCGAAGAAAGGTGGAATCACGATTGTTGAAAATGAGGGTAACGAGTTAATTCCAACATGAACTGTTACCGGTTGGAGAATTTGTATTGATTATAGAAAGTTGAATAAAGCCACTCGGAAGGACCATTTTCCGTTACCTTTTATGGATAAGATGCTAGATCGACTGGCAGGTAATGAATTCTATTGTTTTTTAGATGGCTATTTGGGATATAACCAAATAATTGTAGCCCTGGAGGACTAACATAAAACAACTTTTACTTTTTCATACGATATGTTTGCTTTTAGGCGAATGCCTTTTGGTTTATGCAATGCACCTGCAACTTTTCAACGATGCATGATGACAATATTTACTGATATGGTTGAAAATTTTGTTGAGGTTTTCATGGATGATTTTTCTGTTTTTGGTAACACTTATGATATCTATTTGAGTAATTTGGCTAAGGTACTGAAGAGATGCGAAGAGACGAATCTTGTCCTTAATTGGGAGAAATGTCATTTTATGGTTAAAGAAGGGATTGTCTTAGGCCATAGAATTTCAAAGAAAGGAATTGAAGTCGACAAAGAAAAGGTGGACATAATTGAAAGATTACCGACCCTAATTAATGTGAAAGGAGTCAAAAGTTTCTTAGGCCATGTCGGTTTTTATCAAAGGTTTATTAAAGATTTCTCAAAAATTTTTAAGCAGCTGTGTTTGTTTTTAGAGAAAGATACAGTGTTCGATTTCAACAAAGCATGTTTAGAAGCTCTTGAAAAACTAAAAACGATTAATCTCAGCCCCAATAATCATTGCACCTAATTGGAGCACACCTTTTGAGTTGATGTGTGATGCAAGTGATTATGTTGTTGGAGCTCTGATGGGTCAAAGAAAAAATAAAGTGTTCCACCTCATTTATTATGCAAATAGAACTTTAACGGGACCCAAACGTAATTATACGATAATCGAAAAGGAACTCTTCGCTATAGTTTTTGCTTTTGAAAAATTCCGCTCATATCTTATAGGTACCAAAGTTACAATATTTACTGACCATGCGGCCATTAAATACTTGCTCACGAAGAAAGATGCAAAACCAAGGCTAATTCGTTGGATACTTTTACTCCAACAATTTGAACTTGAGATTCAAGACAGAAAAGGTGTCAAAAATCAAATAGCTAATCATCTGTCGAGGTTGGAGCAAGATGAGGTAACCCAGTCATGTGTGCCTATCAACGAGAATTTCTCAGATGAGCACTTATTTGAGGTGAGTCGAGTTCATGAAACATCTTGGTTTGTTGATTTTTCCAATTATCGTGCATATGGAATAATTCCTCGAGAAATGACATACCAACAAAGAAAAAAATTCCTTCATAGTAGTGGGTATTATATTTGGCAGGATCCATTTTTGTTTAAACAGTGCGTAGATAATACAATCTGAAAGTGTGCAGCTGAAAGCGAGATTGCTGAGATCTTGTATCATTGCCATTCATCTCCAAGTGGGGGACACTTTGGTGGCTCATGTACTGCAACAAAGATTTTGCAAACAAGTTTCTTTTGGCCTACACTATTTAAAGATACTTATGCTTATGTGAAGAACTGTGATAAATGCCAGAGGACTGGTAATATATCAAGGAGGAATGAGATGCCCTTAACAAATATTTTGGAGATTGAATTATTCGACGTATAGGGCATTGACTTCTTAGGCCCCTTTCCTTCTTCGTATTGGAACAAATACATCTTAGCTGCTGTGGAATATGTATCTAAGTCGGTTGAAGCTGAAGCATACCTTACAAATGATGCTACGGTAGTCATGCGATT
Source organism: Gossypium hirsutum (assembly GCF_007990345.1). Taxonomy (NCBI): domain Eukaryota; kingdom Viridiplantae; phylum Streptophyta; class Magnoliopsida; order Malvales; family Malvaceae; genus Gossypium; species Gossypium hirsutum. The sequence goes on from NC_053446.1 coordinate 29,718,570, forward strand.
CCTACATAAACATGTGTTTACATGATTTGGGACACCAAGAGATAATATTAGTGATGAAGGTTCTCACTTTGTGAACAAATGGCTTAAGTGGTTGCTTGACAAATATATTGTGAAGCACAAGATTGCTACTGCCTATGACCCCCAGTCTAATGGGCAAGTTGAAAGAGTGAATTGTGAAATCAAAGGTATCCTTGAAAGGTAGTATGCCCTACCAGAAAAGATTGGTCTCGAAGGCTCAATGATGCATTATGGGCCTATCGAACAACATTTAAGACTCTGTTAGGAATGACTCCTTATAAGTTAGTCTTTGGAAAGGCATGTCATTTGCCATTAGAATGGGAGAATAAAGCTCATTGGGCTTTGAAGTAGTTAAATTTTGATCTTAAGCAACTTGGTGAGAGAAGGATGTTACACTCACACGGGTAAGACACAAGTCCGTGTAACACTCAAAATAGTGACACACGATCGTGTCCTAGCCCCTGTCTGTGCCCGTGTAACTCTTTGACTTGGGTCACACGGCCAAGCAACATGCCCGTGTAACTCTCGAAATGGGCTCACACACCTGTGTGCCAAGCCGTGTGCTAGGCCGTGTAACTGCTTGACTTGTAAGCTTAAAAAGCTACATGGGACACACGGCTGTGTCACATGGCTGAGTGTCACACACTGCTAAGACACACGCCCGTGTCTTAGGCCATGTGGACAAGAAATTAAACAAAATCAAGCCATTTCTTTCACCCATTCAAGCATGTACCTACAATAAATATGCACATATAATCAAAGCATCAAAACATACCAACACATGCATAATAACACCAATTCAATAGGCAAAAAATACATCCAACCAATATGCCAAAAGACACCTCAATCAGAACCAAGCAAATATACCAAAACTTATCCATAATTGACCATAATTCTAATGTATACATCTAGTGCAATATCATCTCAAAGCATACCATAATTAAGACCATGTAAAGCATAGTAACTTAAGTCACCTACAGGCCAAAACAAACCACAAGTGTTTTCTTTCAAACCATTCTAACCAAACCAAAAAGATACCTATTTACACTCTTAGTAATGTACCTAACAAATTAGTTTAGTATTTTTCCATAATGTAAAGGATAGTGTGAGCCGTAGATTCGATCTATCCAAACGTCAGCAACAACGATCTACAAAACAATTCAAAAAAATGAATAAGCTTTTAGAGCTTAGCAAGAACATAATATATCATTAAAATTATCAACAACTAAATACAACTTATATTTTACTCTATTCAAGGTTACCGAAATGTAAACAGGGGCACGTATGTGCTATTCAGGGGTACTGAAGTACAAACAGGGGTACGTATATGCAATTCAGAGGTTAATTAACTATAAGCATTTAATTACATAACTATAATGTAAAATATACAAGTAGGAATTCAATTACATATTGAAATACTACGAACTTCATTAACAACTAGAGCGTAAAAGTACTATCAAGCTAATTCGTGATTTTTGCCTTTTCTCAGTTTAGATCCGGTTGAGATTTATCTTTATCTAAATAAATAATTATATTCAATTAAGTGTTTTAATCAATCTCAAATGTTCAATTCAATCCATAATCCACATTTATACATAATTGTAAATTTTCCCCTAACATTTTAATTTTTTACAATTTAGTCCTTAAACTCGTAAATTGAAATCCAAACATTTTCATCCCTAAATCATGCTAGCTAAATTTATTATCAACCCATATCAACTCATACGAATCATCATTTCACAATTTAACCATGATATTTTACCTCTTTTACAAATAAATCCCTAAATGACATTTTCATCAAAAATCACTTTACAAAACTTGTTTATTTAACAGCAAGGACTCATAATTTTTCATTAAACTTCAGAAAACATAAAAAAAAGTTCATGGAAAAACCCTAATACTTTAAAATTTTTGCAAATTAGTCCCTGGGCTAGATAGATTAAGCTACAATGATCTCGAAAACATAAAACACAATAAAAACGGGACAAAAATCACACTTACATGCAAGAGAGAGCTAGCCGAATGTTCAAGGTGCAAGAATAGAGGGTTTTCTTCCTAGTTTCAGTGGAGCATCACACTAAAGAAGATCGTATCTTCATTTTAGGCTATTTTACATTTAATTATTTATTAAATTACTTTATTCACCTTTAGTTAAAACTACATTAAACATTAATTCATTGCCAATCTTTGTCCACTAACAATTTAAATGGTCTATTTACAATCTAAGTCCTTTCAGTTTAAATTTTCATAGCTATTTGATACCTTTATCTACTAGAACTTTACTTTTGCACTTTTTGCGATTTAGTCCTTTTCTTAAAATTAAGCATGCAAACGTCAAACTTTCTTAATGAAAATTTCATATGACCTTACTAATATTCCATAGACATTAAAATAATAATAAAATAAATATTTAGTCGTCAGGTTTGTGGTTCCAAAACTACTATTCTAATTTCACTGAAAAACGCACAGTTATAGGTACTCGATGATACATTCATAATATTTCAGAAGCTTGATCCAACGCCTTTCTTAAGTTCAAATCCTTTTGGGTGAGGAGATACTTAAAACTCTTATGATCTGTATAGATGACACATATCTCCCTATAACGATAGTGCCTCCAAATTTTAAATGCGAATACCTCAGCAGCCAATTCCAAATCATGCATCGAATAGTTGCACTCATGTGGCTTAAGTTGCCTCAAAGCGTATGCTACAACCTTCTCGTCTTGCATCAGCACACATCCAAGGCTAGAATGGGACGCATCACTATAGATCACGTAATCTTTCCCAAACTCAAGTTGAATCAAAACTGGTGCTTCAGTCAAAATTTTCTTAAGTTTCTCAAAACTAGCTTGCTACTCATTGGTCCACTTAAATGGTATAGTCTTTCTCAACAACTTACTCATCGGAGTCGAAATTAGTGAAAATCCTTCCACAAACCTCCTATAATAGCGAACAAGTCTGAGAAAACTCTGAATCTCACTAACATTCTTAGGCTGCTTCCAATCTAAGATAGCCTCAATTTTCTTTGGATCCACAAGATTACCCTCAGCAGGTACTACATGTCCTAGAAACATCACCTCTCGGAGCCAAAACTCGTACTTACTAAACTTCGCATACAACTTTTTCTCACGTAAGGTTTGAAGGACCAACCTCAATTGCTCATCATGCTCCAACTCAGACTTGAAGTAAATCAAGATATTGTCAATGAATACTATAATGAATCCATCAAGAGAAAATTAAAAGACCCTATTCAATAAGTCCATGAACGTGGCAGGACCATTCATAGGATCGGAGGGCATCACTAAGAATCTTAGTGCCTATACCGAGTCCTGAAACTAGTTTTCGGTACATCAACCTCCTTCAGTTGCACTGATAGTATCCAAACCTCAGATCAATCTTAGAGAAGACCGTAGCACCTTAAAATTTTTCAAATAGGTCATCAATCCTCTACAAAAGGGTACTTATTTTTCATAGTCAACTTGTTCAACTGACGGTAATCGACGCATAGCCTCATAGATCCATCATTCTTTTTCGCAAAAAGGACTAAAGCTCCTCACGGTGACACACTTGGCCTTATGAAGCCATGATCCAACAATTCTTGTAATTGCGCCTTAAGCTCCTTGAGTTCTTTAAGTTCCATACGATAGGGTGCACTAGACACCGGTACTGTCCCCGACAGCAACTCAATTTCAAACTCGACCTCACGTTGAGGAGGTAGACTAGGTAGCTCATTAGGAAAAATGTCACAAAATTCCTTCACTACTCAAATGTTCTGCAATGTAGTACTATCCACATTCGTGTCCAAGATGTTTTTGAGGTAGGCGTCACACCCCTTACGGACCAGCTTTTCTACTACCAAGGCAAAAATCACATTTCTATGATAATTTTAAAGCTTTCTAATCACAATAATCTCATTCCCAAAAGTAGTCCTTAAAGTAATTCATTTAGTGTTGCAGCCTAAGATGACTCGATGATTGCTCAACCAATCCATTCCCAATATGAGAGAATTCACCAAAGGGTAGTTCCATAAGGTCAGCAGGAAACACCTTAGCTTACACTAGCAAAGGGCATTGCTTATAGATTTTGTTCACATGTATAGATTGTCCTAAGGGACAAAGTACTGTCACATCACTAATTGTTTCCTCTACTCAAATACCTAGTTTCTCAACCATTATACAAGATACATACGAAAGAGTAGAACCATTATCTATCAATGCAATATAAGGAATGTCATTAATAGTAAAGGTACCTGCTATCACATCGGTCGCATCACGATCCTCTTGGTGCCTAGCCGCATACGCAAGTGTTGGCTGCCTCACATCAACTTGATTAGCAGCCTGACCCACTTCTCAATGTTTTTGACTGCATTACCTCCTCTACTTTGTCCTTGACCTCGCTATGGTTGTTAACCAGCTCTCTATTTTAGTGCACGATTTTGGCCTTGTGCTTGCACTTACTCATTCAGCCGAGGAAATTCTTCAATCTTATGGTCTAGTGACCTACATCTAAACATGCACCCATGCCTCACCAACAATAACCCGGATGTCTCTTGCCACAGGTGGCACAATTTTGGATCCTATCCCCTAGGCCAAGAAAGTTCTGGCGGGGTCGATCATCTCTGGCTCGCTTAATTGGATGCTGAACCTGTCCACTAGGGATGAAATCTCTTTTAGCTGGAGCTCTTATTTTCTCCTTCTGTTCATGCTCAACGCGTCTAACCTCCTCACAGATCTTGGTCTTCTTTACCAAAGCTTCAAAAACTCTCTCTTGCAATGGAGCCACTTGCATCATCAAATAAGATCTAAGCCCAAATTCAAATTAGGTCCACTTATCTTGCTCATCAGCTACCATTCCTGGAGCATAGTGACTGAGCCTTAAGAACTCTACCTCATAGTTGGTTGTGGACATATTACCTTACCCCTACTCAATGAACTTAAGCCTCTTGGCCTCCACATATCTCACTTGTACATATTTCTTCTAGAATGCCTCCAGAAAGTAATCTTACATTAAGCGATCAGCTTGGGTGCCTCTCCCAATAACTTGCCCCAAGCGATAGGCCTCATAATGTAGTAATGACGTAGTCCCCTTAAGCTTTTGTTCAAGGGTGCACTTCATATTGTCGAGAATCTTCTCTGTAACCTCCAACCAATACTCGGCTACAGTAGGGGTCGTCCCAGCAATGCCCCTAAACAGTTCGGCCCTATACGATCAGAGCCTCTCAATAATAGTGCCATGATTGTTAACACCAAATTGGGCACCCGCAATTTGCTCCTAAACTCGTAACATGGCCTAATATACAATCTCATTCGCAGGATCTTACTGACTCCCATCAATAATAGGTGGTCATTCCACATTCTCCGCAACAGGCTCAGGGGTTTACACTCGAGACGTGGATGAGTCGATTTGGGTTCCTTGACCCGATTCCCCGTGTGCTCTCATTCCCCTAGTTCAAACATCGTGAGTACTTATTTTAAAATTTTATGCTATTAAAAGACATAAGTTTTATTGTTATCACTTGAATATTTTTTTGAATCAAAACTTTCGTTTTATTGTTTTTCTACGAGTTTCACTATTTATTGTTCTCACAATCTAAAGTTTTGTCCCCGTCAAAAGTTTCCTATAGTTTCCTATAGTTTCACAATCCATAATTGTCACATTCTTATAGTTTCAAGCTCTATAGTTTCACATCCAAGGAATACTTACCTCAGATCGGTCTTTGGGGGGTCACAAATTTCATTATCACATGTAGCATTTTTCCCAAAATACCCTCTCTCTTTTTTGCATAAAGTTTTTCAAAAACATTTTCCCCAAAGTCTGAATTTTGAACTTGGTTTTAATACCACTAAATGTAACCCCTAAAATAGGGCCTAGATGTTATGGCCCAATCTGAGCGATTACATGGGTCTTGAAGATGGCAAAAATGATTTTTAATAGAAAATTCACTTACCTTTTGAAAACATTTGATTTTTTAAAACATCTTATAGTTTTCGTTTTAGAGTTGTGTTTTTTTACAATTAAAATTATTTAAAATTTGAATTAGTTTTTATAACCCATATTTGCAGTGGCTAATAATCATTGAAACATTTCTTTCATCATTTTAGAAAACATATAAAAAAAATTCATGCATAATACCTTATTAAATCAAAATAGTGTCCCTTACCACAGTTCATGATATAAAATTTTAAAGTCTCAAAACCATTTAAACAAACCCAATTTTAAATCCAAAATAAAAGCCCAAAAGAAGTTCAAAAAGTCCATAAAATACCAAACCATTTCCAAAATACTTAACCATGAAAACATATTATACCGAGAGCCCCTCTGAAGATCCAAATTCGAGCCTTAAATACGAAGATTACCTGAAACACATGAATACCATGTCATGTGTGAGCTTTAAAAGGCTCAGTGTGAGATCAAAATAAACACTTATTTGAAAACATAACACATCAAAATATATCAAGGCATTTTTCATAGAATTCACATATTATCTTATTTATTGAATCAAACATGGAATGCTTATGAATAATGTACAAATATAAGATTTCCTACCCATCTCCGCTATACACCAATATCGAGTTCCTCAAAACTTGTCCATCTAATGACACACCAGTTTGTGGACAAGACACCACATAGATACCGAAGAACAGTCAAATAGCACATCATGGATAAACCACCACTTAATTACCAATAACAACCACATAATTGCAGTCAAACTGCCACATAGCTTCCTTCTTTCACAATCCCACTCCATGCAAGTGATATGGCCATTTAAACACATATGCTTCACTTTTCACATTTTTCACATATTCATTGTCATAACTCATATTTCTCAGTTTTTACACATATGCATGTACCATGCTCACATTTTCACATATCACATAGTTTTCACTTTAGCATCCATTAATATACATATTTATATTAAAACATGGATTTTAACGTACACATACACATATATCACATGTTTAGATCATCACATATTAATATTGCAATAAATCACATAACATAGAGTTGAAATCAACATTATAAACATCACACATCACAAATCATGGATTTTCACAACACTTAATAGTTTAGGTCACTTGTCTGGTTTCCTCTTCGATTGAGTTTTTCAACTCCACACGAGTACGTAAGGTACTCACACATTAATTAATTAAATAACATTTTCATTAAATATTAATATTAAACTTCACTTTAAATGAGAGTTAAATCCCACACCTTAATGTAGATATGAACCGTTTGCTTCGTTGTAGAAGTTCCGTTTAGGTCTAGTCTTGATCGCAAATCTAAACACATGATTAACCCATTTTAGTCATGATCTGTTCGAATAACATGGATTTTATTACAATATTTAATGTGAAAATCTCAATAATACTTACCCTCAATTCGAATGCTCAAATTCATCACTCTCGCGATGTTTCACTATTGATTTCTCAAAAGATTATTAATCGGTCCTTTATGTTAACATAAGATCGTATTCATACTAATGGTTTCCAAAATAATAAAAATAAAATATGAATTATTTAGGCCCTATACCAATCGACCATGTCACAAAATTTTAAGACGAAGGATTTTCAATCCCAAACTCCACTCACACTTATTTCATTACGAGTTGATTAAAGGAAAGAAAATAGAGGAAAATCGATGGTTGGATAATCTAAAATAATCACATAAAATAAAAGAAAATATGTGTTTTAGTCACTAGGGTAACTGGAAAGGGAAGAGAAAACAAAAATGAAGAAATCGCTCAACAACGGTGGTCCAATGATGGTGGCGACTCAATTGCGGCCTAGCTACGGAGGTGCGATTGCCCGATGGTAGTGCGAAATACAAGTAAGGAGTAGGGTTTAGTCACTTTTAGTTGAAAGAAAAGAGAAAAAGAGGGAAAAGAAGAAAATTGATAGAGGAGAAGGTGACTCGCAGTGGTTGTAGCGATGGACACAATGGCTAATGGTGGCGCACGGTGGAAAATGGGAAAGGAAACTGAAAGGAAAAGAGAGGGAATGTTGGTTGTGGATGGTGGTGAGGTGGTGATGCAAATAAACTCACAGTGATGGAAAGAAATTTGTGATGGTTGTGGTGCCCAAAAAGATAGAAAATGAAGGGGAAGAAAATGAAAAGGATGGAGACTAGGGTGCAAATGGGGTGATGGACAGTACAAGGGGTGGTGTAGCTTGGTCAACCATGACCAGGTTCAATGCACTACAAGCTTATGGAGAGAAGAGTTGTTGGCAAGGGAGTGAGACAAGGAGGGAAAAGAGGGATGTTTTTCATTTTAAAAAGGAAAGTTTGACTTGGTAATGGAGGAAAGGAATCCTCCCTATATGGTAACATAGGTGGATGACAAGGCTAGCTAGCACATGCCAAAAATATGAAAAAAATTAAACAAAAAATATATGCACAAAGGGGTTAAAACTAGAGACTTCAAAGATAGCTAAGGAGCTTCCTACCACTAAGCCACAACACTTCCTTGTTTTCAATAATGCGTAAATAATTTTAAGACATAAGAGCTAGTAGATTTAATGTCCTGGTAGAGTACCTTGTGTTTAATGTCCTGACGGGCCATTGGATTGTCCCATGTTTAATGTCCTGTTGGACTACCAAAGCATGTCATAGCATTTTTCAACCTCTTAGTCCTATTCACATTTCCGATGCAATTTCAAATGATGCCATAGCAACTTTTAGCTATGGTATTTACTCATTTCTAGTATGATGTTTTAGCACTTTCAGCTATGATCTTACTCATTGTTATCATGATGCCATAGCATTTTTCAACTATGGTCTTACTCATTTTGGGTGTATAGCCTCTGATCGGACCCATGCCATCGCCATAATCATTTTACTTATTTTTCCCGTTGCATAAAATTCATTCCTCCATTCATCGTCCTAACATTTATGCTCTAACATCGCAATGTCCCCTCAGTAAGGCTCCAAGCTTTGTACATCACAGGTGCACATAGCAACACTGTATGCTGGTATCTAACAGAATCACCCATTTCCACAATCCTAACTTTATCTAACCCCTTGGTAGTTTCCCCTTCCATATCATGCATACAATACAAAACATCGTTATGCAATGTATTATGCCAGATGACCATTCAACAATCATCCACTATTATGATCAGAAGTTAGCATGGCAATTTCACACTACAACATTTAGCATCTAGAAGTTAGAGTGCAGATACTCACCTTATTTTCTTGCCTCCTTAGATTAGGTTCTCCGAACGACAGTGCCTCCTTCATCCTGGTAATAGTTCCCAATCTTTATACTTTTAGACTCAAATTCACATGATGGTTGCAACATGCAGAACTTTCTTCAACTATATCCCCTTCTTCAGAGCAACTAAAGAAGATGATGCTTAGAGAAAAAGGTTCTGGAAGCAAAATTAAAAGGAATTTTATTCCAATACACACCTATATATACACTCCCTTAGAACGATCTCCACAAACCATTGTCACAACTCGATCCTAATTATTAGGTCTCCTACTTTGGAACCAACTGGTTATATCTTAACTGAACCAGGGTTGAGATACAACTATTCAAATTTTGACTACTAAATTTTTTATTTACCCGATTAGGCCCGACAATTTGCTAATCCTCTCAATTTAGTCCTAATTTTCTTAGTTTTAGTTTAATTAACAATGTCCGGGTGTTACAAAAAAATAGTAATAAGTGAGTCATTTTTTTTCAGTTCAAATATGTCTCATACTCCTCTTATTAGCATTTTTACTAAAAATAAATTAAATGGGGATAACTTTCGAGAACAAAAACTAGACTTGCTGATCTCAACTGTTAGAAACACAAATTTGTCCTTGACGAACCTTAACCACTTAAAGCTCAACCGAAAGTGAGAGATCACTAGAGAGATTCTAGCTCAATTGTTCGATGTTTTATGTTAGTGAGAATAATTAGTGTGATGCAAAAGCAACATGAGAATTTACGTGCTGCTAAAGAGATCATGACAAATTTGGAGGATTTGCTCGAAGGCCAAGTCCTATTGGCTCGACAATTGGCTATTACAATTTTGATGAACTCCCAATAAAAGTTTGACACTCTGTTCAAAGAACATATGCTTAAGCTTATGGGATTCTTTGCGGAAGCAAAGGACAATGGGGTTGAACTAGACTTGAACACTTAGTTCGCTGGCTTTACGGTCACTTACAACTTGGGCGCTTACCTTGACTCAGCTCATGAAGGCATTACAATCTTATGAGTTGATGTTGAATGGTGGTAAGTCAGTTCAAAAGAAACACACACATATTTGTGGGCTCCTCATCTCAAGGGGAAGTAGAAAGCTAAGGGAAAAAATAAACTAACTAAGTCTTTTGCTCCACATCGTGTGGATAGGAAGAAGAGTAAGAAGTAAAAAGATCTTAAAAAGATCAAATGTTTCTTCTGCAAAAAGAAAGGGCACTTCATATCAGACTATAAGGAGTATAAGAATTACCTAGCTGAAAAGGGAAAAGGTATGGAACTCTTTGTGGTTGAAGCTTGCTTAGTGGAAGAATCAATTAACAACTGGGTTATTGATTCTGGAGCCACTAACCATGTGTGTATTTCTTTACAGGGGTTCAACGAAACGAGAAGTTTATGTAACAAGAGCCTCTCATTGCAAACCGGAGATGGGAGCTATGTTTCAGACGAAGTGGTGGGAAAAGTTATTTTACATTTTGATAATTTTAAGAAGATTGTTTTAAAGGTTGTATTTTATGTACCTCATTTTAGGAGGAACTTATTTTCTGTAGAATATTTAGTTAATGACGGTTATTCCATAACATTCAATAAAAGGGATTGTTATTCATAGAAATCATTCTTTGATCTATAATAGATGGATGGAAAATAATTTCTACTTTATGAAACCAAATAACTACTCAATGGTTCAAACTGAAATGGTTAATAAGAAGCTTAAAATATCTCACTCTAATAAGGGGTATCTACGGCACTTAAGACTTGGTCATCTTAACCAAGAAAGAATTGCTAGACTCGTGAAAGATGGTTCCTTAAGTATGCTTAAGGAAGTTAGTCTTCCATAATATGAATCTCCTATGCAAGGTAAAATAGCTAAGAGGTCTTTTAATACAAAAGGCATAAGGGCCAACCAACCTTTAGAACTTGTGCACACTAGTGTATGTGGTTTCATAAGCATCAATGCCTGTGGAGGTTATAATTATTATGTGACTTTCATCAATTAGTATTCTTGATATGGATATGTGTATCTAATGCACCGCAAAAGTGAATCCTCTGATAAATTTTGAGAGTTTTGTGCAGGAGTAGAAAAGCAATTAGGTTTATACATAAAAAAATCTTTGGTCTGAACGAGGTGGGGAATACTTGTTCGACGAGTCCTTAGGATACCTCATAAAGAATGAGATTTTATCCCCGTTGACTGTGATGGGCACTCCACAATAGAATAACATAGCTGAGAGAAGGAACAAAACCTTACTTGACTTGGTTCATTCACTGTTAAGCTATTCCCAACTCTCTACTTCCTTATGGGAATATGCGATAAAAATAGCTTGCTATATTCTAAATGATGTGCCAACCATGTTTGCTCGTAAGATACCTTATGAATTGTGGCATTGAAAGAAACTTCCTCTAAATCACTTTAGAATACAGGGTTATCTAACATATATTCTGAATAATGAAGCAAATACGTTGGATGCACATACAGAATTTTACATATATGTATAATATCTGAAAGGAAAAAATGATGAACTATTCTACAAGTCGAAAGATAATACGATTAAAGTTTTTACACATTCTACTTTCCTTAAGGAAAGCTACATGGATAACTTTAGGCCTCGAAGTAAAGTGGTACTCAAAGAACTTTTGGAAGTTTTAGAATAATCACCAATTTCAATTTTCCAGAAAGTTGTAGAAAGAGCTACAAACAATCAACAACATAAGGGAATCCGTCGTAGTGGGAAAGTTTCTATGAAACCAAACTTCTTCATCTACGATGGTAGTCTTTATAATACGAAAGCTAAACATGAGGATAATAATCCACTCACTAATGAGGAGGCTATGCATGACGTTGATTCCAAGCTTTGGAAACAGACCATGGATGCCGAGATGGATTCTATGAAATGCAATACGATGTGGAAACTTGTAAACTTACTGGTTGGAATTAAACCCATTGGGTGTAAGTGGTTCTACAAGAAGAAGACAAATACGACAGGGAAAGTGGGAACACATAAAACTAGACTTGTATTGAAAGGCTACACATAGAAAGAAGACACTAATTACGATGAGACATTCTCTCCCGTAGCAATGCTCAAGTCTATCCCAATATTCTTGTACGTTGTTGCTTCTCTCGATTATATGATCTAGCAAATGGATGTCAAGACAACATTCTTGAATGGCTATCTTGATGTGACCATTTACATGGCTCAACCCACTAGCTATGTTGTCAAAGGAAATGAGCAAAAAGTTTGAAAACTGCTAAGATCCATTTATGGAATTAAGTAGGTATTCCGCTCATGGAATAACAGATTTAATGAAATGATCAAGACTTTTGGGTTTGAGTAAAACACTGAGGAACACTGTATTTATAAGCATATAAAGGGAAAAAAGGTGGTCTTCCTCATTTTGTATGTTAATGATATTCTACTTATAAAAAACGATGTAGGAGAATTTTCATCAGTTAAATTATGGTTATCTCAACTGTTTAGCATGATGGACGTGGATGAGGCTAGTTATATTCTTAGAATTCCAATCCTTAGTTATAGAAAGATAAAATGATAGCTCTATCACAAGCTTCATACATCAATAATGTACAGAATGGGTTCTTAATGCAGTCGTAAACCAACTAAAAATCTGACTAAGGCAAGTGCACCTATCAATTAATAGTATAGCTATGGTGAGCAAAGATATCGTTCTCACGAGGACTAAAAGTACTAGTAATTACCATCTTTCTATTATTTAACTGATAAATTGAAGTGATTGATTAAAACTAAAATTAACTAAAAACCAAAGAACATGACAAAAAATAAATCAGGAAAATAATCGAATAATAACCAAGAAGTGAAACAATACCCAGGAAAGAATTCACCTAGATTTCAATTGTCATTATCAATCTAAATTACGTAATTTCTTCACTTAGTATCTTGATCCATAGAAATCCCTAAATTATTCCAATATCTCTCTTCAAGAATAAGAGCAATTGAGTCTAGGTTGATTAATTGAAATTTCTTTCTAATTTAAACCCCTATTATCACATTAACTCGATCTATGGAATCCCCTATTAGATTTGATTCTAATCTAGTAGATTTTTTTCGTCCTATTTCTAGGATTGCATGCAACTCCAATCAATTACACTACATTTACTCTTAAATAGGGTCTATATCTCATTTGATTTAAGCACGTCAAACATGGATCAATAGTCTAGAAATATTAAACAAAGAATTAAGCACACATAATTGAGAACAAGATCCAAGTATTTATTGCGTAAAATAAAAATCAATCGACAGAATTCGTCCTAGGTTTCATCTACCTAGGCATTTAGAAAAATTAGTTTATAATACCAAATAAAAGCATCCCAAAGGCATAACCACAAGAAACAAAGAAACTCATAACAAAATTCAAAGATATTAAAAGGAGATCTTCAATCTTGATGGAAATCTACTTCAAAATCTGCTTCAATGGTGTTTTCTAAATTGTTTACTTGAGTATTGTAACACCCTATACCCGACCCGGTTGCTGAGCCCGAATGCTAGGATGCTACACCACTGTCACGCATCATAAACATTACACACTATCACATGACTAAACAATCATCTTCTTTATTTAACATTCGTACAAATTATAACTCATACAATCTCTACTTATAAGTAAAACATGCTAAGCATAAATCGAGTGAACATATAAATAACATTAAACATGCATTAGGACCACTTAGTAAAATTTCCAAAATAGTTAGTAGGTATTGATACTGAAGGTATGGTATCAATATTTCTCTCAAGTGGTATCGAAACCACTTTGAAAATCGATACCAAAACTACTTACAATTTCTCGTTTAAAAATCCAAGTCTCGAAAATTATCAATACCACTGCTAAAGTATCGATACCAAATTACAAATCTTAGAGGTATCATTTTTAAAACTCGAATATTGATACCTCTACTCCAGACCATAAAAATACGACAATTACAAGCTTATAATCCATAGAAACTAATATCCAATCATTATGCATCATTCACTTCACCAAAAAGTCCAAAATAATAGTCCAAAGCATCATAATCATGACAAAACAAGAAACTAGTAAAACATACTTTAAGTCCATAGGTTTTAAGCTAAATAAACATGTAAACAACTTTAAAAAAACATAGCATAAACGAACACATAGTCTACCACATTGCCTTTATTCCCTAAACATAAATAAACAAATAAACACTAATAATAGCTACTAAAGTTTTGGCTTGGATCACCCCTTAAAAACCACACTGCTCACAATGGCACTACTTATCTACAATGGTTTCAAAGGAGTGTGATGTGTCTCACATGACTAACTAAAAATACGAAGAAGGCAAGTCCACCTATCGATAGATAGTATAGCTATGGTGAGTAGAGATATTATATCCACGAGGACTAAAAGTATTAGTAATTACCATTTTCTTATTATTTAGCCGACAAATTAGAGTTATGTGTTTTTAAACTAAGTTTACTAAACTAATTTAACTAAGAACTCAATAGAGAATGAATGATGAAAATATTCAAAAGATAACCAATGAGAGAGACAATACCAGGAAAGAATCCACCTAGACTTCACATATTATTATTAATCTGAATTAAACAATTTATTCACTTGGTGTCTTGATCCCTAGAAATCCCTAAATTATGCTAATATCTCTTTCGAGAGTAAGAGCAACTGACTCTAGGTTGATTAATTGAAATCTCTTTCTAATTAAAACCCCTATCGTCGTATTAACTCAATCTATGGATTCCCTTATTAGATTTGACTCTAATCTAGTAGATTTATGTCGTCCTATTTCTAGGATTGCATGCAACTATACTCAATTATGCTAGATCTACTCTTAAATAGAGACTTTTCCTCCATAATTGAGAAATAAGTACACATAATTAAGAACAAGAATCAAGTATTTATCGAGTAAAATAGAAATTAAATAATAGAATTATCATAGGTTTCATCTTCCCTAGGTATCTAGGAAATTAGTTCATAATCTTGAATAAAAACATCTCAAATTCAGAAAAACCACAAGAAACAAAAAAACTCATAAGAACTTCAAAAGAAATTAAAAGGAGGACTTCGATCTTGATTGAAATCTGCTTCAGAGTTGGCTCCAATGGTGTTTTTCAAGTTTTTTTCTTCAAATATCTCTCATGGCTCCCATACCTCTTCTTCTAAAAACTGTATTTTTTCGCATGTTTGGGAAGCAGGTTGCAAAATCGACACGGGCTGGTACACAGGCGTGTGTCCAGCCCGTGTGGCTCACATGGGCGTGTGTCCAACCCGTGTGGCTCCTGAAATCTGCTCTTTTTCTTTGATTTTCACTCGTTTTTCGCTCCTTTTGCTCCCAAATGCTCACCTAAGTATAAGAACATGAATTAAAAGGATTAGCAACATCAAATTCACCAATTTTCATAAATAATAATCCAAAAACAAATTTAGAATGGGATTAAAATATGTTAGTTTTATCGCTTATCAAATATCCCCACACTTAAGCGTTTACTTGTCCTCGAGCAAAATCTCCAACTCACATTAAAATTAATTTTTCTCAACTTATAATTCTCATCAATAATGTTTCAAAATAATTCGCAATTAATCGTGAATCGACAATTCAACTAAAATGGCACTAAAAATTCAAACAATCAAAGTCAAAATTTTTTAAAGCACGAAAACATAAGTATCTCCCCTTATCTAAGTAATTAAAATTAATTCAAAATCTACAAGAATTGACATCCTCACTAAAAATTCACTCAAATCACTCAAAGTGTTCAAGGTTTATGAATAAGAACTCAACAGTCGAACAAGAAATGTCATTACCATAAGCTTGCTTGAAAATCAAATCTCCACCACTATAAAATGATATGACACACTAATGAAAAGGTCTTTAAGAGGTTGTAATGGGGTTTAGGTTAAAGGTGCAGAAAAAGGCTACAAAAGTTGGTTATAATTGAGATCAAGTTGATAAATTACCAAAGTAGAAAAAATAAATAATTTCTTAATTAAAAACAAGTACATCAATTAAAAACTATTCAAGAAAAAAAATGAGCTTCTTCTCAAAATATGATTTTAACTATTCAAGCTCAATCAACATAGAACTAAATAATAATTGATATATAAATATTTTTTTAAAAATTTTTTCTTTTTTTTAAATAATAAGAAATAATTCAGCAAATTAAACAAAAGAACATAGTTAGGCAACTAACCAAACCAAATCTTGACAAAAAGGGAGTCAATAAAATGGGAAAGATTCACAACGAAAAAAATGGGTTATGGGTTAACATTAACGGGTCAATCAAGGAAAGGTGTGTTAGGCTCAACGAGGTTCACTAAGGGTTAATTAAAAAAGTTGACTTTTTTATGGGGAAAGTGGGTTAAACCTAAGTGCCTTTATCATCTCAGTATATCAAATCAAAGGTGTGATCTCGACATGCATAATTGAAGCAAGTTCTAGAATAAAAAATTAAGTTGACACACTTATAACCAATAATAGAATGAGCATGAAAAATGTATGCTTTAAAGGCTCAAAATCTCACAAAAAATCATGGTTTTGATGTCAAACTTGCAAATTTCAAACTTTAAGATAATACCTCAATTCAGGGAAACAACCTAAATATTTTTAATTCTAAAAAATAACTTATCACGCTTGATTCTCTACTGTCTTAAAGATTAAATCAACCAATGCAAAAATACCTACAAATTAATCTAAAACAAATCAATAAAAATCTCAAATCGACAAAAATTAATTCTAATGGGAGTATGAGAAAATCACTTAAACACAATGAATAATTTAGGGATTTTCTAATAATTATATGAATAACCTCCCCACACATAAGATGTACATTGTCCTCAATCTACAAACAGATATAAGCACACTATAAGCATAATATTATAAGAGGGGGAGAAAACTAAAACTGCCCTAAACTGTAGGCAAATCTAACTGTAGTGCATGCTTCCGAGCAAACTAATAAGAAAATAAACAGAAATAATGAAGAAGATTAAGATGTTACAAACTCGATTAGAAATAACCATAAAAATAAAAAAAACATAATTTAAAAGATAATAAATGAAATAAGTCTAAGAAAATAAAAATAAAACAACTAAAAGCAAAAATAAAAATAAAAATAAAATCAATTGTGTTCATCATTGGAGGCATCGTGATCGTGAGGTGCTGACGCTAAAGAAGATATATAGAGATGCTGACAAATCTGATGTGAACTAGCATCATTATTGTCGAACCGCTCAAAATGGTCTCTTGAAACAAGTGAACCGCTCGGAGAGGTCCACTAAGGTGGCAGTAGAAGTAGCAGGACGGTGACTCTGAGATGGAGGATAAGATGGATCCTCGTGGTGGAAGGGGATATCATTAGTGAAGTCCCCATGCTCATCCTGAAGGCCAGAATGAGATACTCGATATTGAGAAGGATCAACTCCATGCAGTCACTTGATCATCCTCATATGACTCATACTCGAGAACCCTTACGAGGTCATCTGTCCAACTAATGTAAAGGAGGAGGACTACTACGAAATGGCGTAGAGACCGAAGTGGCGTGCTAGGGTGTAGAAATAAGCACGATCAAAGGTGCTCCCCATGGCCATGCTCCATAGAAAATAAACATCGGATGTGCCAACGACGCCAATGCTCTCCCTTTGACTGGTCAAAGTGTGAGCCAAAATGGTGTGAATATAGCGTAAGGCCAGAGGTAGGGAAGTCGCCTTCAACTGACTCATATCATACGGCGTTGTACTCCTAGTAAGGTCAACCCAGCATAAAGAAGGCGAGTAGTGGATGTGCCAGTATAAAGTGAAGAATCCCTCGGCACTCATGAACTCGTCAGTGTAGAGCCCTAATACAGCTCCGAACTCCAGAACGCTCATATGATGCGTCGTGCCGTTGAGTCTGAAAGTAATAGTGCTCAGCTCTTCATATGTCAACATCACGCGAACTCGATAGAAACACTATTCTAAAATGGCCCAATCAATGCAATGGCCTAATCCAAACGGCCTCTGTCTAAGATGCTGATAGAGGTCATCTTGAGCACCTTGTGAAAGGAGGAGGCACAGATGACGGGCATCGGCAGAAGCGCCCGATAATGAGGACGCACCCAGAGTCTTCGTATTTTAGAAGCGGGGATGGGGACCTTAGATTTGCAGCATGTGTTCGTCATGGTGTGCTTGAAAAAAAATACAATAGTCCAATATCATAAAAGCAATAAAATAAGCAGCACCAA
This sequence comes from Gossypium hirsutum, assembly GCF_007990345.1. Lineage (NCBI taxonomy): Eukaryota > Viridiplantae > Streptophyta > Magnoliopsida > Malvales > Malvaceae > Gossypium > Gossypium hirsutum. Next base: position 29,736,995 of record NC_053446.1, read on the forward strand.
TTAAGCAAAGAGAGGGGCCGACAAATCAAAATCCAAGCAACCTAAATATAAATTTACTTCTAAAATAGTATGTACTAATACCTAATCATGCAAAAATCATGTATTTAAGCTATTATGATTCAAATGAACTTAGCTATAATAAAATAATAATGAAGGGAAAAATAAATAAAATAAAATAAATGGAAAACTAAAAGTACTAATTATGACATAACAACAATAATAATAGTAATCAACACAGTAAAACAAATAATAATAATAATAATAATAATAATATGATGATGATGATAAACTAAGAAAAATAAAAAAATAAAAAAACAAATAATAATAATACTAACAATAACTAGAAAAATAAAAAATAAAAAATAAAGAAAAACAAATATTTAAATTAAAAGAGGGAATGGCAAACAGTGGTTATGGTGGATGACAAGGGGAATCGGTCGCTACCGGCGCAAGAGTCGCAGTGGTCCTGGGGGTGGAGTGGTGGATGGTGGAGAGGAGAGGGATGCGAGGTAAAGGGAAAGGGACGAAAGCATTATGTGCGAAGGGAAAGAAGGTGGGGATAGGTGGAAGGACCGGGGATGGAGTTGGCACGGTAGTGAGGCGATACGAGTGGAGGGTCAGCGAGTAGGGCTGTTGCGAAGGGAGGAAAGTGGAGGGGGAAATTGGTGGTTGGATGCTTGGGGCTATGAGGTTGAGGGGAGGGTTCCATTTGGTGAAAGAGGTGTTCGGCGGTGAAGATGAGGGGACGGGCAGCGTGAAGTGTGGATAGGCGAGGGTGGCTGCACTGTCAATGAGGAGTTCGATGGCGGCTGTGTTGGGGGTGGGAAAAAGACAAAGTAAAAAGAAAAAAGGGGATTAGGGTTTAGGTTTAAAAGGGTGACATGGTCGTGTAAACGGCCATGTAGGGCATACTATTTCACACATGCCCATGTGACCTAGTCGTGTCTCGAACACGGCCGTCTCTCTTACCCATGTAACTCCCTGACTTGAAATTAAAGTTGAATCTAGTACTCACAGGTCTAAGACACGCCCATGTGTCAAGGCTGTGTATGCCACACTGCTGTGTCGCCAAGCCATGTGGACCATCTTAGGACACGTCCGTGTGTCCAGGTCGTGTGAAACAAAAACACATTTTTTATTTTAAATTAGCATGCAATAAAATTAAAATAATTATTAGAAGTTAAACACTCGGGTTGCCTCCTTAAAGGCGCTTATTTAAAGTCTAAGCTCGACTTTACCTTGTGCACAGTTACTGTGGTTCTCGAATCTGAAGCTCCTCTCTATCATTTCTAAAATCGCTACCACTATAAAATTTGAGTCAATGTTTGTTTACCTTGAATTTGCTATATGTCGGATGTGTTACCTCTATTGTACCATATGAGAAAATAGTTTGTACCACGAATGGACCTGATCATCTTGATTTTAGCTTTTCAGGATGTAATTTGAGCTTTCAATTGTATAAAAAGGACACGATCCCCAACTGTGAATTATTTGGGCTGCTTCAAACGAGCGTCATAGTGTCGCTTTGTCACTTCTTTGTATAGTCTCGAGTTCTCGTAAACATTAGCGTGCCATTCGTCTAACTCATTTAGCTGTAAAAATCTCTTCTCACTAGTAAGTTTAGGGTCGTAGTTTAGAAATTTTATTTCCCAGAATGCTTTGCGTTTGAGTTGAAGTGGTAAATGACAACTTTTTCCATATACAAGCCTATAAAGAGATGTTCGTATTGGTGTTTTATACGCAGTCCTATAAGTCCATAAAGCACCATATACTTTTAAAGCCCAATCCTTTCTATTTGACTCTACAATCTTTTCTATGATGCGTTTGAGTTCTCAATTCGCAACTTCAACTTGACCACTAGTTTGAAGGTGATAAAGGGTAGTATCAAATTGAGTGTTACAAAAATGTTTACCCCTATCACTAACAATCGCTTTAGGTGTTCCAAATCAAGAGAATAGCTTCTTAAGAAATCAAACTACCACTCTAGCATCATTAGTAGCCAAAGCTTGAGCTTTTACCCATTTTGACATATAATCAACCGCTACTAGTATGTATTTATTACCAAAAGTGCTAGGAAATGGTCCCATGAAATCAATGCCTCGAGTGTCAAAAATTTCACATGAAAGCATATAAATTTGAGGCATTTCAAGTGTTTTATGTGCTATCCTAATCCCACTATAATTACCTCCTGTCGGTCATAAGTTGTAGCATTCCAAGATTTTGTTCGCTTCTAATTTTGTAACACACCTTGGAATTACTTGATCTACACATACATGAAAAAGAAAAAGAGCCTCCCAAAAATAATTTTTCACATCGGTAAAGAATTACTTCTTTTGATGATGCGTCAACCCTTTTGGTAGGATGTTAGCTGCCAAGTTATTCGCGATATCCACAAACTAAGGGACTTTAGAATCAGTTACAACCAAGAGCCATTCCTCAGGAAACAAGTCATTTATCTTGTACTCATTAAGCTCCTTGAGATAGGGTTTCTCTAATCTTGAAAGGTGATCTACTGCAAGATTTTCATCTCCCTTCTTTTCTTGGATTTCCAAATCAAATTCCTACAACAATAAAATCCACCTTATAAGTCGGTGTTTTGCATCCGATTTAATTAAAAGGTAGTGAAGAGCAAAATGGTCAGTGTAAAGCACTTGCAATAACTAATCTTTCTCATTCGACTTTAAATCTAAAGAAATAATCACTAGTAATGTACAATTGTTTCCAAGGAAAGCATACTCTAAGTGATTTGGTAATTGCTTCAATTCTAATTTTAGAGGTTCTTCAATAAAGGGTTTCAATTTTAATTCCTTATTCACCTTAATGTTTCGGTGAAGACTCATTAGAATCTAAATCACTTTTTGTCTCACTTATCACAATATTATCACTATCTACCTCCTCTCCTTGAATAAGACACGGTTCCAACGTGTCCTTATGAATGATTTCCTACAATGAATCTTGAGTAACATGATTAATAAAGTAACAGGAATCATCTTGTTCTCTAGAGAATTGCATGGCATCGTAGATTTCAAAAATGATCTCCTCATCATCGACCCTAAGAACAAGTTTACCATCACTAAAATAGGGTGACCTAAAATTAAAGGCACCTCAACATCCTCATCTATGTCAAGCACAAAAAAATCAACAGGGAATATGAATTTATCTACTTCTACAAGTACATCTTCAATAATACCTTTAGGATATTTAACAGATCTATCAGCCAATTGAATACTCATCCTAGTGGGTTTTGGTTCCCCAAGACCAAGTTGCTTGAACATTTTATAAGGCATGCAATTAATGCTAGCACCCAAATCAGCTAATGCTTTCTCAAAATACCAATAAAACAGAGAATAGTAAAACTTCCTAGATCTTTTAACTTAGGTGGCAGTTTATTTTGGAGAATAGCTTACCATTCCTCATTTAGTTCCACAATGGATAGCTCGTCAAACTTCCTTTTATTTGTTAATAGCTCCTTTAAAAATTTTGCATATGTGGACATCTGCAAAATAGTATCAAAAAAAGGTAACTTAATATGTAATTGTTTAAAAAGTTCAAGAAATTGACCAAATTGTTCATCCTTGCGGTCTTTCTTCAATTTTGCCAGATATGGGATCGGTGGTTTATATTCCTGATCCACTGGTGGCTAAATTTCTTCAGGTTTTACCCCCTCATTATTTTCCTTATCAGGTTCTTGTTGCAGCTTCTTTTTGGGCTCAACCAACACTTTCCCATTTCTCAATGTAATTGTCTTCACATGCTCTTTTGGGTTGGGTTCGGTGTTACTAGATAAACTACCTTGCTACTTTTCTAAAACCAATTTAGCAAGCTACCCAATCTAATTTTCGAGTCCATGAATTGACGCTTACTAATTTTTCAAAGTTTTCTCAGAGTTTTGAAAATGAGTCTCTAACACTGAAATAAATTTTGCCAACATCTCTTCAAAGTTCAGCTTCTTCTCTTGTTGATAAGGTTGTTGAAAACCCAGAGGGGGTTGTAATCTTTGGTTTCCTTGATCACCCCATGATAAATTTGGGTGGTTCCTCCAACCTGCATTATAGTTATTACCATAAGGGTTATTTTCAGGTCAAAAATTATTACCCATGTAATTGATTTGCTCATTCTCAGTGCTAGGATCGAAGGGTAAATATTCTGGATTATTTATTCCACCTCCACTTGTATTGCATTGTATCACCTGATTTACTTGCGTAGAAAGATATGAACCATCAAATTTTTATTTAATATTTCTACCTAGTTTGATAACATGGTGACTGCATCAAAATTAAAGACACTAGCTGCTTTCATCGACTTTGTCCTCATGACTTGCCACTGATAATTATTTAGTGTCATCTCCTCAATAAATTCATAAGCCACTTTGGGTTTTTTATTATTCAGAGTTCCACCGGCTATTGTTTCGATTAACTGCCTAGTTGATGGATTCAAACCATTGTAGAAGGTTTGAACTTGTAACCATAAAGGTAGTCCATGGTGAGGGCACCTTCTCAATAATTCCTTGTATCTCTCCCATGAATCGTATAAATTCTCTACATTGATCTGAGCAAAGAAAGAGATATCATTACTCAACTTGGATGTTTTAGCCATGGGAAGTACTTTAGCAAAAACTTCTCAATCATTTAAGCCTATGTAGTGATGTAACCCTGTGGTAAAGAGTTTAACAACTGGTCTTCTTTGTTCCTCAATGAGAATGGGAACAACCATAAATGAATGACGTCATTAGTGGTGCCATTTATCTTGAAAGTGTCGCCAATTTCTAGAAAATTAACCAAATGAGTATTTGGGTCTAAGTCATGCAAACCATTGAACTGAACATACTGTTGTACCATACTCAATTCAGCCCCAGTCAAAGTGGGCTTGACATAATCGTACATAGTACGAGCAACAGGAGTTGCTGTAGCTGTACGAGGTAGTTGACTATTCTGGTTATCACCCATCTTCTCAGTAATAATGATGCCCTCTTGTTCATCAACTAAATTATGTCAACTCTGCCTTACTTGTTTATGATTTTTATGAGCAGTACTTTCAATTTCCTTATCGAAAAGTAATGGTCCCAATGAGTTTCTTCTAGTCATAAACCAAAAGAACCTACCAGAAGCAAAATAAAAAAAAGAATGTAAAAATTAAACTAAAAACAAAAATATAATAAAAATAAAATAAAATATGGCTAAATTTATAAAAATAAAGTGTTCCTAATATTTTAGTCCCCAGCAATGGCATCAGAAACTTGATGTGTCTCACATGACTAACTAAAAATATGACGAAGGCAAGTGCACCTATCGATAGATAGATAGCTATGGTGAGTAGAGATATCGTATCCACGAGGACTAAAAGTATTAGTAATTATCGGTTTCTTATTATTTAGCCGAAAAATTGTAGTGATGTGTTTTTAAACTAAATTTACTAAACTAATTTAACTAAGAACTCGACAGAGAATGACGAAAATATTCGAAAGATAACCAATGAGAGAGACAATAATACCAAGGAAAGAATCCACCTAGACTTTACCTATTATTATTAATCTGAATTAAACGATTTATTCACTTGGTGTCTTGATCCATAGAAATCCCAAAATTATGCTAATATCTCTTTCGACAATAAGAGCAACTGACTCTAGGTTGATTAATTGAAATCTCTTTCTAATTAAAACTCCTATCGTTACATTAACTCGATCTATGGATTCCCTTATTAGATTTGACTCTAATCCAGTAGATTTATGTCGTCATATTTCTAGGATTGCATACAACTCCACTCAGTTATGCTAGTTCTACTCTTAAACAGAGATTTTTCCTCCACTGAATTAAGCACATTAAACAAGAATTAATATCCCAGAAATATTAAAACAAGAAATAAGCACACATAATTGAGAGCAAGAATCAAGTATTTATCGAGTAAAATAGAAACTAAATAATAGAATTCTTCATAGATTTCATCTTCCCTAGGAATCTAGGGAAGCAGTTCATAATCCTGAATAAAAACATCTCAAAGTCAGAAAAACCACAAGAAACAAATAAACTAATAAAAACTTCAAAAGAAATTAAAAGGAAGTCTTCGATCTTGATGAAAATCTGCTTCATAGTTTACTCCAATGGTGTTCTTCAAGTTATTTCTTCAAATATCTCTCATGGCTCCCATATCTCTTCTTCTATTTGTTATTTATAGACTTTAGAATGCTTAGAAAACTTAAAAATTGTGTTTTTTCGCGTGTTTAGGAAGCAGGTTGCAAAATCGACAAGAGCTAGTATATTGGCGTGTGTCCAACCCATGTGGCTCCTAAAATCTACTCTTTTTCTCTGATTTTTTCGCTCGTTTTTTGCTCATTTTGCTCCCAAATGCTCACCTAAGTATAAGAACATGAATTAAAAGGATTAGGAGCATCAAATTCACCAATTTTCATAAATAATCATTCAAAAACGCATGAAGAATTAGATTAAAATATGTTAGTTTTTTCACTTATTAGAGTGGGTGAGCTTAACAACCTCAGTGAATGGTCAGAATAACTACCATGCAAATAAGTCATCTTGCGTTAACAACAACTATATAGCATAATTATAACAGTCCAAACTTTACTATCATATTATATTTACTCATGCATAACATATTAGTTCATTTTCATGGTAACCAAATTAGCTTTTAAGCATATATCACTTTACATAGTTGTCATAAATAATGATAATTTGACACTTGAGGTTATGAAACATAAAAGTGGACACTATCAGAACTCATAGCATACACGAATCTCCAACACACCAAATGACTAATAGAGTTGAACATGTCCCATAAGTGAAACATATACCTAACACTCTCCAAGACACCAAACATATCCCGATGAATGGAGCTTAGCTCACATTCCCTTATCTATCCTAATCTGTCTCGATCCTCAACACCCCAAAATCACAACACAAAGGTGACTACTCACAATCCTCTGGCATGCCAACTATCTCCAACGATCTCATAAGGTCACAACGCCAAAATATCCAAAATATTATCACACTTTTACTTACCGATTTTTAGAACATATTCACTGCATATTCACATCATTAGCACAATATATTCACTGTCACTTGGCATGTATAAATGCCCACATATTCACTTTCACAACAGTCGTCACAAGCATATAACTCATGTCATAACATCACATTTTAGTTCTCATTATCACAACAACATAAGCACACTTATCACATATTAATCATAGGTATGAGAACACTTACACTCGGAATTTAGAGTAGGGTTTTGGCTACCTCTAAACTCCCAATTAACACAGTGAATCGTCCATGAGCAGCGATTCCAAAACACTCACTGAATATACTTTCACAAGGTATCCAAAAGCTCAAACCATATTTTCCTTGCTTTTGTCACTACTCATTGAAGGTCTTATCGACTTTGACGCTTTAGCAAGACAAACCACACAAATACACAAGCAACAATCAGCCAATGGCTTACCTAAAATACTCAAAAACATAAGCCTAAGCTAAGTTCTCTTGTAACCGAAACCTTCGACATATAAAACTGAAAACTCAAATATCTCGATCTACACTTAATCTTTTTGCATGAAACAAATTTCATTCATCTATGACTAATTCCCAACCTTTAAACTACACAAAATCCCCCAATTTACAATATCGAATTTTTTCAACGTACAATGGTTATTTTTACAAAACTTAATTAAAACCTGTGAAATCTTTAACGAAACTTCAAAATAAGTTTAGAAACCTTCTAATCATTTTGAAATATGTTGAAAATCACTTTGAAACCACGTTTTTATTCAAAATCTCGGAATCCACCATTAACGACTCAATTTTTGGCTTTTATTTAAAACATGCGATTTAATGGCTAAAAATTATGTTTAAGAGACCAGATAACATTTAAAACTAATTAGAAATTGAATTGTTACCTTAGTTGATGAAAAACCAAGCATTTTATCGAAAACCGGAAAAACCCACAAGATTGACAATGGAGAAATCTATGTTGTTTTTTGGTACTGTTCTTGAGATTCAGTGGAGGTTTAATGATTTGGAAGGTGGTAGGAATCAAAAGGATTTAAGTTTGTGAAATAAAATTGAGTGAGAGGATTTGAGAGAGCTATAGATGGCAATAGGGGGTAAGCAAGATGTTAACGTGAAAAATAAACTATCGGTTGGGGAATTTTAGGGTGAATTTTAAATTTTGGTAAAACTGCTTTATAAAAACTCAAAGATGGCAATAGGGGGTAAGCAAGATGTTAACGTGAAAAATAAACTATCGGTTGGGGAATTTTAGGGTGAATTTTAAATTTTGGTAAAACTGCTTTATAAAAACTCAAAGTGTTGCCCCTTTTACAAATCAATCTCATTTTCAAAATTGGAGGTCTTTAAAACTCATTTCCAAAAATTGATTTAATTTCCTACAAGCCCTTGTCAAAAACATTTTCGGTTACCATGCTTATGAAATTTCAAACACGTTTGAGCTAAAATTCCTAAAATATGCTCGAAACTTCTAAGCCCAATTTTTGGGTGTGAAAACTTCCCCCGATTGAAAGAATTCCGTCCTCAAAATTTACTTGAGCTAAACAAATACGGATATTGACGTCTCATCGCTTCTTCAGCTTCCTAAGTACCCTATTCTATTTTATGGTTGTGCCACAAAACCTTAACCAATAGAACTCTCTTGTTTCGCAAAACCTTCGATCTCCTTCACTGGCACAATATGCGACGGATCTGAACGATACTTTCACAACTTAGACACATGGAAAATATCATGAATTCAGTAAATTTCTGTTAACAACTTGAGCCGATAAGCTACTGGTCCAATCCTTTCGACAACTTTATAAGGTCCAACATATCTTGGACTCAATTTACCCTTCCTTCCAAACCTCAAAACCTTCTTCCACTGTGAAACTCTCAAGAACACCTTATCTCTAACTTGAAACTCGATATCTTAACGTTTAAAATCCGCATAATATTCCTACCTATCTGATACTACTTTCAACCTCTCACAAATCAACTTCACTTTCTCTTCAGCCTCTCAAACTAAATCCGGTCCAACAACCCTCATTTCATCCAACTTCGTCCAACACAAAGCAGTCCTACACTTCCTACCATCCAATGCCTCAAATGGTGTCATGCGAATACTCACATGGAAACTACTGTTGTAAGCAAACTCTGTTGTGTGTAGATATCACTACCAACTACCACCGAACTCAATCACACAACTTCGCAACATATCTTCTAAAACTTGAATTACCCTCTCTTACCGACCATCAGTTTGGGGGTGGTAAGCTATACTAAAACTAAGTTTCAACCCCAAAGTCTCTTCCAAACTCTTTCAGAACCTTGATGTAAAATGCATATCCCTATTTGAGATGATAGAAACTGGAACTCCATTAAGACGTATAATTTCGACAATGTACAACTCCACCAACTTCTACATCGAATAATTGGTACACACTACCAAGAAATGCGCACTCTTCAAAAATCGATTAACAATTACCCACATTGAATCATTCTTCGTCGAGGTCAAAGGTAAACCTAAGAAAAAGTCCATGGTGATTTTTTCCCACTTCCATTCAAGAATTGCAACTAGTTGCAACAAACCTGAAGGAACTTGATGTTCAGCTTTCACCTTTTTAAAAACCAAAAATTGAGCAACAAAATCCGTAACATCACGCTTCAAACCAAGCCACCAATAAATCCTTCGAAGATCATGATACATTTTACCACTACTGGGATGCATGGTGTAAGGGCTACTATGCACCTCGGTAAGGATTGCTTGCATCAAATCCACATCTTGTGGCACACGTAACCTACCTCAGAAATTTAATATAACGTCCCTGTCAACATCAAAATTTCCATTGACACCTTGCTCAACTTGAAAAATCCTTTTCAACAAATCTCTACCTAACAACTGGTTCTCCTTAATCTGTTGAGATAAAGTCAGCCTTACTTGAAGTTCAGCTAGCAAACCACCATCACTAGCGAAACTCAAGCGTGCAAACATAGCTCTCAACTCCATCATCGATTTCCTATTCAAAGCGTCAGCAACAACATTCACCTTTCCAGGATGATACTTTATCACACAATCATAATCCTTCAAAAGCTCAATCCAACGCATTTACCTTAAATTCAACTTCTTTTGGGTGATGAGGTATTATAGGCTCTTATGATCAGTATAAATGGCGCACTTCAAATCATACAAGTAATGGCGCCAAATCTTAAGTACAAACACCGCAGCCGCTAACTCCAAATCATGAGTTGGATAGTTCCGCTCATGCGTCTTCAATTGTCCTGAAGCATATGCCACAACCTTGCCCTCTTGTATCAACACACAACCAAGTTCTGAATACGAAGAATCACTCTAAACCATGAAATCTTTTCCAGCCTCTAGTTGAATCAACACAGCCTTAAGTTGTTTAAAACTCTTCTGCCTTTTGTCAGTCCATTCAAACACCACATTTTTCTGAACTAGTTTCATTAAGGGTGTTGCAGTAAAGGAAAACCTTTCAACGAATCTACGATAATAAACATCCAAACCCAAGAACTTCCGAACTTTAGTAACACTTCTAAGCGGCTTCCACACTAAGATCACCTCAATATTCTTTGGATCCACACAGATTCCATCGACCCACACAACATGGCCTAAAAGCATTACCTCTTTAAGCCAAAATTCGCACTTACTAAACTTTGCAACCAATTGCTTATCTCACAGAATCTACAAAACAATACTTAAATGTGCATCGTGATCCTCCTCAGAACGAGAATACACAAAAATGTCATCTATGAAGACAACAACAAATTGATCCAAGTACGAATGGAATACTTAGTTCATCAAATCCATTAACACGACAAGGGCATTAGTTAAACCAAATAGCATGACCAAAAACTCATAATGCCCATATTGAGTCCTAAAAGTAATTTTCAAATTGTCAAACTCTTTTAACTTCAACTGATAATACCCAGATCTTATATCAATCTCCAAAAACACCGTTACACCTCGAAACTGATAAAAAAAGTCATCAATTTGAGGCAAAGCATATATGTTCTTGATGGTCAACTTATTCAACTGACGATAATCAATACACAATTGCATTCTACCATCATTCTTTTTCACAAACAACACTGGTACACCCCACGGAGATACAATCGATCAAATGAATCCTCTGTCAAAACACTCTTGCAGCTGAATCTTTAACTTTTTGAGCTCTTTTGGTACCATGCGATAGGGCGTAGTAGACATTGGTGCAGTACCAGGATAAGGCTCAATTCCAAACTCTAATTCAGATTCTGGTGGTAAACCAGGCAACTCTTAAGGAAACACGCCAGGGAAATCTTTAACGGTACGGATATCCTAAACTCTCAACTCCTTACTAACTGAATTCATCACATAAGCTAAGTAAGCTTCACAACCTTTCCCCATCATCTTCTAAGCCTTCATAGCCGAAACCACTTAATACAAAATTCTCGATCTTTCACCAACAACAACAATTTCTAACCCATTACTATTCCTCAAAGTAATTTGCTTCATCTCAAATTCTACCTTAACTTTATGTTCAGTTAACCAATCCATACCAAGAATAACATCAAAATCATAGAATGGAAATTCTATAAGATCAACAGAGAAAACGTGCCATTGAATCATAATGAGGAATCTGCGATAAACTCTATTACCTATCACACTATCCCCAAAATGAACTAATTATAGTTATACCAAAATAAATGGTCTCTATAGAAACCCCTAATTGACAACTTAATTCACTCAAAATATATGATTGCGTAGAACCAGAATCAACCAATAAGAATAATGGAGTAGACTGCAAATTGAAAGTACCTACAATAACATCGGGCGTATCTTGATCCTCAAGCTCCCTAACAGCATAAACCCGAGCTGGACATTCAGACTCAAGTTGTGAAGCAACAGTGTGAGCAACAATTCGCTGCCCAACTGGTCTCCCATTACCTATACCACGACCTCGGCCCCTAGTTAGCGAAGAAATAGGTGATGAACTCTGAGTCTGTGAAACCTCTACTCTATTTGGGCAATCCTTCAGAAAATGTTCTTTTGAACCACACTTAAAGCAACCACCTGTCAACTTACGACACTCACTTAGATGCTTACGCTCACTATGCGCACAAAGTGGCCATCCAAAACCACCAGTACTAGCCACAACATTACTCTACTGCTTAAACTGACTCAGTTGAGACCCACGTCTCGCACCCCTACCAAAACTCTGATTAGCACACCCTCTCTTGGGTCATAGTCCAAACGCACCATCTTAAACCCTCTTACCAATCTCGACCACTATAGAATAAGCTTGCTCAGCCAAAGTCTCCTCAACAGATTTGGCTTCCTCAATTAGCTCATCAAACAACTCTGTGTTCTGGGCCACCAAGTAAACTCGAATCTCACGATTGAGCCCAAGAAGAAAACTCTTAAAACGGTCCTTTTCAGTAAAAACCATCTTAAGAGTGTGTTGACTAAGTCACACAAACTCTTCCTCATATTCAGCCACTAACAATCCACCTTGAACACAGTCCAAAAATTCCCGTTTACGAGCTTCCATGTACTACTCGCCCATAAGCTTCCTTTTAAATACCTCAAGAAAATAATCCCAAGTCAAATTATCATCAATCGTACCTCTCTTAATAGTATTCCACCAACGATAAGCCTTACCGTCGAGTAGGGACACAGTAAAACCCAACTTCTCCACATCAGAATAGGACATATGCTTGAGGATCCTTTAAACTCCCTCCAACTACTACTCAGCTACGGCCGGATCGGTCCCTTTAACTCTAGAAACCTCTTTACCACCCAACACTCGAAGGCATTCAAGCGGTAACCCTGCATTCACAAGTGTAGAAGTAGGGTTAGCACTAGAAATCCGCTAAAATGCTCCAATCATAGCTTCCATCAGAGGGCCTGCACCCTCATCAAGTATGTTCATCCTATGCGATGGCACAGAAGGTACAGAAGATGTACCATCCTCTTGAGCATTACCTCTCATATTAACTCGTCTATGAGGCATATTGATATTACTGATCTAACATACACAAACAAATAAGAGGTGTGACTAGCGGGGGAATGATTCAAGTCACATTCCTGCAAGAAAACTTTAGGATTAAAGGCAGTGTGTTCCCAAACCTACTTCACATGCATTACAATCAAATATATTTCAAGCAGCTCAAGCAATTAGCATAATTTAAGCACTTGGGTTTCGTACCCCATTCCACACAACAATCACCTAGGTCCAAGTGTTATTGAACCTAGGCTCTGATACCATCAAATGTAACACTTTATACCCAACCCGATCATAAACCCCAAATACTAGGACACTACACTATCATTACGCATCATAAACATTACACATTATCACATGACTAAACAAACGTCTTCTTTATTTAACATTCGTACGAATTATAAGTCATACATTCTCTACTTATAATGACAACATGCTAAGCATAAGTTGAGTGATCATATAAATAACAGTAAACATGCATTAAGACCACTTAGCAAAATTTCCAAAATAGTTAGGTAGGTATCGATACTGAAGGTGTGGTATCGATATTTCTCTCAAATGGTATCGATACCGCTTGGAAAATTGATGCCAAAACTACTTACTATTTCTCATTTAGAAACCCAAGTCTTAAAACTTATCCATACCACTGCTAAAGTATCGATAATTTTAACCTGAGTATCGATACTCGCGATAAAATATCAATACAAAATTACAAAACTATTTTCCTGCACTTTCGAAAATCTCAGAGCTATCATTTTTAAAACTCGAATATTGATGCCTCTGCTCTAGACCATAAAAATATGGCAATTACAAACTTATAATCCATCACAATTAATATCCAATCATTATACATCATTCACTTCACCAAATGGACACCAAAAAGTCTAAATTAACATTCTAAGCATCATAATCATGACAAAGCAAGAAACTAGTAAAACATACTTTAAGTCCATAAGTTTTAATCTAAATAAACATGTAAACGACTTTTAAAAAAAAACATAGCATAAAGCAACATATAGTCTACCACATTGCATTTATTCCCCAAACATGAAAAATCAAATCAACACTTGCATAGCTACTAAATTTTTGGCTTGGCTCACCCTTTGAAAACCATACCGCTAACACCGACACTGTTTATCTGCAATGGTTTAAAAGGATTGGGAGAGCTTAACAAGCTCAGTGAATGCTCAGAATAACTACCACTCAAACAAGTCATCATGCATTAACAACTATAAAGCATAGTTATAATAGTCCCAACTTTAGTGTCATATTATATTTACTCATGCATAACATATTAGTTCATTTTCATGGTAATAACATTAGCTTTTAAGCATATATCACTTTACATAGCAATCATAAATAATGATAACTTGACACTTGAGGTTATGAAACATAAAAGTGGGCACTATCACCACTCCTCGGATACACGGATCTCCAACACACCAAATGACTCATAGAGTCGAACATGTCTAATAAGTGAAGCATATAACTAACACTCTCTAAGAAACAAAACATATCTCGGTGATTGGAGCTTAACTCACATTCCCTTATCTCTCCTAATTTCTCTCGGGCCTCAACGCCTTAAAATCACAACACAAAGATGACTACTTACAATCCTATGACATGCCAACTATATCCAACGATCTCATAAGGTCACAAGGCCAAAATATCCAAAATATTATCACACTTTTACTTACCAATTTTTAGCATATATTGACTGCATATTCACTTCATTAGCTATCTCTAAACTCCTAATTAACACAATCAATCATCTACGAGCAGCGATTCCAAAACACTCACTGATTATACTTTCGCCAAGTAGCTGAAAGCTCAAATAAGCTTTTCCTTGCCTTTGTCTCTACTCGTTGACAGTCCTATCGACTCTAGCGCTTCAACAAGACAAACCATACAAATACACAACCAACAATCAGCCAATGACTTACCTCAAACAGTCAAAAACATAAGCATAGGCTAAGTTCTTTGGTAACTGAAACCTTTGACATAGAAAACTTAAAATTCAAATATCTCAGTCTACACTTAATCTTTTTGCATGAAATGAATTCTATTCATCTATGAATAATTCCCAACCTTTAAACTACACAAAATCCCTCAATTTACAGTATTACAAATTTTCAACGTACAATTGATTTTTTACGAAAATTCATTAAAACTTGAGAAATCTTTAATGAAACTTCAAAATAAGTTTAGAAATCTTCTAATCATGTTGAAACAAGTTGAAAATAACTTTGAGGCCATACTTTTATTCAAAATCTCGAAATCCACTACTTACGACCCAATTTTTGACTTTTCTTCAAGCATGTGATTTAATGGCTAAAAATTTAGAAGGAGGGGAATTTTAGGGTGAATTTAAAATTTGGTAAAAGTTCTTTATAAAAACTCAAATTTTTGTCTCTTTTACAAATTAGTCTCATATTCAAAATTGGAGGTCTTTAAAACTCATTTTCAAAAATTGATTTAATTTCCTACAAGCCGCTGTCGAAAACATTTTTGATTACCATGCTTATGAAATTTTGAACACATTTGGGCTAAAATTCCTAAAATATCCTTAAAACTTCTAGGCTCGATTTTAGGGTGTGACAAGTATTTTATGACAACCCTTTCCTATCTTCTTATTTTTGTCATATATAGGTCTTACAGTGCCTGAAAAACCTAAAATTTACATTTCTTCTCTATTTGGAGTGCAAATCTTGATTTTCACACGGTCTGGCACATGCTCATCTGGCTCACATGGTCGTGTGCCCAGCCTGTGTGGGAGAGTCTAGGCCATGTGGCCCTTATACCTTGCTCCGATTTTCTGATTTTTGCTTGTTTTTCACTTCTTTTGCTCCCAAATGCTCTCCTAAGTATAGAAATATGAATTTAATGGATTAAAAGCATAAAATTCACAATTTTACATCGACTAATCATCCAAAAATGCATTAAAAATGAGGCTAAAACATGTTATTTTTATCACTTATCAAGTATCCCCACACTTAAGCGTTTGTTTGTCCCCAAGCAAAAACCTCAACCCACATTCAAATTAACTTTTCTTAATTTGTCATTTTCATCAACAATGTTTCAAAGTAATTCACAAACAATCATGCATCGGAAATTGAAGCAAAAGGACACTAAAGATTCAAGCTGTCAAAGCTGAAATTTTTAAAGCACAAAAACATAATTGTCTCCCCTTATCTAAATAATATCCTTAAATTCAAATTCAACAAGAATTGGCATCCTCACTCAAGATCACTCAAACCACTCAAAGTGTTTAAGGCTCAAATATTGTGCACTCAACAGTCGAATGAGAAATGCTCACAAACTAGAAAAAAAATCAGTTGTTGAATTGAAAGAAACTACATCAACACGAATACTGACAAATGTAAACGAGCTTTTTAATAGAACATCAAACTAATTATTAAGCTCAATCAATTTTTTTTCTCTTTTTTATGTTTTTTCTTTTCTTTTCTTTTCTTTTTTTCGATTTTTTTATCTTTTTTTAGATTAAAGAAATAAAATAAAAATAAAAATACTCCCAATATTTTTCAACAGAATATGAAACTAATTATTCAAGCCTGTGTGATGCTTCGAAAAGAAAATAAAAATACTCCATATCAACACAGCCTAGGACACACCCATCTGTCACGCACGACCGTGTGCGATGATCCTTCATTTCTCCTACGCCCATGTGCAAGGCCATGTGTCTCACACGGTCATGTCTCTAGGCCGTGTAACTCACTGATGTCGTGGGTTTCAAATTAAAATTGAAAAAACTAGCTCCAGTATCCACACTGCCTAGAACACGCCTATGTGTCCTGGTCGTGTGGAAAACCCCAAACCATGTGTTCACTTTTTAAAAAAATTAAGTAATAAAAATAAATGTACTATATATATTTGATTTTTTTAAAAGAATATGAAAGTAAACTAAAAAATAAAAACATTTGGGTTGCCTTCTGAGAAGCACTTATTTAAAGTCCAAGCTTGACTTTTCCCTTTTTGCGCAAACAGTTAAGGCGAGTCTTGGTGCCAAAGCTCCTCTCTATCAGTATCATTATTACCACCACAATAAAATTTGAGACGATGATTGTTTACCTTGAATGTGTCATATTCATGATGTGTTACCTTAATTGTACTGTATGGAAAAATGATTTTTACCACACATGGGTGGGATCTTCTAAACTTAAACTTTGAAAGAAAAATTTGTGGATCTAATTTGTTTAACAATAATTTGTCCCCAACTTTGAATTGGTTCATTCTCTTAACATGCACATCATGGAGTTTCTTTTTTTCTTCTCTGTGTTTTTTTCGGTTTCCAATCATCCTTTAGTCTCCACTCATCTAGTTCATCAAGTTTCACCATTCGCTCTTCACTTGTCCCTCGAGTTCTATCACTTTG
This sequence comes from Gossypium hirsutum, assembly GCF_007990345.1. Taxonomy (NCBI): domain Eukaryota; kingdom Viridiplantae; phylum Streptophyta; class Magnoliopsida; order Malvales; family Malvaceae; genus Gossypium; species Gossypium hirsutum. The sequence goes on from NC_053446.1 coordinate 29,754,385, forward strand.
AATAAAATACGGCTCCAGACATTTTAATTAGGGATTTCCTACAAAGAACGTTGAGCCACATGATTACTAACATTAACAAAACAATTAGTATCATCTTGCTCACTAAGGACTCTCACAAAATAATGTGCTTGAAGAGTAATATTTTCATCACCTACACGAAGCACAAGTTCACCAATACCGACACCAATAACAGTTCTAGCTGTGGCTAAAAAGGGTCAACCCAAGATCATGGGTGTCTTAATATCCTCATCCATGTCCAATACAACAAAATCAATAGGGAATATAAATTTATCGAGTTTCCTAAGTACATCCTCAATAATACCCCTAGGATATCTAATTAGTCTATCCGCTCATTGAATACTCATCCTAAGGGGTTTAGGTTCCCCAAGACCAAGTTGTTTGAACATCTTATAAGGCATGACATTTATACCAACCCCTAAATCAACCAAAGCTTTTTCAACATTTAAACTACCAATGAGACAAGGAATAGTAAAACTATCTAGATCTTTAAGTTTTTTGGATAGTTTGTTTTAGAGAATGGCCGAGCAAACTGCACTGAGCTCCACAGTTGACAAGTTGTCTAACTTCCTTCTATTTGTTAACATCTCCTTTAAAAATTTTACATAGTTTTGCCTCTGTGAAAGGGCTTCAACAAATATTAAGTTAATGTGCAATTTTTAAGAGTTCAGAAATTTAAAATATTGTCCTTTTATATCATCTCTCTTCAATGCTACTGGATATGGAACTCATGGTTGTAGTCTTTGATTACTGACTTATTCTCTTTCTTACTTTCCTCAACCTCATCACTTTTCACAACAACTTCTAGCTTTGGCTTCTATTCAGACTCGACTAACCCTTCCACGCTTTGAACAGTGATTGTGTAGATTTGCTCCTTTGGATTAGTTTCAGTGTTACTAGGTAACCTACGTTATGGTCTTTCCTAAACCAGTTTAGTAAGCTTTCCAATCTGATTTTTGAGTCTATGAATTAATGCTTGTTGATTTTTCAAAGTTGCCTTAGTGTTTTGAAATCGAGTTTCTAACACCGAAATAAATTTAGCTAACATCTCCTTAAAGTTTTGTTTCTTTTCATGCTGATAAGGTTGCTGAAAACTTGGAGGGGGTGTGACCTTTGATTTCTTTAACCACTCTAAGAGAAATTTGGATGGTTCCTCCAACCTGCATTATAACTATTGTTATATGGTTTATTTTAAGATCTTGAATTATTACACATAAAGTCGACTTGCTCATGCTTCATGTTAGACTTGAAGGGTGAATATTTTGAATTCATCATCCCTACTCCATTCGCATCACACAGCATCAACGGATTTGCCTATTTAGAAAAATTCAAACCATCAATTTTCTTACCAAGAGCTTCAACCTAATTTGCAATCATAATAACTGCATCAATATCAAAAACTCAAACTGCCTTGACAGGTTTTACTCTCATAACTTGCCACTGATAATTATTCAGTGTCATCTCCTCAATAAAATCTTAAGCTACCTCAGATGTTTTGTTATTCAATGTCCCGCCAGCTACTGCACCAATCATCTATCTAGTTAAGGGGTTCAAACCATTGTAGGAAGTCTGAAGTTGGAGCCACAAAGGTGGTCCATGGTGAGGACACCTTCTCAACAAATCCTTAAATCTCTCCCATGTATCATAAAGAGTCTAAATATCAAACTGAACAATAGAAGAGATATCATTCCTCAACTTAGTTCTTTTAGCTTGTAATACCCCTAACTTATCTCCTCTCTAGATTAGGGTTATGGAGCATTATCGATCAGTCGAAAAACATTTAACATTATAACATTAAATAAATTAAAATCATTCAAAAACATATTAAACATATACATTTGGTCCTTAAACCTTTGAGGCCCTAAAAATAGCTTAGAAGCAATTCAAGACTAATTTAAAACAAAACAGAAGTTTTAAAAAAATTAGAAAATAGGGATCACATAGTCGTGTAACAATCGAAAAATGGACACACGACCATGTACCAACTCGTTTCCTCACCTGTGTAACTCTCTGAGTTGCCACACATGTCCATGTGCTAGGCTGTGTAACTCACTAACTTAAAATACTAGGATTTTACAAAATGACACACGATCGTGTTGCACACGGCCGTGTAACAGCCCGTGTCTCAAGCCGTGTGATTCGTAAATTGACCCTAAAAACATGTCATGCCAAGGCCAAAGCAAATATAACCAACCATACCATTTGAGCACACATTCAAGGGATTAAAATATCATTCAAGCACACTTAATCATACCATTTTAAACATTCGAATATATCTAACCAATATGACATTCAAAAGCACCACAATTGTATCAAAACATCATGGATCAAACCAAAGCAACATAGTTACTTTTCAAGCATATAACATAGTTCAATTATCTACCAAATCATATCATAAATGACCATTTCCAAGCCATCACAACATACCAAAAGACTTTGCATTTCAATTACCTAAAAATGGCCAAAATGACCTAGCTTAACAAAGCATTACAATCCATCAAACCAAACATAGCTTCCAAAAGAATAAACATGCCAAAAAATTCATTACACATACAAGAAATATCATTACAAAGATCCTATACATGCCATTGTTAACCTTAGCCAAAAATACTCAAAAACTACCAAAATGACTTTTGGATAGTGTGATAGGTCACCGACAAGCTTCCAACCAATCGAGCTTCTAGTAATCTATAAAACAAAGGAAAGTAACTACGTAAGCAACTAGTGCTTAGTAAGCTCGTATAAACTTAAACAAAACTTACCATTTTATTAGCACAACTTATAGAAATAGCATAATGTCATTACCAAGACCATAAGCTTAGTAAAAGCCTATTCAAACACCATCAAACACACAATTTAGTAAGCTTATCCATGACACAAATGAATTCAATCATATAGTAAGTAAGTTTCATATAAACATCATTTGATTCATCAACTTTTTCATATGATCATGAACCGTTTCATCTGAATACTTACCATGTCATTTCCTTTTCTTTCCCGTTGAACTATCTAAAATTACATCGGATACTCAAAAATGCTCACACACATAGTGTGGCTTTCCATATAACCGTAACTTATCCTTTTCAATAATGCTCACATGAGCTGTGATATAGGCTTGCTCACACGAGCTGTGGGTCGAAATGTTAGCTCACAATACTGCTCACACGAGCTGTAGAGAATCCGCAATAAATGTAAGACATCAGCCATCAGTAGGACATTCAAGACCAGCACCTGAAACATGAAATCCCTAGTGACATGTCATTCGTATCCTAAAAATTCTTAAGGTTCAAACGGGACTCGTTATCCGTCAATTATTCATAGCATTGATACATGTATATACAAATTCATTTACAACTAACAGAATATAGTAGATAGTCAATTTACCTAACATTAATACGATTATAATTCATACAAACTTACTTTGATAACTAAGGTCATGGAAGTAGAATCCAAAACTAATCCAAAGATTTAGCCTTTCCTTGATTTAAGTATGATTGTGGTTTATCTTGATCTAAATAAATAATTCATTTCAATTAAGTACTTATGATTGTGGTTTATCTTGATCTAAATAAATAATTCCTTTCAATTAAGTACTTCTAGTATTCAATTTAATCCATAATTCATATTTATGAAAAATTACAAAATTACCCCTAACATTTTAACTTTTCACAATTTGGTCCTTAAGATCATAATTTGAAATTTAACCATTTTAATCCTTCATACTAGCTAGCCAAATTTCTTAGGGACTTATACTGACCCACTTAAATCATTATTTCATAATTTTACCATGAAATTTTACTATTTCCACAAATAAATCCCTAAATGAAATTTCATCAAAAATCACTTAACAAAACATGTTTATTTTACAACCAAGATTAATAATCTACCAAATAGATTCAAAAACTATTCAAAAAACCATGGTAAGGCTCTCAACCTTTAACATTTTTACAAATTAACCCCCGGGCTAGCTAGATTAAGTTAAAACGAACTCAAAAACATAAAAATCACTAAAAACTAACCTTAAACACCAACATGCATGGACTATGTTTAACGGAACCTTCCAAGTTCTCCCATGGAGTTTTTCAATTCTTTATATCATTAACTAAAAGATGATCACTTTCTTTTACTATTAGTTTATGTTATTAATTTACCAAATTACCAATTTGTCATTTAAAAATTACCCAAATTTCATTCATTTAATCACCCAAAACCATCCATTATAAAACCAAATGGTACATTTACCATTTAAGTCCTTGTTTTAAAATTTCATAACCATTTGACCCCTTTAACTAATAGAATTCAACTTTTACACATTTTAAGATTTAGTCCTTTTCACCCAATTAACCATTTGAATTTCAAAATTTCTTAACGAAACTTTAATACGACCTTAAAATAATCCCTTAAAAATTAAATAGATATTAGAAGAATAACTCACTCGTCGAAATTGTGGTCCCGAAATCACTGTTTTTGGCACAACTAAAAATGGGCTATTACATAGCTGGTAGAAAATATTTTAATAAAAACTTCTCAATCATTTGAGCAAAAGTCATGATAGAACCTCGTGGAAATGAATTTAACCACTATTTTTCCTTGGTCCTCAAAGAGAATGGTAACAATCGTAAACGTATGGCATCATCAATAACACCATTAATCTTGAAAGTGTCACAATTTTCTAGAATGTTAGCCAAATGAGCATTTGAATCTTCATCTTGCAACCAGTGAAACTGAACGTATTGTTGTACCATTTGAATTTTGTTAGGCTTTAGGTCAAAATCATTTATAGAAATAGTTGGCCTGATGATACTCTATTCAGCCCCAATCATAGTAGGCTTACCATAATCATACACTGTACAAGGAACAGGAGGTGCAGGAGGTAGCTGATTATTTTGATTATCACTCATCTCCAAAGTAATATTATTTTCCTCTTCATCATCTAGTATATTCTATTGATTTTATCTTGCTTCTCTAACCTCTTTACGATTTCTGCGAGCAGCCTTTTCAACTTCACTATAAAAAATTAACGGTTCTGACGGGTTTCCTCTAGTCATAAACCAAAAGAACAGGTCAGAATCAAACAAACGAAGGCAATTAGAATGTAAAAATTAAATTAAAAAAATATTAAAATAAAAATAAAATATGACTGAATTAATAAAAATAATGTTTTCCTAATATTTTAGTCCCCAGTAACGGTGTCAAAAACTTGGTGCAGACGTAAACCAACTAAAAATCTAACTAAGGTAAGTGAACCTATCAATTAATAGTATAGCTACGGTGAGCAAAGATATCGTTCCCACGATGACTAAAAGTTATAGTAATTATCATCTTTCTATTATTTAACCAACAAATTAAAGTGATTGATTAAAACTAAAATAAACTAAATTAAATAACTAAAGAACACGGCAAAGAACAAATTAGGAAAATAATTGAATAATAACCAAGAAATGAAACAATACCCAGGAAAGAATTCACCTAGATTTCATCTGTCATTATCAATCTAAATTACGCAATTTCTTCACTTAGATCTTGATCTATAGAAATCCCTAAATTATGTTAATATCTCTCTTCAAGGATAAGAGAAATTGAGTCTAGGTTGATTAATTGAAATTTCTTTCTAATTAAAACCCCTATTGCTGCATTAACTTAATCTATGGATTCCCTTATTAGATTTGAATCTACTCTGGTATATTATGTCATCCTATTTCTAGGACTGCATGCAACTCCACTTAATTACACTAGATTTACTCTTAAACAGGGTTTATTTCTCCTCTAATTTAAGCACATCAAACATGAATCAATAGTCTAGAAATATTAAACCAAGAATTAAGCACTAATAATTGAGAACAACATCTGAGTATTTATTGCGTAAACTAGAAATCGACCGACATAATCCATCCTAGGGTTTGTCTCCCTAGGTATTTAGAAAATTAGTTCATGATAGCAAATAAAAACATCCTAAAGGCAATATAACCATAAGAAACAAATAAACTCATAATAAACTTCAAAGAAATTAAAATGAGATCTTCAATCTTAATGGAAATCTGCTTTAGACTCCACTTCAATGGTATTTTTTGAGTTGTTTTCTATGTATTTTAATGATGAATAAATAAAGAAAGTTAATTTCACATTTCACTATTATGTCTTTTGTGTTTCTATCTTTCATGTTTTACATGCATAACGAAATTGTGATAAGAAAATATTAGTTTACTGATTATCTAAGTTTAAACTGATGATAAGTGGCATTGTAAGAACGTTTACATTGCAAGAAAGACAACTTACTTCAGCAGATAATCTAAACAGGTCCATAATCTCATAAAATAATTAGAGTGAGCATTTGATTCAAATGCTTAAAAGGATTATTAGGTCGTCTACAACTCCAATTGAGGAGCCGTGGTTATCAGAGTAGTTGACTCCACAAGTAGAGACATAGATGTATTAATAGAAAGAATGATACATTGGACTGGACCCAAGATGAATTAATTCTGAATCCGTTTGTAAATCAATTCACTTGTGACGTTCATAGTGTGATTTACGTAAATCTTGAGTTAGTCACTGACCATGCGTGTGTCACTCATGTGCTTTGATATAAGTAGAAGCTTATACTCTAAAGATATCGAGCCCATAGTCAGTATGTTGGGTACATGACTTGTGTATGTCATGGTTTTACTAGTCATAATGGAATTTGCATCTTGATTAAATAGTTAACGATATCCTCTCATTCGAATTGTGTGGATTGATAAATATGGAACGTGGCCACAAGTTGCTTGTGCTCAAACGATCAATTTATCATAGTCAATTGTTGACAATGATCATATTAATCATTATGAAGACACAATGATGGCAATGAGATAAAATAGGATTGTATTGAGTGAGCAGATTTAACTCAAAGAAATCAATGATATCATATGAGGGTAACACACACAAGACGAGGTCATTGGACAAAATAGTTGGATTAATTACTTTCGTAAGGAATTTTCAGTCATGGTACTTTTCTTGTGGACTAACTCTATGATTAACTAAATTATGAATTATCTAAATAATGCTTCTAAACATAATTGCAATTGCTAGAGCCTATTTGTATATGTCCAATTGGTCCCTCCACTAGACAGTAGTTTACAGCTGAGCTGCCAGTAAATTAGGCTCGAGGCCTTTCAGTACACTTCCTCCGAACATTATAATAGCCCAACCCAATGCAATGCAATATACAGATGTGACATGCTATAACATAATATCATGCATGTAAATAGAGCATATAGTATCAAATTAGTGAGACATCATTAGGCTTAATCATATTAGTCATACAGTCATTTCAGTCAATTAGGGGTCTAGGTAAACTTACCGATCCTACAGTAGGTTCACAGTCGACTTGAATGACCGGTGCAACCTTATTAGTCAAACAGTGAAAATGGGCCTACAAGCCCATGATGTTCGCCCGTGTGGCCCACATTACCCAAATTGGCCTTGGCCTCGTGATCTATTTTAATGTAACCCGTGCTAGTTAATGATTTATATGCGTTTCCATTATTTACTCATATGGTCCTTCAAAGCTGTCTACTTGAGTCATTCTTACTAAATTATTTGTATCTTAAGCTACAGAATTCTGAATTAAGATCTGCAAATTTTCCCTGAAACAAGACTCGCATATCTTCTTACCATAAAATTTTTAGAATTATTGATTTAGCCAATAAGTACAGTTTATTCTTTAAAGTTTCCACTGTTCTGTTATTTGAAAGTTTCGACCATTCTACACTAAAAATTAATTATCTTCTCGTACATAATTCAGATGATGTTCATGTTTGTTTCTCTTGAAAGCAGACTCCTTCAAGATTTTAAACATATAAATTCTAACCCATATATATTTTTATATAATTTTCAATAATTTTACAAATTTAGGATAGGGGATTCCAAAATCATTCTAACCCTGTCTCACTAAAATTCAAATATCTCATAATATAAAATTCTTTTGCTTACTTCGTTTTTTCTATGAGAAACTAGATTCAAAAATATTTAATCCCATATTTTTTTTCAATCCTCTAATTCGATTTCCACAATTTATGGTGATTTTTCAAAGTTAGCCTACTACTATTATCCAAACAGCAAGCAATTTCAGCTTTTCGCCGAATCCCTTATTTTTGTGTTTCGGGTACACACCTGATTTTGTTTGATGCTAAAACAGTCCCCGAGCACTCCAAAGCCTATAATTGAACAAATAGCACCATAATCAGTCTTACCTCGTGATTAATCAAAATCTCGAAACCAAAATACTTTTCCATAAAATGATGAACACTTACCACAAAAACTTCAAATTGGTACGTTTACGAAAATCACAAGGACAGCCTCAATCCTCGCGAAAGGCTGCTGCCAACACCCCGAAATTAAACTATTGAACACAAAATAATCTCTTAAAATGATGCCCAACAACTTACTGAATTTGCACAAGTGCTGCTTAACGCTGCGAAATCAAGAGGAAAGAATGACTTAGAGGGAACAAGGGAATTTCAGCAGTAGAAGAAAGAAAAGAAAATATAATCGAGTAAGAAGCAAGGAAGAAAAACAATTTGGTAGAGATATGGGAGAGAAAATGTCAGAAAGATGGAGAGAAAAACGACTCTCTTTTTTTTTGAAAAAAGAAAAAGTGATCAGATTTTGGATATTCTCCTCCATAATCCCCTAATTCACTCCTAAAATCGCTCCCTCACTTCCCACTACATATCCACCACTTAGTAACCCAGTTCAGCACAACTCTTGCCAAAATTAGGAGCAAAAATACAACCTTTTTCGTCCCAAAGATTTGAACCCATGACCTCCCTTACACCACACTCTACTTATCCATCAGACCAACAGGCCCATTCTGTTAATTATTCGCCAACTTTTACTTAAAAGCCTACTGACCAAAGATTAAAAATACCAAATTTTACCAAAGTCCTAGCTTGAACTTGGGACCTTCCAAACACTTCCAAAACACATAACCACTAAAGCTGATAGATGTTTGTGTCACATATTCACAATACCCAAAATTAAAATTTTGGGGCATTACAATTCTACCCCCTAAAGAAAATTTTGTCCTCAAAATTTACCTGATCAGAACAGATGAGGACATTGCTGACACATCGCATCCTCAGGCTCCAACGAGGCCTCTTTAGTGTTATGATTACACCATAGAACCTTTACCAGTGGAATGGATTTCTTTCTCAGAACCTTAAAGTCGCGATCCAAAATCTGAATCAACTATTCCTCAAAGGTCAAATCTGGCCTAACCTCAATCTCTTCAACATGGACAATATGAGTAGGATCAGAGTGGTAGTGCCTCAACTTGTCCTCCAGTATTTGAATCACCCTCTCAGACTAACCATCGGTTTGAGGATGGAATACAGTACTGAAGTCTAACCTTGAACTTAGAGCCTCATGTAACTTCCTCTAAAATCGGGACGCGAAACGAGGATCTCTATCAGAGGTGATCGAAATTGGTGCTCCATGCAGTCTCGTTATCTCAGAAATATAAAGATTCGCCAACTTGTGCAGAGAATAATCAGTACGAACCGGTATAGAGTGTGCGGACTTGGTCAATCGATCCACGATGACCCATATTGAATCCTTCTTAGTGGGTGTTAGAGGCAATCCATTAACGAAATCTATAGTTACGTGCTCCTATTTCCAAAGAGGAATCTTAACCAGCTACAGCAAACCTAAAGGTAATTTATGCTCAGCCTTAACCGGCTGGCATGTCAAACATTTGCCCACAAAATCAGTAACCTCACGTTTCAACCCTGGCCACCAGCATAATTCACAGAGGTCTCGATACATCTTATTTTCGCCAGGATGCATAGCATAAGGGCTACTATGCGCCTCTCTCAGTATGGCCTGTCTCAAGTCAGTATCATTTGAAACAAAAATACTCCCACGAAAATAGAGTACCCTATCACTATTTAGGCAAAAATTCGTAGTACCACCCTCAATCTGCAAGAATCGAAGACCCAACGACTCATCTTCCAACTGCTTACTCTTAATCTATTCAATCCATGACGGCTTAACTTGAAGCTCGACTAATAAACTACCATTCATCAAATAAACTTAGGCGAGCAAATATCGCCCTCAAATCAGTCATAGCCCTACGACTCAGTGCATCAACCACCACATTGGCCCTTACCAAGGTGGTACTCAATGGTGCAGTCATAGTCTTTAAGTAGCTCAATCCTTCTGCACTGCCTAAGATTAAGCTGCTTCTGAGTGAGGAGATACTTGAGGCTCTTATGATCAGTGTAGATGATACACTTCTCACCAAACAAATAATGCCTCCAGATTTTTAGCGCGAATACCACAGCGGCCAACTCCAAGTCATGCGTCAGATAATTCACCTCATGGATCTTAATCAGACGAGATGCATAGGCTACCACCTTACCATCCTATATAAACACACATCCCAAACTGACATATGATGCATCACTATAAATAGTAAACTCCTTTCCAGGCTCCAGTTGTATCAGAACAAAGGCATCAGTTAGTACAGTTTTAAGCTTCTCAAAGCTCTCTTACTGTGCATCAGTCTAGTTAAACGGCACACCCTTACGTAGAAGCTTAGTCAAGGGTACTGCAGTAAATGAAAAACCTTCTACAAATCATCGATAATATCCTGCCAGTCCCAAAAAACTGCGAATCTCAGACACGTTCCTAGGCTACTTTCACTCCAACACAGCCTCAATCTTTCGAGGATCAACTTAAATCCCCTCAGTTGAAACTACATGACCAAGAAATGTCTCCTCACACAACTAGAACTCACACTTACTAAACTTAGCATAAAGATGTTTTTCACTCAAAGTTTGAAGAATGACTCGAAGGTGCTCATCATGCTCATCCTTAGTCCTCGAGTAAACCAGTATGTCATCGATGGATACCACCACAAATCGATCCAAATAAGGCTAGAACACTCGATTCATTAAATCTATGAAAGTTGTCGATAAATTAGTCAGTCCGAACGGCATCACTAAGAAATCGTACAGACCATAACGAGTCCTAAACACTGTCTTATGAACATCAGCCTCCTTAACCCTTAATTGATGATATTCAGATCGAAGGTCAGTCATAGAGAAAATTGAAGCTCCCAACAACTGGTCAAACAGATCATCTATCCTCGGTAGGGGGTACTTATTATTAATGGTCAATTTATTCAGCTGGCTGTAGTCGATACACCTACGCATAGATCCATCGTCTTTCTTTACAAACAGAACCGGTGCTCCCCACGAAGACACACTAGGGCGGATGAACCCACGATCTAAAAGCTCTTGAATCTAAGCCTTAAGCACCACAAGCTCCTTCGGTGACATTCTATAGGGAGTGATGGACACTAGAGTTGTACCAGGAATAAGCTCTATCCCAAACTCCACTTCACAATTCGGAGGTAAACCCGATAGCTCATCAGGAAAGACGTTCGAAACATCCTTTACCGTTCTGATATCCTGAACTGTAGAGTCCCTAGAATTCAGAACACTTACATAGGCCAAGAATGCCTCACATCCCTTACGAACCAACTTTTTTGCCACCGGTGCAGAGATCACATTAGATAAGTAGTTTTGATGTTCTCCGATGATGACTACCTCCATATCCTCCTCAGTGATTTTTTCCTTCTCGACCAGGGCAGAAAGATCTCGCTCCCTTTGCGGGGCTATCAGAACTCTCAACTTATCTCTGAAGCCATCCTCAAAGCGGACACATCACTCATACTCAAATGCCACCATACCTCGCGCATAGCGGTTCAGTTCTAAAAACTCAGCCACATTAGGGTGACCCCAGTGACACCCCTAAAGAGCTTAGTACCATTGGACTGAAATCGTTCCGTAAGTGACCCTCGGCCCCCAAATTCAGTATTGGGCCTAGCGACCCTCTCTAAAATCCTTAGCATAGCCTAGGACAATACATCATCCCCAACCATGCGATCTTGAGCCCCAGTCTTAGTAGAAGACGACACTGGAGTCTCACAAGTGTCTAGATTTGGAATACTACCCAGAAAAGAGGACTCAGCTCGAGCCCCTCTACAGCCTCTATCTTAGCCTCTAGTACCCCGTCCGCGAGTACCTCGTGCGCTCATCGTCTAGTCGCGCTTATTTGTATTAAATTTTTTATGAATCAGTTTAATATTCAATAGTTATTAGTAGATGTTTTATTGAAACAGTTTCAATAGTTCAGAGTTTGTTTTCGTACGACGCAGTGTCTACCAGTGTTTATCGGTTTTACTACTGTATCAGTATACACTAACCTGAGTGTTTTCACTACAGTCTATCTATAGTAATCTCAGTATATACTATCTTTAGCACTTTCAGGTTTTAAACAGATATCAATTCAGAGGACTTACAGGATCGGCGCTAGAGACTCGGTGTGCCACACATTTAGTAAGACCATTTCAAATCAATTAAAAAATCAGTTCTTAGAAAATCGAATTTTAAAAACCCAAATCCACAGTTGAGTTTTGTAACCTGGCTCTGATACCACTAAATGTAACACCCCAAACCCTGACTAGACGTTATGGCCGAATCTGACGACATCACATGGTAGTGCTTTTCAAAAAATATGTCGTCGCTAAATTCTCTTTTGTATTTAACCATTTTTTTATTATCTTATGTTAACTTCAAATCGTGTCGTTCATTTTCAAAATATTATTCATTTACAAATCATTATTCAATTTCAAAACATTTTTTAATTTTATTGCAAAAGCTTTTAAACAATTTGCTTATTCGTGGTATTTTTTATAAAACATTAATTTTAATTGAAAACCTGAGTTTTACCTAACACTAGCATATTTAAATCATAAAATCGTATAAAATTCAAATTTAAAAAAAATTTGTAAAGGCCATAACTACAGTAAAATACTCCCAAATAAAAGTAAAATCATAAATAGGTAGTAAACAGTGTAAAAAAAGTCATGTGGCCACCACTGAATCCTCCATTGTACCGATCCGCCTATATATAGGGATTACCAATATAGATTAAATAGAAGTGGTGAGTTTACATAAACTCGGTGTGTAATCTCCATACAAATGAACATACAATAAACAAAAAATCATAGTCCGGGCTTAAGCCCTTTTTAGTATCAGTACCAAGCCAGTTTGGGCCTAAGCCCATCTCAGTACAAAAACAGCCATGCAGTAGGGCTTTAGCCCATCACAATATCAGTAGAAGCAACAAATATGCGGTCACAAAAATCTTACTCATCCAGCCTCTACACACCATCTCCGTCCAACCCTACACTCTATGTGGGGATATAATCAACCCACTCATCCCTACACTCCAAGTAGTACCATATGTGGCACTAGACAGTAGTTTACAGCTGAGCTGCCAGTAAATTAGGCTTGAGGCCTTTTAGTACGCTTCCTCCGAACATTATAATCCCCCAACCCAATGCAATGTAATATACAGATATGACATTCTATAACATAATATCGTGCATGTAAACAGGGCATACAGTATCAAATTAGTGGGATATCATCAAGCTTAATCGTATCAGTCATACAGTCATTTCAGTCAATTAAGGGTCTAGGTAAACTTACCGACCCTACAGTAGGTTCATAGTTGACTTAGGCGACCTGTGCAACCTTATCAGTCAAAACATGACCCAAATTGGCCTTAGTCTCGTGATCCATTTTAATGTAACACGTGCTAGTTAATTATTCATATCTATTTCCATTATTTAATCATATGATCCTTCAAAGCTTTCTACTTGAGTCACTATTACTAAATTATTTGTATCTTAAGATACAGAATTCCGATTAAGATCCGCAAATTTTTCCTGAAACCAAACTCAAATATCTTCTTACAATAAAATTTTTAGAATTATTGGTTTATCCAATAAGTACAGTTTATTCTTTAAAATTTCCACTGTTCTGCTGTCTAACAGTTTTGACATTTCTGCACTAAAAATTACTTATCTTCTCGTACAGAATTTGAAAGATGTTCCTGTTTGTTTCCTTGAAAGTAGACTCATTCATGATTTTAAACATATAAATTCTAACCTATAATTAGTTTTATACAATTTTTAATAATTTTCCAAATTCAAGACAGAGGATTCCAAAATCATTCTGACCCTATCTCACTAAAATTCAAATATCTCATAATATGAAATTCTTTTCTTAATTTTTTTCTTCTATGAAAAACTAAACTCAAATATCTTTAATCCCATATCTTTTTCATCCTCTAATTTGATTTTTTAAATTTATGGTGATTTTTCAAAGTTAGCCTATTGCTGCTGTCCAAACATAAAGCAATTTCGGCTTTTCGTTGAATCCCTTATTTTTGTGTTTCGGATACACACCTGGATTTTTTCTATGCTGAAACAGTCTCCAAGAACTCCAAAGCCTATAATTGAACAAATAACACCACAATTAGTCTTACCTCGCGATTAATCAAAATCCCAAAACCAAAATACTTACCCATAAAATGATGAACACTTACCATAAAAACTTCAAATTGGTACGTTTACAAAAATCACGAGGAGAGCCTTAATCCTCGTGAAATGATGCTACCAACACCCCAGAATTACACTATTGAACATAAAATAATCTCTTAAAATAATACCAACAACTTACTGAATTTGCACAAGTGCTGCTTAACACTACGAAATCAAGAGGAAAGAACGGTTTAGGGGGAATAAGGGAATTTTGGTAGTAGAGGAAAGAAAAGAAAAGATAATCAAGTAAGAAGTAAGGAAAAAAATTTTGGTAGAGATGGGGGAGAGAAAACGTCAGAAAGATGGAGAGAAAAATGACTCTCCTTTTTTTCAAAAAAGGAAAAAGTGATCAGATTTTGGATATTCTCCCCCATAATCCCCTAATTCACTCCTAAAATCGCTCCCTCACTTCCCACTACACATCCACCACTCAGAAACCCAGTTCAGCACAATTCTTGCCTAAATTAGGAGCAAAAATACAACCTTTGTCGTCCCAAAGATTCGAACCCATGACCTCCCTCATACCAACACTCCACTTATCCATCAGACCAGCAAGCCCATTCTGTTAATTATTTGTCAACTTTTACTTAAAAGCCTATTGACCGTAGATAGGACTTATTCATAAAAATATCAAAATTTGCTCAAGTTCTAGCTTGAACTTGGGACCTCTCAAACACTCTAAGAACACATAACCACTAAAGTTGACAGATGTTTGTGTCACACATTCACAATACCCAAAATTAAAATTTTGGGGCATTACAGGTCGGCTAATGGTCGACAGCGTTGGTTCTTAGGTGGATGATGTAACACCCCAGATTTTGGGGTTAGAAGTTTTGAGTTTTTTACGTAAGGGTAGTGACTAGATAGGACAATTGTGTTTGTTTTCGCGTTTTAGTGTCAGAATGAGCCTACTGGTTCAATGGTTATAACTGTGGTAGGTTACCTTCGGGTCTCGTATTTGAGTCCTTATGAATGTTTTAGATATTTATGTATTTTTATTTTTATTTTATTTGTTTATCTTATTTATCTTATTTTAGTTGGTGAATTAAAAAAATTAAGCACGTTCTTTTCTCCCTCTCTTGCACGTTTGTTTTTCTTTCTATCTTCTCCTCCTCATCCCTTTCCTTTTTCTTGGTTGTTTTGGTTTTTGGAATCATTCTAGTTTGTTCTTCTTATTTTCTTTCTGATTTCACATATCATTGCCTCACATTTTCGTCTAATAGGAGTTTGAACCGGGTAAGTGTCATCTTTTGGTATTTTTTTGTGACTTTTAAATTAAATTAGTCGAGTTCTTAGATTAGTTGTTTGTGGAATTGAGATTTCAACTAGGTAGGTGGTGAAGTCTGATTTGTTTGGGGGCTTTGATTCAAAAAATCAGGTCGTGTTCAAAATCTCTTCAATTCCTTTATCGAATTGTCGCTTGGGTTCTACGAAAATTCAACAATTTTTCTGTATTTGCAAAATTAACTAATCGAAGTGTTGTTTTGGTTTTTAATTGTTGTTGAATCATGGTAAATTCTATAATTTCTAGTATGTTTTTGAGTTTAAGCAACTGAGGGTCTATTTGGTGGTGAATTACGTGTTTTTCAGGTTGTTTCGAAGTGGTTTCGTGACCACACAGGTGGCAACACAGGCGTGTACACCACACGGGCAGTTCACACAGCCATTTGAATTTGGGAATTAGGGTTATTGGGTGATTTTTGTTGCCACATGGCCAT
This sequence comes from Gossypium hirsutum, assembly GCF_007990345.1. Classification (NCBI taxonomy): domain Eukaryota; kingdom Viridiplantae; phylum Streptophyta; class Magnoliopsida; order Malvales; family Malvaceae; genus Gossypium; species Gossypium hirsutum. The sequence goes on from NC_053446.1 coordinate 29,770,552, forward strand.
GTGGCTACGATTTAGGAATTTTTTCAATTTTCACACGGTGTGTGTCTTGGCCACACGGCCCTGTCCCCTAGCCACACGGGTGTGTGAGATTTCCACACGACCGTGTCTACTCTACACTTAATTTTAGTACTTTTGGACAATGAGTTACATGGGCTACTCACACGAGCATGTGTCCCCTCTATACAGGCATGTGTAGCTTTCACATAGGCGTGTAAACCACCACACATTCTAGGCACTTCCACACGGCCAAGGCACATGGTCGTATGGCCCTGTTTCTCAAAACTTTATTTTGTGTCAAATTTTGACTTATTTTTGTTCCTGTGTGTTTTGACCCTTAATTAGGCCTTAGTAAGGGTGTTTGGGACTCTGTTTTAGCTCAGACTTATGAGTTATTTGTAATCATTGCACTAATTTAATGTTTTGTTTAAATGTAAAGTATGTTACCTAGTAATTAAGTACCATTATAACTGGTTCTGAATCTGATTGATTGAATAAGTGCACCTCTGATTCTGTTTGACTGATGTATGATGGTTTGTAAGTTGTGTACATTGTTTCTGTAAGTCTGTTGGTGGTCTGTTCGCATACATACATTTGCATAAAAATTCTAGGTTTGGTTGTGAAGAGAAAGAAGTATGATCTGAGTTGGCAGTTCCAACTACAATACATCTGTACAACGGTTTACCGCACTGTACTATACATATGACAGCTCATTTGCATATTGTGATTTGAGTGGCTCTGTTCCACATATGTGCTGTGTAGGGTGGATGGGCCTTTCGAGGTCCTATGTGGTGTGTATGGTTGGTTGAGCTTGATTAGCTCATATGTGGTGTGTAGGGTGCTCGGATAGGTGTTCGGTTGGTGGGATGGGTTTTTAACTTGTTGCATTCATACGCATCTGATTATATGTCTTAATGTATGTGCCTAATTGTTCGAGCACTAAGATGTTAGGGATATGGTACTTTGGAATGATATGTTTGTGATGACACGTGTTTTGGTGTGTTTCGGTATCAACTTGTTGATGGGTTTGTTGGTTGAGTTTTCGTGTATGATTTGTGTTCATATTCTATTTCTGGACTATTTGTTTTGTTGCTTTGTTTTCTATCATTTTTTGTGTTTCAGAATCACACTGAGCTCGCATAGCTCACCCCCTTAGTTTTCCCCTTTTAGGTACTCACGCGTTCTGAAGCTAGGCTTGGAATGCCAGAGGTCTCGGAGTGATATGTTTTTAAATAGGCGAATAAAATATTTCTTTGATTTTTAGTTTAAATAAATGTTTTTGAACTGTAAGTATTGTTTTAAAAACTGTGGTACGAATTTTTTGTCATATAAACGTAAGTGTTAATTTGCACAGAAGTTTGGGGATTGGGGATTTTGTTTTCGAACATGTTCCATTGTATCCTGAATAACATTTTAATTTTGGCATATTTTGTTAAATGATTGAGCTCAATTAAAGAAACGGATTTTTTACGAAGTCTAAAACAACTCGTTTTGTAGAAAACTATCTACGATCACTCCGGTGATCAATGTGACCTTCGAGATCTGACAGAAACTTTTAGGTCAAGTTTTGGGGTGTTACAGATTAGTGGAAGAATTACACTCCTACTAGGTCTTTACCAGATAACTTGATATCAGATTAACTATTTCAAAAATAATATTATTTTAATAGTTTTAATATTAAATTTAATTTAATATTTATCTTGTAGATAAGTATTCTATTAATTTGATAGATTTCACATTAAACTTAATCTAATATTTATTTTGATAAGTATTATATTAATTTAATATTAAAGTAATTAAGTTTAATCATAGTTTAATTCTCTAAACTTTCTCTATATAAAGAGAGTTATGGGTCATTATTTTTCACAAACTTGAATTCAAGAGAAAGTTGTAGAGAGAAAATTCTCTAAAGTAATTATTTTACAAAACTTATAAAGATATTTTTCATATTTAAAAATTTACCTAAAAGTTTAGAAAAATTACGAAATTAACTAACTGGTAGTTTTTTGGAAAAAATTTTAATTCGACGTGAGCCCAACGTCGGCATATGTGAGCTTGAATATAGCTAAAAAGACTACCTAATCGAAGTGTTCATTCTAAATGAATCGAAAAGGTACAATTTTGATTAAGTGTTTATTACTTTAGATATCAAAATCAAGTTCTTGTTTTTGGAAAAAAAATTATAACTCTGATTTTTCCCTTAAACTTATTTTCCAATACGTTTTCTAAACCCGATTTTCCAACAGAGGGAGTATGCAACCACCGATTTTCACTTTTTCCCTTAAACACATTTCTCGATATAATGTCATCACTACGGGCTGATCCTCAACTAAGTCGTCCCGCTTCTTTCAATTCAGCTAGTAGTAGTAGCCACCTTAAATGTACCAGATTGCAAAATTTATCTGGAATTAACAAACCCCTGATCAACCTCAAGATGAATGCATACGTGAATTGTTCTTTTTCAACATCACTCGCAGAAGCCTCGATGGTTTTGAAGTTGTCCTCCAAACACCTCATCTCGATCCAGCTACCCCTAAACTTGTTCAACACCTTCCTAATAGTTGCTCGCATGTTGCACTCCAATCGGCACTAATCACTATCCCCGTAACGACTTCCCCATTAACCGGTAGATCGATTTGTAAACAAACTTCCTCGAGTGTAATTATACACTCATTGCAGGGAAGATAGAATGTGTGTGTCTTCAATCTCCATCTTTTGAGCACAGCACTGATAAATGGGGTATCCAATTTAGTCCCCTAAGCATTTGAGCCATGTATAAAATCATGCATCTCGGTAGTGTCCATAAATAATATTCGATGCACCTTAGATTAAATTGTTTATATACGTCTCCAAAATTTGATCTTCGGGCTGAGTATGTAAAGATAAAAAAACTAATAATCTAATCAACATAATAATTAACTATTTAAAAATTAATTAATTAATAATATTTTCTTACCATTTGTAATTGAACGCCGGAGATATGCTTGTCATCCAGATGAATAAGTTGATTTGCCATTTAAAAATTATAACGAATAAAATAAAATTGAAGAGAATAAAATTCAAAAAAATTAAAAAAATAATGGAGAATTGAGAATTAAGAATTGAGGATTAGGGATTGGGGATTGAGCATTGAGAATTGAGAATTGAGAATTGAAAATTGAAAATTGAAAATTGAAAATTGAGGAATGAATATTGAGTATTTGGTTGAAAAGAATAAAGTTTAGAAAGGTATATATAGGAAAAAGTATGGTTGTTGGAATCCTTTTAGCCATTGGAATAATAACCATTGAAAAGAAAATGCACCCTAAAGGAGGCATTTTCACAAATGTGGTAGTGAAAACGAAGCCTATAGGACATGTTTTCCTTTCTCTCTCCAAAAACAATGTAGATCGATATATTTTTAAAAAAGGACATACTTTCTCAAATTTTTTCCAACATATTCTTATAATTCTGCCTAAAAAATTAACTAATGGGTAGATAGGATCTGGAAAAGCAAATTGGTTTTGATAAAAATGCAAAGCTGGAAGAAAGACAAACCCTTGTTCACTACTAAAAAAAGGTGGCAATCCCAACTACACATACGGCACGTTTGGCTCACTGGAATAGAATAGCGTTGTAATGGAATAGTCATTCTGTGGAAATGAAATAGGGATGTAATGGAATTGAATAGGCATAATAGTGGCTTGGTTGGATGGAATGAAATAAGTATTGTAATAGTATTCATGTGTTTGGTTGAGAGGAATAGATATGTAATAGCAAAAAAAAAACTCGAATGATGAATATGTCTTTTAATAAATTAAATTATGTTTTTATTTTTGTAAAAATATTAAAAAATAAAAAAATGTTAAATTTTGAAATGACAAATATACCCTTTAATTAAATTTAGTGATCATTTTATAATTTTTTTATATTGAATGAAAAAAATGTAAACTTACTAATGGTTTAATGACTTTGGGTGTAGTTTACCCATAAAAACCCACAAAATGCCTAAGCCCACTCACCCACCAAAATCCCAAAACCCACCAACCATCATCACTTTCTTCCCTATTTTCAGTTCACGATAATTCTTTTCCTTTCACCCAAATTTCCCATCGACAATTGTTCTTAAAATTGTTTCATTCCAATATTTTCATTTTATCTAAAATGATAAAATCTTTATCCTTCAATTCTTATCTCTTTGTTATGCATCTACCAAAATCATATAATATCAAAATCATCCACATGATAGATGAACAGACTCATATTCATTTTAGAAATGTAAGACATTAAATCTCAACTTTAACTAGTGAGTTTCTAATAAGCAATTTTCATTAAGAACAAGCAACAAATGGAAATTCTTTAAATTAAAGAATCTTCTAGTTCTTTAATGAATGTCCATATAAATTTTAAGTTAATTTTTTTCATCATATATGATACAAGATGATCTAACTGGTCATGTCAAGTAATAAATGCATTTGTATCAGTAAACTTTTGGTTTACTTTAACATGCATTTCAATTGTACTAATAATATCAATAAAAATTGTGGCAAATTGATACTTTTATTGTCATTCCTTTTACTTTGTATCCACATATAATTACTATTGTGAGATTTATTACTGGAAATGTCTAAATCGATAAAGTTTATAACGCCACTAAGTCAACAAAATATAATTTCCAAACAATTATATGCAATATTCGCTTCATGTAATATGTCAAAATCTTCAAATATCCAAAAGGATATTATTATAAAATTTATTATATTTATTGCAAACATTCACTTCAAGGAATGTGCAAAAAGCAATCCAGACAATAATATAAGCATATATCATATTTCTTACAAATAAGATTATATAGATATCATCTGCTTCAAGAAATGATAAATTAATATAAATTATTGAACATTCAGTATTAAGAATAAAAATTTGGAAATATTTTGAATCATCCATCTTCCTCTTATCTGTTTGTCAATAATGACAATAAATTAAATTTTCATAATGGTTATGAATTGCTACATTCACTTCAGGAAATGGAGCAAAACTGATGGAACAAATAACTCGTCATTTTGTTTAGCCATAATGAGATATGAGATCAATTCAAAATAATTTTAAAGCTATTTTAACAAGAGTTTTGTATAATCAATTAACTATCAAGAATATATGACAATGTCATGTATAGAAAAAAAGCCTAAAATAAATATATCAACGAAAGTCATATCTCACACATAAAAATATGACATAATAAAAAACTAGCAATTTTTTTTCTTTCATAACCATCATCATAAGCATGCATGAAATTTAATTCAAAATCCAACCATTCATGCTCATAGAACTTTTCATTTACAATTGCTCATGTCATTTCTCTAAATAATTAACACATGGAATAATATAAATCATATGAACTACTACCTTTAACAATTTTTTGAACTAAATCAAATTCGAATAACCATAAAATTCATTGGTTTATTAACACAATTTTGCATACTAGATATGTTTTAATCAAATATATTATTTAATTATAAAACCTACTATAGCAACATAAATAAATCAGTTAATATTCATTTTCATGAACAAATAAGATGCTTAATACAATATGTAACCGATGTATCAAAACTTAAAAAGAAAATCATCTCAAATATTTAAACCGTATATCAAGTTGATTTAATATTTAAATATATACCTTTTTCTTTTTCTTTTTCTTTTTCTTTTTCTTTTTCTTTTTTTTTTGTGTTGAGTCTTGACGATTTTATCAAGAAGTAAACAAATTAAACTACAGTAGTAGATTTTGAATCCAATGAAAATCTATTAATATCAAACTTTGAGAGTGAATCTTATTTTCTAGGTGTACAACAGGTATATAACCAATGACTTTTTTATACATAAGTTTTCTCTCTTGCAAGTTCTCATCAGTAACATTTTTCCACGTAATTTTAGTTAAGAATTTATTCTGAATACTGTAGAGATATACTCATAGTTTTTAAAAAAAAAACATGCAACTTCAAGTGCATCCAACCATAATGAGTTTTAGATAGAATTATCATATTTTATTGCTCATAAGTAGATCTTTCTCAGTCAAATATTTTGCTTTCAACCCCTTAATGGGGATGATGACAAAAGAATATCACAAAGATAGTCACAGTTAATTAAATTTAATAACAAGAGTAATCAATAATTCAATCCTCTTTTGATTCATATGAAATATAATCTTTTCATCATACACAATCTCAATATGAGATCCATTATGAATATCTTTTAAAACCAAAGGATTAACCATCACAAGATATTAATATATTAGCTCTTCTAGAGATTTCAACTAATTTTGTACTACCAAATATTATAATAATATTGATTTTAATTTTCTTTTATACTCGTGTTCACTCCGGAAAATGCAATAGATTTATAAGGACAAACTTATAAACGTCCCAATAGATTATTTATTTCATAATCACCATCGCAAACATGCGTGAATTTCAAATCAAAATCTATCTATTCATGTTATCATAATTAATCTCCAATTATAATAAGCATAATATAATAAATAAATCATAATAAAATATACCTGAAGATCTTTAACATCATCGTCATCACCTACGTAAGGATTATATAAATTTCTTTGGATAATGATTACCCATAGTGCGCAGGCCTCAATCGAAGACTTAAATTGCAATAGCTCTAGAAGGCAATTAACAACAACTTGAGCAGCAGATTTGGAGTGACCGTATTATAAAATAAAAAAGAATCGTGCTGATAACAAATTATAAAATAAAAAGAGAGTAAAGAACAAAGAAAATAGGAGAGCAAAAGAGAGAGTGTATTTTATTAATCAATCGGAATGTTTACAATACTTCTCCAAAGTCTCTATTTATAGACATAAGAAGTATAAATGTAGTAGAGATCTACTTCTAATCACTATTAGAATTTAAAGTACATCAAAACTTATATTGATCTTAATGGACATCCACTTAATAAGATATTCATAACACAAATTTCATATTTGTCTATTTTTTAATTCAATTTTACTTTTTGCTTCCATTTATTTCATGTACAATAAACAAAATATTTTTTTAATATTCTTTCACCCTTCGTCTATTTTTTTTTGTCTTTTCATGTGCAACTTTTTTTAATTAATACATTTTTAAATTACTTGTATTAAAAATTAAAATATTGTCTCGATAATCTACACATAAATTAAAAGTCAAAATATTTTAAATAGATTCAACTTACAAGACATGAGTAGAAAGTTGAAAGAGTATTAAAAATATTTTTTTTTTAAATAAGGGGCTTGATTTGTTGAATCCATTTAAAATATTAGATTTCTGTAGATTGTTTCTTTCCAGGAATATTAGATTTCATTATAAACATAAATAACGCTTTAAACAAAATTCTCATTTAATATGCCTTAATTAACTTGCAAATTTCCTATTTATCTTTTTTTAATTCAATTTAACTTTTTTCTTCCCTTTATGTTCCTGTACAACAAATAAAATACTTTTTAATATTTCTGTTGATGAATAAAATAATGTCACATCATAAGTTAATAATCATACTCATTAAAGACACTATTTCAAAGAATCCCATGCGTTGTTCCCTAATTTTGTAAATAAAAAAAAACTATTCCAAATATTTGAAATTACCATAGAAGCAATCATTGAACCCTACCATGGTTATTCCAAATGATAGCAGTTTCCCATAGTTCAGAAAATGTTTTCGCGTTGCCCCAACATATAGTTTCAAACAAGCTCACTTTATAAATTTTTCTTCAACTAAAAGGCTAATAGTTATATCTAGATGTTGGGTCTTTTATATATATATCCTCATGCTAGGGGTGTTTATTTGGTTAACCGACCGGAAATAGTTATAATCGAATTAATCGACCTTTCAAAATTTTTAACCATTAACCGAACCGAAATATTTAAAAAAAAATTAACCGAACCGAATTTTTTCAGTTAATTAGGTCGGTTAACCGAATTAACCGAAAATTATATGTTTTTTATTTTTGGTTAAAAATTAACCGAATTACCCGAATTACCTGAATTACCCGAATTGAATCACTACATAATTAAAAACATTACATAAGTCTTTGAATCACTACATAATTAAAAACATTACATAAGTCTTGAAATTAACACATAATTGAAATATAAGTCTTTAATATTTTCCATTTATATCCATTTCTTCTCTCCAAAAGATCTCCATTTGCATTAAACTTACAAAAACAAACATGTGCAAAATTTTAGCATATAATAGAAATATACGCATTTAAAAAAATCAAATAATATAAACAAACAAATAGATTATAAATTAACAAGAATAAGATAGTAAGCATACCCTTCAACTCACGAAAGCTCATGAATTTAGGGTAGGCTCTAATGCATTCCAATAAATGCCTAAACATTGAATCAATTAAATAAGTAGAAGTGATATGGTCATATGGTAAAAAAATTGAAACTATTAAAATAAAACAATAAATATATCATTTTCAATCTTGTCAAGCTCTTGGATTTGTTCTTCAATCTTTTTGATGTCTTCTTGTGATGATGATTTTCCAATCCAATCTTAAGTACACACAAGAGCTTGCACAAATTTAGGAGTTAAAGAATTCTATATTGATCAAGCACAAGTCCCCCGGTGCTAAATGCAGACTCTGAAGCAACCGTAGAAACCAGTATAGCTAACAAATCTCTAGCCACTTTTGAAAGAGTGGGAAATCTAGGGCTGTTCACTTTCCACCACAATAAAATATCAAAATCTTCAACAAATTCCTCATTAGCCTCAGTTATATATTTATCCAACTCAGATGTTTTATCCTCACCACAAATTTCTAACTCACGCTTTTTATACAAAGCTTGCATTCGCCTTTTCATTTTTTGTTGTGGTTCACCGAGAGAAACATGTGTTGGCACACTCGATTTGCTACAAGTACTATGAAGTGGAGGCTTATACTCATCAAACAATTCATTCAAAGATTCCTTCAATTTTTGCATCATTTCACAAGCTTTTTCAGAACTACACATTTCACTAAGTGTAAATTCAAGATACTTTAGTTTTTGTCTAGGATCTAAAACACAAGCAACAAATATAAGCAAATTCATCTTATCAATATCACCCCAATACTTATTGTAATACCCAAATTTTGTCCGTCCCGAGCCCAAATATATAAACCAAATCAAAAAATTAACAACAGTCCTATAGCAGTCCATTTACAATAACCAATCGACCCAATTAGCCTAATCCCTAGCCCAATCGTGTTACAGGCCCAACAAACCCAAACCTTGATAGGCCTAAAATAGCTTCCAAAAAACCCTAAGGTTTCTGGAAAGGACCAAGCGCCGCAACTCCCTTAGCCCCCCAGCGCGAGCCACCACAACAGTAGCCTCACATACACTGCCACGCACGCCTCCACGACACATTGGTCTTCGTACCACCAGCTAGACTCCTCCGTACCTGCAAGAAGGACGAACAAACAATGCAAACAAACAAACAAGCAGCAAAAAAATGAAAAAAAAAACAAAAAAGGAATAGGCAAAAATGGCAGAGAAAAAAAACAAATGTATTTTGATTTATTTCTTTTCTTTTTTATTCGACTATATAAGGCCATTTTTTTAGTGTTTGTAGGGTTACACACACAAATATTGTATGAAAGGAAAATTTTGAAAAGGAATAGAAAAGAAGTTGCTAAAGGTGATTTATTTTTCGAGTTTTTTTTTCTTTTGGTTTCATCTTTGTTTCATTTATTATTTTTAATAATAATAAATAAAGAGAAGGGAAATGAGGGGATTTACCTTCTCGGTGCCGATTAGGTCCTCGTTCGCTTCGTCTTGATCGGAGCTCGAGCGAGGACATTGGGGCGAGGACTAACGGAGTCTCCGAGCGGCGCGAAAGCTAGGGTTAAAACCCTAGCAGAGAGTTTAGTTTTTATTTTCTTTTATTTTGTTTTGTTTATGCAAATGTTTTTTAACAGAAATTCGGTTTAAATGGTGCATTGATACAGCGTCGTTTTAGCAAGGAATCATAAGAGTCGAAACGACGCCATATAAGGTGTAGACCCGAGTGGTGACCCGACCAGGGGAAGGATCCGCGTGTTTTGGCCTCTGTTGGGAAATTTAAACAAATGGTCCCTTGGTTATTATAGCGTGTTTAAATAGATCCTTTTATTTCCTTTAAATTTTGCCCACATTTTATTATTTTGTTTTTAATTAAGTCCACATAAAACGTTGCGTTTTGGAAGGGGGGAATATTTTCTCATTTGGCTCTCCATGTAATTTGCTCACTATATTTTAGTCCTTTCTTCTATTTTATTTTTTAATTTCGTTTTGACTTCAATTTACTCCTTTTTGTTTGGATAATTTCTTCTATTGGACTTTATTAATCCATTTTATTAAACATATGCGCATATATAACATGTTATTGAGTTCACGTTGCATTTTTTTTATTTATCTGTACATAAATATAATTTGTTTTTTTTTAAATGACCCTATTTTAATTTATTTTGCTTATTTCAACTTTTATACATATATTGCTATACATACTATTAATTATATCAATTTCTTCACTCAATGTGCATTACTTTTAAATTAATACATGCATATTATTGATTTTTAATTCATTAGTTTTTAAATGTTAGTATTTTCATGTAAGTATTGCTCTTATTGATTGTATTGCTTATTTACTTGATTATTCTTCATACATTAGTGTATTTTTTTAATTTTAATTTACGAATTATCACTTCGCATTGCACATTATCGCTCTATCACGGTTTATTCGTTTAAAAGGTTACGTTTAATATCATTTGAGTATCAAAACCAATTTATTCAAAAAACTTTTAAGAAAAGGCAATACCCGATATTTGGAATCCTCGAGAGAATTGGGCCCTAACATTTGGGTTTTAATTTTTCTCTTTGAATCTAAATAATCAAATTTTCTTTAATCAAAACACATAAATAAAAGCTCATTCTCCGGAATTCGATACGTTGTGTCCTAACGCATTGGATATGACATATTTTTTCTCGAGACGAAGATTTTTCTGACAAATACAAATAAAGGCAATATTCGATATTTAGGAATTTTGTGAAATCGAGCCCTAACTTACTGGGTCTTGATTTTCTCATTTAACCCAAATAATCGGATATCCTTCTCAAAATGCATAGGTTTTCAAAGTCAAGAGATAAACTTAATTTTGAGGATTTAAAATGTCGCACTCTAACTTACTAAGTGTGACGATTCATTTCTTCGAAATAAGTGAATCTCATCGTCCAAATCATCTTACTCAAGTTTTCTTTTCAAAGGATCGTATTTTAAAATCTTTTCAAAATTTCGACATTAAGACATTAAACAATCGATTCGGTACCAATTTTGGGAGTTACGAAGGTGCTAACCCTTCCTCGTGCGTAACCGACTCCCGAACCTGTTTTCTCAAATTTCGCAGACCTAAAATTTATTTTTAATGGTGAACTGATCACACCTTAATAAAAGATCGGTGGCGACTCCCAATTTTCATTTTTTAAGTCGACAACTAAATTTTTTTCGTTTTCACAAAAAAATGGTTTCGACACTTATCATACTTATCTTTCATCTTGATGGCCATAACATTGAAATCAACATTACTAATTAACTGAGCATCTCGTAAAAGAATATCAATTTCAAAAAGCTCATCAAAAAAATTATTGGACGTGACATATGAAGTGTCAGATATACGCAAAGTGACTTCATAAAAGTGTTCCAAGAAATCCCTAAATTTTCTAACATTATCCCAATCATCCACACTAGGCCAACCCTCTCCCCTTTCAAGTTCAGCCCTAAAGTTTGTATCTTGCTCCTCAAATCTCTCAAAAGCTCTCTCAAAGTTCTGGGCAGTGTCTAACATTAAGTAGGTCGAGTTCCACCTAGTACAAACATCAAGACACGACATCTTCTTGCACTCTATCTTTTCCACCACAACACACTCCTTAAACTTTTGTAATCTAGCTGGAGATTGTCTCACATATCTAATAGCCCCCCAACACGTTCAACAGATTTATTCATTTCCTATAAGCCTTCAACAACAATAAAATTCATAATGTGTGTCATGCATCTCATATGAAGATATTTACCATTTTTAACTAAACCCCTTCGAAGGTTAAATTTCTTTCTTAAATAACCAATAGCAACATCATTTGAACTTGCATTATCAACAATAACAGTAAACAACTTATCAATCCCCCAATTCAACAAGCATTTCTCAATCACCATCCCAATGGACTCACCCTTATGACTAGAAATTGGAAAAAAGTTTAAAATCTTTTTATTCAATTTCCAATCATTATCAATAAAGTGAGCAGTGATACACAAATAATTAACTCTTTGCAAAGAAGTTCATGTGTCAGTAGTTAAGCAAACTCTAGAACAAGAACTTCTCAAAGGTTGTTTTATCTTGACCCTTTCATCTAAATACAATTGATAGACATCCATAGTCATAGTAGTTCGAGAAGAAATATGAAACCTAGGACATGCCACAAACATAAACTTCTTAAAACCTTCGCTTTCAACAAACTTGAAAGGTATTTCATCAATCACAATCATTTGTGCTAATCTTTTCCTACATGCTTCTTGATCAAATCTCCAAGTTGAAAGATTCCTTCCCCCCCTCTTCAACTCCCTTTCTAGGTAAAACTAGTTGTCCTTGACTAGTGTCAACAACTTTACTAGGATTTTTCTTACATGGACCAATATGATATTTCAATGACCCTATATCATTTTTTTTTCATATCACAGCAAAATTCCTTTTGACAATAATTACATTTAGCCTTACTTGCACCGTCACTATTAATAATCTTAGTGAAGTGAGACCAAACTTCTGACCTTTGAGAAGTGGCTTTTCTTTTCTCGGTAGTCCCCTTTGTTTGGATTGAAGCTCCAACTCCCGAATTTTCAGAATCTATCAAAGTAGGAGGTGTAACACTACCCTCAATAGATGTTGGTTCGGTTGACATTTTGCAAGAAAACAAGTATATAATAAATTAAAATAATACAACAAACTTGGAGTCAAGGACAATATTATTTACAAAATCCAGAAACTTAATTAAATTGATGCAATATTATTTAGATCATTATAGAAAACATGCACTGCACCCTTCGGTATTCAACTTAATCAATTAAATTAGTTGATCATTATGGAACACATGCATTGCACCCCTTCAGTATTCAACTTAATCAATTAAATTAGTTGATAAAGCCCAAGCAAAGCCAAACTAATTAAATAAATATGCTTCTGCGGTAGATTTGGGTGGAGAAAATTGTAGTCGGAAATAAAATTATTCTTGTTTTCCCATGATGAAAAATGATCATCAATGTGAACTCGATATTCATTTGATAATTAAGGTGTTTATTATTCTAAATATAATTCAAGTTTAAATTACGTTAATCGTATTTTTGTTAATATTTTATCTTTTTGTAATTTATAAAAAAAATACCATCAATGTATACATCATTGAATACATATACATATAAAAAGAGAATAAATTATCCAAACTGTCCATCAATTATATATACATAAAAATACAATTCAAAATCCTTTGAGGAAGAACCAACGCCCATAGATATTACCTAATTCAAAATCCTAGATACTAAAATTCTCTCCATGACCTATAAATGCAAAGCTTTTAGATCTCTGAACATAGTTAGAAGCACCACAATTAAAAGAACTATCCATGTTATCATCATTGTCCCCTGAATCCTAGATATTTGTTAACATGGGCAATGGCGACAAAACCCAGAATCAGCAAACTATAACACAAGCATTACAGGTAATCACCCATACTGTACACCCCTACCCCATACCAATGAAAAAGGAGTATCTCTACAAGAACACCATAGACAATCGTTATATCAAATCCAATTTTATTAATATTTTAACTTTTCAAACTCACAACTTTCAAAATAATCACATCTGAACTATATCCTAATCTAGGTCTAAGTTGGATTCTACCAATAAGATAATCATGGACTAAAAAACCACTCTAAGCCCTCCCGCATCTATAAATACCTACTCTTTCCCAATAGGAAGGGAATGAACCCGTACTGTACAAGCCCATTTCTTCGCCAGGCCTAAAACCCAAATTTTTACAACCCAACCAAACTAGCCTAAACCCGAGCCCAATTACATCAAGCCCATTACTCAGGTACCCAGTCACAAACAGACCCAGCTACCAAAACCCACCTAAACCTAACCCAAACCCGGGGCCCAATAACCCAATAGGCCCAACCGCAAAATCAAAGTCAAACTAGGGTTTTAGCTTTTCTGAAACCCTAGCACTGTAGCTGCCAATCCCATCACCGCCTCTGGCAGTCACCAACTCCACCGCCAGATGTCCCACCACCACTTGCCACCAACACCCACTTGCACCGCCTTAAGTCCCTGCAGTCAATAGAAAACAATAGAGCAAAGAAAGAGGGAATCGGCTATAAAAAGCCGAAGAACATGTAAAAAAGGGGGCTTTTTCTTTTTTTTTCCTTTTGTAATATTTTCCCAGAAAAAAAAAATCAATCAAAGGTGATTTTATTTTCGTTTTCGCATCCTTTTTTTATACTCGTTTATCTTTTTTATATATACATACATACATACATACATATATATATTAAAAAATATGTTTTATATTTACAAAAAAATTCTACCTTTTGAATTTTTCGGCCACCGCATGCGGTGGCCGGCGTGGTGCCGGTGCGGTGGGCCGATGATCGGCGCTGGGAGGGTTTGGAACCCTGAGAGCTGGGCTATTGAGACGAAATGTGGAGTGTTTTTTTAGGGTCGGTTAAAATGACCTTTTAGAAGAAATTTGGGTTTAAATAACCCTCACAAAACGACGCCGTTTTACCCTTAGGGGTCAGGTGCCAAAACGACGTCGTTTTCGCTCTGACCCGCCCCTGGGGGAGGATCCGCGTGTTTTCTTCAAAGGGGTTATTTACACGTGCAGTCCCTCTTATTTTTCAGCGCATTACAATTTGGTCCTATTTTGTTGTTTTCTTTTATTTTGATTTAGCCCTAATATTTTACTTTTGTTTCATTTTAGTCCATTGAAGTGTTGCGTTTTAGAACTTTGGGTTTATTTACTATTTCGGTCCTTCCTTTTTTACGCGTGTCGCAATTTGATCCTTTTTGTTTTCTATTATTTCGAATTGGCCCTATATTTTTATTTCATTTCGATTTAGTATGTTTTTTAGCATTTTATTATTTAGTTAATTAATTTATCATTATTATTATTATTATTATTATTATTATTATTATTATTATTGTCATTAGTTTTATTTATTCGTTACTATTTTGTTAATATATATTAATTAGTTTTATATTATTTTATCTTTATTTACATTTTTTTTCTACATATATATATACATATGAGTATTATACACGTATTTTTTTTTATATATAACTTATTCTTATAAACATACTTACATAATGAACTTTTATATCTAATAATTTAAAATTTATATCTATATATTTTTCCTTATTTTCATAATTATATATATGTATATATATTTACATAACCTTTTATATTCAATATCCTTAAAACATATATATATTTTCGTTTTTTTTATAATTTTATGTATATATATATAGTTCCCTTTATATGTACATACACATATCTATATTTTATAATTTTCATCTATTTTCCTTTATTGTTTTTTTATGTTCATTTATGTATTTATTTATATGTCCATTTTTATGCTTTAGTTATTTATTCATTTATTTATTTGCTATGATATATGCATGATTGATTTATTTTATTTTTCGTTTTTGTTCATATCATCTTTGTTCACATTATCATATTTATTATTCCATTATGTATAGTAACACCATATTTCAAAAAAGAGGAAAATTTTTCAAAATAAGGTAATGTTTTGCGTTTGGAAATTCGAGAAAACGTGCCCTAATGTGCTGGGTTTCGATTTTTCTCGTTCAACCAAATAGCCAAATATCCTTCCAAAAATTTCAAAATAAGGTAATGTTTTACGTTTGGAAATTCGAGAAAACGTGCCCTAATGTGCTGGGTTTCGATTTTTTCTCGTTCAACCAAAGAGCTAAATATCCTTTTAAAAAAATTCAAAATAAGGCAATGTTTTGCGTTTGGAAATTCGAGAAAACGTGCCCTAATGTGCTGGGTTTCGATTTTTCTCGTTCAACCAAATAGCCAAATATCCTTCCAAAAATTTCAAAATAAGGCAATGTTTGCGTTTGAAAACTTGAGAAAACGTGCCCTAATGTGCTGGGTTTCGATTTTTTCTCGTTCAACCAAATAGCTAAATATCCTTTTAAAAAAATTTCAAAATAAGGCAATGTTTTGCGTTTGGAAATTTGAGGAATGTGCCCTAATGTGCTGGGTTTCGATTTCTCGTTTAACCAAATAGCCAAATATCCTCTTGAATTTCAATCCATGTCATCCGAGTTTTTAAGGATCATTTTAAATCTCTCTAAAGTTTTTATTTTTTTCGACACTAAGACATTAACTAATTAACTAGGCACCAATTTCTGGGCGTTACGAGGGTGCTAATCCTTCCTCGTACGTAACCGACTCTCGAACCCGTTTCTTTGAATTTCGTGGACCAAAATCATTGTTTTAATAAAAATTAAATCGTTTATTAAAAACAACCAATTTTCGAGGTGATCCAATCACACATTATTAAAATGGATTGGTGGCAACTCCCGTTTTTCGTTTTCATTTTTAAAATCCTAGTCGACCCCATTTTCATCAAAAAAATGGTGTCAACAGTTTGGCGACTCCACTAGGGAGATAAAATAAGAGAGTCAAGCCACGAGTTGATTATTTTTTATCTTTTTGTCAAAAAATTGAAAACTTGATTTAAATATATGATCCTCTCATTGCATTTCATTTGTTTTCAATTATAGTTTTTATCATGTTTTATATTTTAAATTTTTTATATCTCCACACATTGCATTACATGACCATTGGTCACACCTTTTTAAGTGGGAGTGAGAAGTTAGTCCTTCGTGAGGTTTTGAGAAGTTAGTCCTTCGTGAGGTTTTCACCTCCGTGCAGGATAGTGGATCACTTTCGGGATACATCCGTACCTATGTCTTCGTGAGATTTTCATCTCCGTGCAGTCATAGGGAAATGTACTCCCCTAAACCGAACTCGGTCTATATGAGCCTATAATGGGTGAAGATCGAGGAATCTGCTGGTTCGGGTACCCTTACTTTAGAGTCAAACCTCATGTAGTGAACCTTAGGAGACCATCCTAGGTAGAACTACACCAAACCCTAGTAGATACCCTAATATGTGCTTTTATTCTTTCTGAATTGTTTTGGATTGTATGTTTATACCTGACACTGATCCTTGTGTTTTACTTTGGTTGCCTAGCATTCTGATGGCATGACATTTCATTATAAAAGGCGTTGATTCACATTTGGTTACTAGACAGAAAGCTTATCATAGAAAATGAATTTCTTGATAAGGTGGAAAATAATGCGGTTGTCCAAACATGGTCAGAAAAAATGCAACTGAAGAAAGGAGATAGTTTGACGGAGGAGTATACATCAGAATTATGGGACTTCACTTGTATCAACGTAACTCAGAATAATCTCCAAGAGTTGAAAGAAATTTGGGCTCAATGGGATGATGAGGTCAGACAGTTTTTTTACTGTAATTATGGTGATTTGCCCTACTTGCTCGACATCAAGGTGGATGAGCATTTATTTCGAGCTCTGGCCCAATTTTGGAATTCTGCTTATAGCTGATTCACCTTTGGGGAGGTAGACATGGTGCCTACTGTGGAGGAGTATACAGCTTTACTTCATTGTCCAAGAATCCAGGTAGATAAAGTTTATTCTAGAACTGCCAATACTCTCACTTTTACAAAGAAGTTAGCAAAAATCACCGGAATGAGCGAGCAATGGGTCATGGCACGAATTAAACAAAAAGGAGAAAATAAATGTATCCCTTGGAAAAGTTTACGAGGTCAGATTCTGGCACACCCTGATACAAAGAAGAAAGTTGATATTTTTGCTTTAAGTATCTATGGGCTAGTTATTTTCCCCAAGGCGTTAGGACACATTGACGAAGCAGTTACAGATTTGTTCGATCAACTTGATAGGAGGGTTACACCTGTCCCAGCAATTTTGGCTGAAACGTTTAGATCTTTAAGGGCGTGTCAGAGAACGGGTGAGGGAAGATTCATTGGTTGTGCACAGCTCCTGTTAGTTTGGTTCCACAGTCACTTTTGGAAGGTAGACAAGGTTTCTTACAAGGTATTCTCTAAAAAGTATTCTCCTTTTAAAGACTTAGTAGTGACACCAAGACGTGACGACATTACTGGAGAAAGATGGATGGCGATCCTTCAAAATCTCTGAGATGAGGATGTTGAATGGAAATCTCCTTGAATGGTGCCTGACGAGATTTTGTACCGATGTGGATACTTCGATTGGGTTCTTTTACTCGGAATTTAGGGAGCTGTCGGATATACCCCTCTGCTCGTATTAAGATAATACAGATCAAGATAGTTCATACCGGCAACGCAAGGACTGGCCGAGTGCGAGTTTTCTTATAGGGGTAATAGCTACAAAGGAAAGATTTGAGAAATGTCTAATGCTTGGAAACAAACTCACCGGATGAAAAGATTCACCGTTGGGGCAATGATAATTCCTGAATATCATGGGTGGCGGAGTAAGAGGATTAACGACAATATTCCTGAGCCGAGTCGCGAAGGTAGTCAGTCGATAGAGGAGCATTTACGCGTCGTCCCTTCTGAATTAGAAATTTTAAAGCAAGATTTTGAAAGAAGAAATGCAGAGTTGGAAAAGCAGATAGAGCGAATAGAGGAAGAAAAAATGAACTTAAGGTTGGATGCAGATGTCTAGAAGCTCGAGGCGGAGCGATTAAGAAAAGGGAAAGCTAGGGCTGAAGAAGACTTAGAGAGTTTGATAACAAATTACAAGAAGTTGCGATTATCAATGAGGACTGCCGGGTTGGGAAAGACTTCTGAGTAGTGGTGCAAGGAGATTCAAGAGGAAAATAACAAGGCTGGCGGATGGGAAAGAAGGTTCCAAGAAGTTTAAGCACAGAACGAGACTCTAAAGAGGGGTTTATCAGAAAATCAAAAAGAAAAAGGGGAACTAGAGAATAGAGTGGTTGAATTAGAAGAATCACTCCATCGACATCAGAATCAGAATTCTGTGATGGAATTAAAGGCAAGCTTAAATAGAATTGAAGAAATGAAAGAAAGAATTGAAGAGTTAGAAGCAGCATTGCAAAATTGCGACATTCGGATCGAGTATTTGGAAGCCAATGAAGACCGTTAAAACGAGCTGTTGCACTACTTTCAGAACCAAGTTAGAGATAGAGATCACATTATGAGAGAAGCCGTGGCTCAAATTCGAGAGGTTGTGGATCACCTGCAGACGTTGGCAGTGCAAGCAGATACGCTAAGTGTGAAGTATGAGCTGGAATCAAGCCAGGGGTAAGAGCTAGCTTCATTACTTAAGAAGATTAGAATTTTGAGCATTAGGGCAAAACCGTATATGTAATCTGTCTTATGTAAAGAATTCTGTTTTTCAGTAAAGTTTTCTAAATGAAATTGAATCAGAGTCAACGTCTTTTCTTTTTGCATTCATTTCATGCATTGCATCACATCATATGTATTAACAACCATTAAAGGACTCTAATTGAATAAAATTATTTCAGTTAACCTGGAAACCCGACACCTCTACGAAACTCGAGTGAAATCAAAGAATATGGATCAAAGATTAGAAAAACTTGAACAGCTTCAAAAAGATATGCAAGATCAGATACAAGAGCGGCTGGAAAAAATTCAGTAAGATATGACAGAAAAGATGCGGGAGTCCCAAAACGACATGATGGAAAAGTTAACACAGCTGTTGAAAGGAGGAAATGACAAGGGAAAGGACCCTGTAGTTAATGATGAAGAAGGGAATAACGATGAACCCATTTACCCTCCAGGCTTTACCCCTCCGCAGACTCATACTCAAGCTGAGTTCTACCCACAAAAATCCTCTGTTACAATCAAACCCCAGCAGTTTCAGACGAGTCCTTCAATGACAATGAACTTTCAAATCAGAGTAGGTAATAACCCCGGAGAGAATCCTACCAATCTCACGGTTCCTGATCTCGATGACATGGCAGAAGTGGAGACAGCGAAAGTGGATCTGTCAAAGTAGTTAGAAGACCGGTGTAAATGGTTAGAAGAGAAGTTTAAAGCCATGGAAATTGCTGATTACCACCGAGGAATGGACGCTAAAGATCTGAGCTTGGTACCTGATTTGGTCCTCCCTCCTAAGTTTAAAATGCCGAAGTTTGAGAAGTATGACGGGACAAGTTTTCCTGAAGCTCATATTACTATGTTTTGTCGAAGGATGACCGAGTACATCAACAATGATCAACTGCTGATTCACTACTTCCAGGACAGTTTGATCGGATCAGCGGCTAGATGGTATAATCAATTGAGTCAGGCTAATATCCACTCATGGAAAGATTTGGCGCAGGCCTTTATAAAGTAGTACAGACATGTGATGGATATAGCACCCGATCGAATTGTATTGCAAAACACGGAAAAGAAACCTAATGAGAGCTTCCGATGGTATACTCAGAGATGGAGGGAAGTGGCAGCGCAAGTTCAACCACCACTTTTAGAGAAAGAGATAACCATGCTTTTTATCAATACTTTGAAAGCTCCATTTCTCAATCACATGTTGGGCAGTGCCACTAAAAGCTTCTCAAACATAGTGATGTCTAGAGAAATGATAGAGAACGCCATAAGATATGGCAAGATAAAAGCAGGAGAAAATACTAAAAGGTCAGCACCAAGAAAGAATGAGTACGAGATAAACAATACAAGCATGTTCAGCAAGGACCATCCTAAATCAATCACGGTGGGACAAGCCAGAGAGGTAACCGCTAATTAGCAAGGTTCTTCAAAACAGGAATCCAATTCTAGGCCAAATGTAAAGAGACCTCAATTCACACCCATCCCGGTGACGTATAGAGAATTGTACCAGAACTTATTTGACGCACATGTGGTATCTCCATTTTACCTAAAACCCATGCAACCTCCATACCCTAAGTAGTATGACGCAAACGCCCAATGCGAGTACCACACAGGGACTAAGGGGCACTCAATTGAGAACTGCACTGCGTTCAAGAAGTTAGTTGAAAAACTTATCAATTTGGGGATCGTAAAAATTGGCGACTTATCAGGACCAAACGTAGCAGAGAATCCGTTGCCTAATCATGATGATAAAAGGGTGAACGCGATAATTAAGAATGGAGGAAGGAGAGTCAAAGCCATCGTAGTAGAGATAAAGACCCCCCTTGAATGGGTTTGGAAACAAATGGTGAAAAGAGGTCTCATCAAGCAAAATTCAATAGAAAGGCCTGAAGGAGCAAGGAAGTTTTGTAAGTTCCACTCAAAAGAAGGCCACGACATCGAAAAATGCACCGAGTTCAGAACCATGGTGTAAAATTTAATGGATAACAAAGAATTGGAGTTTTATGAAGAGATCAAGGGACTAGAAGAGGGAGAAGTTTATGCTTCAGAGGAAGGATCTGCGGGGAAAGCCCAAGAGGTTAATCACCCAGTGGTTATCATTTCAAAGCCAATGAACAAAGAATCTGGAATACAAATAGCGCCAAAGATCATAATCCAAAAACATGTATCCTTTCCTTACAATGATAGCAAAAAGGTTCCTTGGAATTACAATTGCAATGTGACGATTCCAGGAAAAGAAAGCTTGGTCAATGCTTCAGAAGAGAAGGAAGGATTCTATACACGAAGTGGAAAATGATATGATCCGGCAAATGCAAGAGTGGAATCTATAAAAGAAAAAGCCTTAGCAGTTGAGCTGGGAAAAGCAAAAACAGACAAAGTTGAATCGCATGTCAATCAGACGATAACTGAAAATGAGGCTAGAGAATTTCTAAAATTCTTGAAACATAGCGAGTATAGTGTGGTAGAACAATTACATAAGCAACCGGCTCGTATCTCAGTGCTTGAGTTGCTTCTAAGTTCAGAGATACATCGTAATGCGTTGATTAAGGTGCTAAATGAAACTTATGTCACTAACGATATCTCAGTGAACAAGTTGGACCGATTGGTTAACAATATAAGTGCCGACAATTTTATTTTCTTTAATGATGATAAAATACCGCCGGGAGGGAGAGGAGCCACCAAAGCCTTACATATAACCATTCACTGCAGAGAATATATGTTATCGGGTGTGTTAATTGATAATGGATCAGCCCTGAATGTTTTACCCCTATCCACCTAAAGTAGGTTGCCGGTGGATAGCTCTCACATGAAATCATGCCAGGTTATAGTGAGAGCATTTGATGGTACCGAAAGGAGGGTGATAGGAAGAATAGAAATACCCCTCTCGATTAGCCCGAATACATACGAGGTGGACTTCCTAGTGATGGATATCAAGCCTTCGTATAATTGCTTGTTGGGAAGACCCTGGATTCATTCAGCAGGGGCGGTGCCTTCATAATTGCACCAGAAGTTGAAATTGGTAACAGAAGGCCGGTTGATTACGATTAATGCTGAGGAAGACATCATTGCATCAGTAAGCAGTGACTCACCATATTTGGGAACGGATGATGAGGCAGTCGAATGTTCTTTTTGGTCCCTAGAGTTCGTAAATACGACCTTTGTCATTGAGGGAAAGAAGATCCCGATGCCCAGCATATCTAGAGCCACAAGGATGGGACTGCAAATGACAGTTGAGAAAGGAGCCGTGCCTGGAAGAGGACTGGGAAGATGCCTTCAAGGAAGGATAGAGGCAACAGTGGTGAAGGACAAACAAGATCATTTTGGTTTAGGGTTTAAGCCAAATGCCAAGCAAAGAAGAAAAGAGTTGGAAAAAAGACAAGAGAGGAGGAAGGCGCGTTTGAACGGAGAAGAAGTTGATTGGGAACCTATGGCTTTTCCCCACATATCCAGGACCTTGGTATCGGGAGGAACCGTGTATTCTGGACTGAGGACTCCAAGAAAGAAGACCACAGAGGAGATGTTAGGAAACCTGAACATCAATGCCATATTTGAAGAAGAATTTGAAGAAGGAAATATATCAAGCATCTGTCTCTTTGAACCTGGGAGTGTTTTAAACAATTGGACTGCAGAAGAAATGCCTGAAGTTTTTAGAGCTTTTTCAGAGTAATGTTCAAGACATGCTAACTATTTAAGCCAAGAGAACATGAAAACTTTTTGTGAAATGAAATAGGCTTATATTTGAACATTGTGACTTCAATGAAATATATTTTCGCATTTTTCTTTTTGAGTATATATTCTTTTTCTTTTCATTCTTTCGTATGAATAGTCATTTTGGATACTTTTATTCTAAATCATTCTTCCATTAGTTCATTACCATACTAAATAAGAATCCTTAAATTCATACATTCCCTGTACATTCTTTGGTACCTATAACAGGCCCCAAGATATCAATGACATGAGTGACTCTACTATGGACTTAGAAAATCCTTTTGAACAAGATATGTGTTTAAAGGGATCTCAAGATTTTGAAGATAACACAGATTGCAACCTATCTCCGGACTTGTTGAGGATGGTAGAGTAGGAAGAGAAACAAATCCTACCTCAGGAGGAGACGGTAGAGACGGTGATCCTGGAAGAGGGAAAGATGGTGAAGATTGGTACATGCATAGCTAAAGAAGTAAAAAAAGACCTCATTGAATTGCTTCGAGAGTTCAAAGATGTTTTCGCATGGTCATATCAAGATATGCTCGGGTTAAGTACTGATATCGTAGTTCACTGTCTTCCTATAAAGGAATATTGTAAGCCCGTTCAGCAAAAACTCCGAAGAACGAGGTCTGATGTTGTACTAAAAATAAAGGAGGAGGTTAAAAAACAATTCGATGCTGGATTCTTACAAGTGGTCAAATACTCCAAATGGGTAGCCAACATTGTACCCGTCCCTAAGAAAAATGGGAAAGTACAAATATGTGTAGATTACAGAGATTTAAATAAGGCTAGCCCAAAAGATAACTTTCCCTTGCCACACATCGATGCCTTGGTAGATAACATAGCAGGGCATTCGTTATTTTCTTTCATGGATGGTTTCTCCGGATATAACCAAATTAAGATGCATCCTGAAGATATGAAGAAAACTACATTCATAACCCTATGGGGAACCTTTTGTTATAAAAAGTGATGCCATTTGGGTTGAAAAATACAGGGGCAACATATCAGAGGGCCATGGTAACATTGTTTCATGACATGATGCATAAGGAGTTAGAAGTCTATGTTGATGATATGATTGCAAAGTCTAGAACAGAAGATGAACATGTAAAGGTCCTTAAGAAATTATTTATAAGGTTGAGAAAATTTCAGCTAAAGCTAAATCCAGCGAAATGCACATTCGGAGTCAAATCAGGAAAATTGCTGGGGTTCGTGGTCTGTGAGAGAGGAATTGAGATTGATCCTGACAAAGTAAGGGCAATACAAGAATTACCTCCACCGCATACTCAAAAAGAAGTTCGAGGCTTCCTAGGAAGACTAAACTATATCGCTCGGTTTATTTCACAGTTAACCGAGAAATGTGACCCCATATTTCGCCTCCTTAGGAAACACAATCCAGGTTTATGGGATGAGGAGTGTCAGAAAACTTTTGAAAAAGTCAAACACTACTTGTCCAACGCCCCAGTACTGATGCCACCCTGCCCAGACAAGCCGCTCATACTGTATTTGGCAGTATTTGAAAATTCCATGGGATGCGTGCTTAGTCAACATGATGAGTCAGGATGAAAAGAAAGAGCAATCTACTATCTCAGTAAGAAGTTCACTGAATGCGAAACAAGATACTCGCCAATCGAGAAGCTATGTTGTGCCCTGATCTGGACAACTCGGAAACTGAGACAGTACATGTTGTACCATACAACCTGGTTAATTTCTAAGCTGAACCCTCTGAAATACCTGATAGAGTTGACCGCTCTGAATGGGAGAATGGCTCGATGGCAAATTCTTCTATCTGAATTTGATATAGTCTATGTGAACCAGAAGGCGGTAAAAAGGAATGCAATAGCGGATTTCCTAGCAAGTAGAGCTCTGGAAGATTATGAGCCACTAAACTTCGATTTTCCAAATGAGTATTTGATGTATGTTACAACTACAGAAAAAGATTTCCAAGAAGGTGGTCCTTGGAAGCTAAATTTTGACGGAGCTTCAAATGCTATAGGCAACGGAATCGGGGCAGTACTCGTGTCCCCCAGTGGAAATCATTATCCTTTCACTAGCAAATTGGACTTTGATTGCACAAATAACATGGCTGAGTATGAAGCTTGCATTATGGGCATTCGGGCAGCCATAGAGCGGAAAATTAAGGTGCTAGAGGTACACGGAGACTCTACATTAGTAATTTATCAGCTCAAAGGGGAGTGGGAAACGAGAGACCCGAAGTTAATCCGCTAACGAAAATTGGTCTTGAAATTGATTGAGGAATTTGACAGTGTCACTTTTTTTCATATCCCACGAGATGAAAACCAGATGGCAGATGCTTTGGAAACTCTAGCCTCTATGTTCAAAGTGAACAAACCAGAAGATATGAAGCCTATTCAGATCAGCATTCATGAGGCTCCAGCCCATTGTTACAACATTGACGATGAAGAGCAAAAGGATGACCACCCCTGGTATCATGACATATTGTGATATGTAAAGAGTCGTGAGTACCCTAACCATGCGACGGAAAATTATAAGAGGACATTAAGGAGATTAGCCATTGATTATGTCCTAGATGGGGATATCTTGTATAAAAAAGGAAAAGATCAAGTTTTATTGAGATGTATGGATGCTGTCGAGGCCAAGAAAATTTTGGAAGAAGTGCATGAAGGTATCTATGGGACACATGCCAACGGCTTCATGATGGCCAGACAAATTATGAGATTTGGGTATTATTGACCCACCATGGAAGGAGATTGCATTAATTATGCCAAAAAGTACCATAAATGTCAAATTTATGGCGACAAAATGCACGCACCACCTTCACTCCTTCACGTTATGGTTTCTCCATGGCTTTCTCTATGTGGGGAATGGATGTTATCGGGCCAATATCTCCAAAGGCTTATAATCGGCATCGTTTTATCTTCGTGGTTATCGATTACTTCACTAAATGGGTGGAGACTACTTCATATGCAAATGTCATGAAGTTGGCGGTTAGCAAGTTTTTGAAAAAAGAGATCATATGTCGATACGGGATACCTGAAAGGATCATATCTGATAATGCGCTGAACTTGAACAACAACTTAATAGCAGAAGTTTACAGTCAGTTCAAGATCAGACACCATAATTCGTCACCGTACCGTCCAAAAATGAAAGGTGTCGTGGAAGCAGCTAACAAAAACATCAAGAAAATTGTAGAGAAAATGACTGAAACTTACAAAGACTGGCACGAGAAATTACCTTTCGCCCTCTTGGCATATCGTACCTCTGTTAGGACCTCTACTGGGGCAACACCATTTTCTCTAGTCTATGGGATGGAGGAAGTTTTACCTATAGAAGTTGAAATCCCTTCTCTCCGAGTATTAGCTGAACTAAAGTTAGATGAGACCGAATGGATTCAATCTCGATATGATCAGGTAAACTTGATAGAAAAAAAGAGGTTAAAGGCTATTCGTCACAGTCAGATGTATCAGAAAAGAATGATGCGAGCCTATAACAAAAAAGTTCATCCCAGAGAGTTTCACGAAGGGGATCTAGTTCTGAAAAAGATTCTTCCTCTACAAAAAGATTTTAGAGGAAAATGGATGCCAAATTGGGAAGGTCCTTATGTGGTAAAAAAAGGCCCTTTCTGGAGGAGCTTTAATCTTGAGCGAGATGGATGGTAAAAGCCTACCAAATCCTGTAACAGTTAAGAAATATTTCACTTGAAGAAAGAGGATTAAAGTGAAAACCTGTAAAAGGGCACTTAAAAAAAAGGAGAGGCCAAGGTGAAAACCCATAAAGGGCGCCTTGAGACCAAAGGGGATTTGAGTTGAAAACCTGAAAAAGGCGGCTCAAATTTTGATGAGATGTAAGGTGAACGGAATAGCTCAAAT
Organism: Gossypium hirsutum; assembly: GCF_007990345.1. Classification (NCBI taxonomy): domain Eukaryota; kingdom Viridiplantae; phylum Streptophyta; class Magnoliopsida; order Malvales; family Malvaceae; genus Gossypium; species Gossypium hirsutum. The sequence continues at coordinate 29,797,569 of NC_053446.1, forward strand.
TTTGATCAAGATTTAGGACATGTGGTGGTCTCGCTATACCTGAATCACAAGAAAGGGTAGGCGACATCTTGGGGCATCGACAAAGTACTGTAGATTCCCTAAACACATATTAAGTTTAAAATGGGCTTTAGAAAGCAGGGAAGCTCGTACTGCGATATCTGGGGCACCTGTTGTCATCTTATTTTGAATCTTGACAAAATTTGTTGTCTTGATTAATGTATTCATTTCAAGCTTTGCTCCCAATAAAATTCCATCTTGTCTATTGTCTTTTTATCTTAGCAAAATTTGCTATCTTGATTAACCTATTCATTTCGAGATTTGTTCTCAATAACATTTTTTTGTCCATTTGTGATACTTTTTTCAAACATTTGAAATAACGATTAATGGACTGAATGTTCAAACAAAAGGAGTTTTGCATATTACTCTAGAAATGTCTAAATAATGAAGGCACCTGAAACAGGACTGTTGTTTAAAACACACCAAATTTAAAGTGTCAAAAAGGGAAAAGTCTAAGTTAGGACTATCCTTTCAAACTTTGTTGTCAAAACATTGACTGAGCAAATTGACCAAATGTCGTGTTGGTAACAAAGTTTTAATGATCACCGAATGATAAGAAGAGGTTTTTTGAAAGAGAAAATTTTGCAATTATGCATAAACTTTTGGCGCGACACCTTGGAAATGGTGTAGGTAACCAAGAAAATTCAGATCCTGTACTCCTAGTTAACAATAAGAGGAGGATGGTTTTCAATTTTATGTCCCAAATTACGATGGGCTTAACCTTGAAAATCACAACGAGTTGAACTTTGAAAATTACAGTGGGGGCAATCCGACCAAGTAAGAGATGAGCATTACCAACCGGATAAGATAGCATTCTGACGTGCTGGCAATAAAGCTTTATTGAACAATGGGCAATAACAACTCAAACATTGAAAGATCATTTTCATTTTGCATTCATGCATACACATTTAGCAGGATATTTTGATTCATTTTGATCATAATCACTAGGCATAAATAGGTTCATATAGGTCATGTTCCCCAAAGAAAAAATCAATGAAGATGGCAGGTCTTGCTTTCCTGAGTTGACAGCAAAGCAGATCGAAGAAACCATAGTTTGCAATTTAAAAGATTGAAGCCACAACGGCAAATCTTACTTCCAAGCGATGCAGCGGAACAGATTGAAGCTACAACGGCGAATCTCGCTTCCTAGACATTCCAATTCAAAAGATTGAGGCCACAACGGCGAATCTTACCTTCCCAGGCGATGCAGCGGAACAGATTGAAGCTACAACGGTGAATCTCGCTTCCTAGACATTGCAACTCAAAAGATTGAGGCCACAACGGCGAATCTTACCTTCCCAGGCAATGCAGCGGAACAGATTGAAGCTACAATGGCGAATCTCGCTTCCTAGACATTGCAACTCAAAAGATTGAGGCCACAACGGTGAATCTTACCTTCCCAGGCAATGCAGCAGAACAGATTGAAGCTACAACAGTGAATCTCGCTTCCTAGACATTGCAACTCAAAAGATTGAGGCCACAACGGCGAATCTTACATTCCCAGGGGATACAGCGAAACAAATTGAAGCTACAACGGCGAATCTCACTTCCTAGACATTGCAATTCAAAAGATTGAGGCCACAACGGCGAATCTTACCTTCCCAGGCAATGCAGCGGAACAGATTGAAGCTGCAACAGTGAATCTCGCTTCCTCGACATTGCAACTCAAAAGATTAAGGCCACAACGGCGAATCTTACCTTCCCAGGCGATGCAGCGAAGCAAATTGAAGTCACAACGGTGAATCTTGCTTCCCCGACATTGCAATTTAAAACATTGAGGCCACAACGGCGAATCTTACCTTCTTAGGTGATATAGTGGAATAGATTGAAGCCACAACGGTGAATCTTCCTTCCCCGACGTTGCAATCTCATTTCTCTAGCGGTGTAGTGGAACAGATTGAAGCTACGACGGCGAATCTTGCTTCCCTAACATTGCGGTTAAATAAATTGAAGCTACGATAGCGAATCTTACTTTCCTGATGGTGTAATGAAATAGATTGAAGCTATGAAGACGAATCTAATTTCTCCGACATTGCAGTTAAACAGATTGGAGATGGAAGACCTTATCTCCCTAAAGTTGCAGTAGAGCAGATCGCATCCAGTCCTATCTCCTTAAGCAGTAGTGGAATAGGTAAAAGATTACAGATTCTGTCTCCCTAAGCAATAGTGGAGCAGATCGAAGACGGTGAATCTTATCTTCCCAAGATAGTAGGGAAGTAAATTTAAACCACAAACCTTACCCCCTGAAGTTGCTGCGAAGAAGATTAAAGCTACAAGTCGTATCTCTCTGAAGTGCAGTAGAGTGGATCGAAGCAACAAGACCCAGTTGATTGGAATGAGGCTACCTAAAAAAGAGAAGCGTCAAAAGAAGCCAAGACTCGATGGGGCCGGGCACAAATTGGTCTTTCTTAGTCTTTGCTCTGTTCTCGTTACACGACAACGAGCAAAGAGGGGCAGTTGTACAAGCCCATTTCTTCGCCCGGCCCAAAACCCAAATTTTTACAACCCAACCAAACTAGCCTAAACCCGAGCCCAATTACATCAAGCCCATTTCTCAACTACCCAATCACAAACAGATCCAGCTACCCAAACCCACCTAGACCTAACCCAAACTCGAGGCCCAATAACCCAATAGGCCCAACCCCAAAATCAAAGTCAAACTAGGGTTTCAGCTTTTCTGAAACCCTAGCACTGTAGCCGCCAGTCCCATCACCGCCTCTGGCAGTCACCAACTCCACAGCCGGATGTCCCATCACCACTTGCCACCGACACCCACTTGCACCGCCTTAAGTCCCTGCAATCAAATGAAAACAACAAAGCAAAGAAAGAGGGAATCGACTATAAAAAGCCGAAGAACATGTAAAAAAAGGGGGGCTTTTTCTTTTTTTTTCCTTTTGTAATATTTTCCCAGAAAAACAAAAAAAATCAATCAAAGGTTATTCTATTTTCGTTGTCGTATCCTTTTTTTTATACTCGTTTATCTTTTTTATATATACATACATACATACATACATATATATATTAAAAAAGACGTTTTATATTTGCGAAAAAAATTCTACCTTTTGAATTTTTCGATCACCGAGTGCGGTGGCCGGCGTGGCACCGGTGCGGTGGGCCAATGATCGGCGCTGGGAGGGTTTGGAACCCTGAGAGCTGGGCTGTTGAGAGGAAATGTGGGGTGTTTTTTTAGGGTCGGTTAAAATGAATTTTTGGAAGAAATTTGGGTTTAAATAACCCTCACAAAATGACGTCGTTTTATCCTTAGGGGTCAGGTGCCAAAACGACGCCATTTTGGCTCTGACCCACGTGGTGACCCGACCCTGGGGGAGGATCCGCGTGTTTTGTTCAAAGGGGTTATTTACGCGCGCAGTCCCTCCTATTTTTCAGCGCATTACAATTTGGTCCTATTTTGTTATTTTCTTTTATTTTGATTTAGCCCTAAGATTTTACTTTTGTTTCATTTTAGTCCATTGAAGTGCCGCGTTTTAGAACTTTGGGTTTATTTACGGTTTCGGTCCTTCCTTTTTTACGCGTGTCGCAATTTGATCCTTTTCATTTTCCATTATTTCGAATTGGCCCTATATTTTTTATTTCATTTCAATTTAGTCTATTTTTTAGCATTTTATTATTTAGTTAATTAATTTATCATTATTATTATTATTATTATTATTGTCATTAGTTTTATTTATTCGTTATTTGTTAATATATATTAGTTAGTTTTATATTATTTTATCTTTATTTACATTTTTTTCTACATATATATATACATATGAGTATTATACACGTATTTTTTTATATATAACTTATTCTTATAAATATACTTACATAATAAACTTTTATATCTAATAATTTAAATTTTATATCCATATATTTTTCCATATTTTCATAATTATATATATGTATATATATTTACATAACCTTTTATATTTAATATCCTTAAAACATATATATATATATATTTTCGTTTTTTTATAATTTTATGTATATATATATAGTTCCCTTATATGTACATACACATATCTATATTTTATAATTTTCATCTATTTTCCTTTATTGTTTTTTTTTATGTTCATTTATGTATTTATTTATATGTCCATTTTTATGCTTTAGTTATTTATTCATTTATTTATTTATTTGCTATGATATATGCATGATTGATTTATTTTATTTTTCGTTTTTGTTCATATCATCTTTGTTCACACTATCATATTTATTATTCCATTATGTATAGTAACACCATATTTCGAAAAAGAGGAAAATTTTTCAAAATAAGGCAATGTTTTGCGTTTGGAAATTTGAGAAAACGTGCCCTAATGTGCTGGATTTTGATTTTTCTCGTTCAACCAAATAGCCAAATATCCTTCCAAAAATTTCAAAATAATGTAATGTTTTGCGTTTGGAAATTCGAGAAAACGTGCCCTAATGTGCTGGGTTTCGATTTTTTCTCGTTCAACCAAATAGCTAAATATCCTTTTAAAAAAAATTCAAAATAAGGCAATGTTTTGCGTTTGGAAATTTGAGAAAACGTGCCCTAATGTGCTGGGTTTCAATTTTTCTCGTTCAACCAAATAGCCAAATATCCTTCCAAAAATTTCAAAATAAGGCAATGTTTTGCGTTTGAAAATTTGAGAAAACGTGCCCTAATGTGCTGGGTTTCGATTTTTTCTCGTTCAACCAAATAGCTAAATATCCTTTTAAAAAAATCAAAATAAGGCAATGTTTTGTGTTTGGAAATTCAAGAAAACGTGCCCTAATGTGCTGGGTTTTGATTTTTCTCGTTCAACCAAATAGCCAAATATCATTCCAAAAATTTCAAAATAAGGCAATTTTTTGCGTTTAAAAATTCGAGAAAATGTGCCCTAATGTGCTGGGTTTCGATTTTTCTCGTTCAACCAAATAGCTAAATATCCTTTTAAAATTTTCAAAATAAGGCAATGTTTTGCGTTTGGAAATTTGAGGAACGTGCCCTAATGTGTTGGGTTTTGATTTCTCGTTTAACCAAATAGCCAAATATCCTCTTGAATTTCAATCCATGTCATCCGAGTTTTTAAGGATCGTATTTTAAATCTCTCTAAAGTTTTTATTTTTTCGACACTAAGACATTAACTAATCAACTAGGGACCAATTTCTCGGTGTTACGAGGGTGCTAATCCTTCCTCGTACGTAACCGACTCCCGAACCCGTTTCTTTGAATTTCGTGGACCAAAATCATTGTTTTAATAAAAATTAAATCGTTTATTAAAAACAACCAATTTTCGAGGTGATCCAATCACACCTTATTAAAAAGGATTGGTGGCGACTCCCGTTTTTCGTTTTCATTTTTAAAATCCTAATCGACCCCATTTTCATAAAAAAAATGGTGTCAACACATACTACCTACACTTTGCTCAAATATGGGCTCAACATCCCTGAATCACTATTCTAGTAGCTCTTTACAGCATATATAATATGAATTATGGTTCTTTGTATCTCAAATGATGTGAACCACCACTGTTTTACTATTCTATATTTAGTATAACTTTAACTATTATAACTATATATATTGGTTAAAACATGAATGTATGATAAAAGTGATGAAACTAAAACATTAAAATGTTGTGGATCGGTGGATTTTACTCTATATATATTAAGTAAATGATATCTTTATATAAAATATTGGTGTAACATATTAGACATGCCCATGAGATGTGTTAAATTGTATCTCCAAAATTTTCAAAATCCACGCGGAAGATTGAATCAAGCCAACTTGATATCCTATTTCTACTACTAGAAGATATTAAATATGAAAAATATTTTTATAATTAAATTTAAATAATAATATTTTTTATTTTTATCGGATGAAAACTTTTATTAGAAAATCAAGGTTTTTAAGTGGACGAAAGCCAAGGTCTCGTACAGGAAGAAATTATGCAATACAAATAGTTGTTTTTATCAGTAATTAGTAATTCGATAGTCATTATTTTTTTCTATTGCTATTAGTATAACAACATTGAAAAAAATTTCATTTAATACGTATAAGTATTTTAACTATCAAAAAGTTAAAACTTGCATATATATATATATTAACTCATAAATTTAGTTTCAGTCCCAAAATCTCAAACCATTGGTCTCTTTAGCGCAAAGGCTGCTGCGGCTATCAATCTCTTTTTGTGGTAACTAACAAACACTTGTACATTGATGGAACATCAGCCAGTGACCGGGCTTTATGTACACATATGAGCTGCTGCGACGATGTTGTGGGTTGTATAGTAATGCATAATATGGCGTTAATATGATCCTGATATCTATGACTTGTGCAAATTAAGTTGAAACAATTTGTGAACTTACGTTAACAATTAACCTTCTTAAAAGCCATTATATATAAACCAACTATCATTGAGTTCATTCAAGCTTATATGAAGGTTTCGTTTATTGTTCTCTTCATTATGACCAAATAAACTCACATCAAAATGATGATTAACAAAAGAATGGAGAAAAAACAAAAGACAAACACGAAGCATATCATCAAATTGCAACGATCAGCTCATATAAGTCTCGCCAGACCAGCTAAACATTGCTGGCGGAGACACATTGTTAGAAACTTTGTCTGCAGATTCATTAATGGCATAAAAAAGAACCCCATTAATGGAATCACAGTTAGAGTTTGAACTTCTAAACCTCTCTGGAATTCCAACTTGCTCTCTTAAAAGTAGCCAAAGTTTAAATAAGTTGAGTCAATCTAGGATAAGAAATATAAAGAAGTAAAAGAATATGAGCTAAAAGAGAAGTCAAAACCCAAATCCAATGCAAGGGTGAGTGCATTTGTGATTGGTTCGGAAGGGACAGTTGGATGAATAAATTGCTTGTACATTGGCAGATGAGCCTCATTTACTCATCCACGCGTGACAGTTGGGTTTTATTTTTATAATGGCTAACTCTGGCTTACTCCTATATATATATATATATATTGCTCACTTATTGTAGTACTGCGTCGTGTGAGCTGAGTTTTGGTTAAGGTTTTTAGGTAGCAATGGGTGTTTTGAACCGCTTTGTTTTGATTGCTGTGTTGTACATTCTTGTTGTGGATAGTTTTGGGGTGGCTGATCATGGAGTTAGTGGAGTTGATGATAAAAAGCGTTTGATACGTCGTCCATTTTTGTTCAAAGCCAAGGGAGGAGGTCTAGGACGTGGTATATATAAGAAGGGTTTTAGGCATGGCATTGGTGGTGGTCTAGGTGGTGGTTTTGGTGGTGGTGGAGGCACTGGTGGAGGAGGTGGTTTAGGTGGGGGTGCTGGTGGAGGCTTTGGTGGTGGTGGAGGGCTAGGTGGCGGTGGTGGTCTTGGGGGTGGTGGGGGAGGAGGATTAGGTGGTGGAGGAGGTCTTGGGGGTGGTGGAGGCCTAGGTGGTGGTGCGGGAGGAGGATTAGGTGGTGGAGGTGGTCTTGGTGGAGGTGCTGGTGGTGGAGTTGGTGGAGGCCTGGGTGGTGGTGCGGGAGGAGGATTAGGTGGTGGAGGTGGTGTTGGTGTTGGTGGGGGTGCAGGTGGTGGATTGGGTGGTGACCACAAGCTTGGAGGAGCAGGAGGAGGATTGGGCGGTGGTGGAGGACTTGGCAGTGGCCATGGGCTGGGTGGAGGTGCAGGAGGTGGATTGGGTGGTGGTGGAGGACTTGGCGGTGGCCATGGGCTGGGTGGGGGTGCAGGAGGTGGGTTGGGTGGTGGTGGAGGACTCGGTGGGGGCCATGGGCTTGGTGGAGGTGCAGGAGGTGGACTAGGAGGGGGTGGAGGACTAGGTGGTGGCCAAGGGCTGGGAGGTGGAGGCGGATTAGGTGGTGGTGCAGGTGGTGGAGCTGGAGGAGGGCTTGGTGGAGGTGGTGGTGCTGGAGGAGGAGCTGGAGGAGGGCTCGGTGGAGTTGGTGGTGGTGGTGGTGGTGGAGGTTTTGGAGGTGGAGGAGGATTTGGTGGTGGTGGTGGAGTTGGGGGAGGATTTGGAGTTGGTGGTGGATTTGGCAAAGGTGGAGGACTTGGTGGAGGGCTTGGGGCTGGTGGGGGTGGGGGTGGGGGTGGCCTCGGTGGAGGTGGAGGTGGGGGAGGGGGTGCTGGCTTTGGCGGCGGAGCTGGCTTTGGTGCTGGCGGTGGAGGTGGACACTAGTAATACACATTGCGTGAATAATATCTCAAAGTACTTAAAAGTCCTAATCATTTCACTCCAAATATCCAGCTTCCTGTTTATGATTTTTGTTTTCCCTTTTTGTTTAATGAAGTGTTATATTAAGGATTAATTTGTTTGCTGATTTGCCATCGTAAAGTCTTTTTTCCTTTGTTCAGAAAACTAGTGGTAATGTCATTGTTGAAATATAAATTGTGTTATCTTATAGTGCATGCATGCGTATCAAAATTAAGCACATTGTAAGATGGATATGTTATCTAATGCAAATAAAATTGTACTTTACAATCTGGTTTTCTTTGTACGTAAACATTGCTTAAATAATTGTAGACATATATAAAGATGAAAGTCAAAAAGCAGAAACCAACACAGTGGAGTGGAAATTAAATTGTTGCATGGAATTGACATGTGATGCATATAAATTAATGGCATGAAACCTCACATTTATTTTTTTGTTCAATAATGGACTACACTGCCTCCCCTACCTAGCTACCACATTTACTTTTACAAGTATGGTAGAATCATTGTTGATCTTTCCCTCCATTAAATTAATGTTTGAACAAAAATCCATTCAATAAATGCCCACAGTTGGTTACCTTTTATTGTTAATGGTAGATGTTTTACATAATTTGCCTTTCATCAATCTTCACTCACATTTGAATTATACATAGAGTGTTTTTTTTCCTTGTTGGATATCTTTGTATGATCAAATAATCAAAGAACAGTTATGAGATAAGCAAACAAAGCAGGTTATAAAAACTAAAAGGGATTTTTGTTTCTCACAAGTTTTATAATGGAGAAAAGGTTGCAAACATCTTTTTTAATGCAAAGAATCATATAACGTACGTTTGTGGCAATCATCTAACTAAAATAAGATAAGTATTAAAAAGGGTAAGGTGTAATTTGAGTAATTTTATGTTTTCATCATTAAATTTTTTATTTTTAAAAATTATTATATAATTATTAATGTTATTCATTAATTGTATTATAAGTCAATAACTTGTATTAATGATTTAATGCTAAGTTGATGTGTTATATTATTTGAATGGAACAAGTTGAGCTGAACTGAACATCACGGTGGCAGTTTAAAAGGTTTGTAGTATTTTCCAAAATAGTTTTTTTTTTCTTTATCTATGCACTCTTTGAAAATTGAATGTTTTTAAAAATAAAGTTATAGGTATTAAAATTAAAAATTGTGAAGTTATACAATATTTTAATATATTTAGGAATTCTATTATTAGCCGTGATTAATTTTTTCGTTATAAATTTTTTTTAAAAAGATAAACAATTATTGATGAAATATATTTATTGTGAGTGGAGATTAAACTTATAACTAAATCATTAAGGAATAAGATGGGCTATTAAACTTCCAAATCATTAAAGGATAAGGTCAGCCTGTCGTTATATATATCTATTTTCCCATGACAAACTATAGGTCGATGTTTAGAAATGTGATCCTTGGCCTTGTCTCTTCCATCTCTACTTTTTTCTTAACCTCAAACCGCAGGTGAAAAACTTAGCTGCCTCCATTACCGTCGTTGACATCACCATTTTCCATCCCAGCTTACTATAAAACCGCTCTTTTCTTCCTTCGGACCTTGTTCCTTAGATTTCCTTAAAATGATCCAAAATCCTACAAAACAAAACCCTAAACCCGCAACCTTTATTAGTCTCGATCTCCTTTTTCGCCCGTTGATGTAGCCTAATTTTTTGGTAAGTTGTTTACTCATTGGTGGCCACCTTCTCACTATTTCGATTATCCAACCGTTGTCTGGAGCTCGCTGACTGGACCTTGACCAATGGTAAGATGCTTCCTTTTCCGACTCGTCTGAAAAACTTTTCTTTTTTTAATATTTGGTCGATTTTGATGCTCTTTTATTTTTCTCTGTTGCAGGTTTTGCTCGTGGGTTTTGGAAGAGGGGAGCTTCTTCTCTTTTGGTTTTTGATAGGGTTTGAGTATGATTGGTGGTTGATTTTTTCGAGTTTAGGGTTTAGATGCAGAGGGAGTTGAGGGTTGAGGTTTACGGGTTGTGATTTTTTGGCGATTGGTGGTGGCTTCGGAAGGTGTCTAGGTTAGGGACCGGGCAACATTGGTGTTGTGGTTAATTTAGGCTTGGTCTATGGGTTTCTCGGTGTTTGTGGTGGATGAGAGTCGGTGAAGAAGGTAGTGTTGTTGGAAGTTGCAATGGAGGATTGGTTGGGTCGTGCGAGGGTGGTAGTTTAGGGTGGCTTCAATGGTGTTGTCAATGTAAATGGTAGTGGAGGTTTCTGGTTCACCCAGAGAGATGAAAAGAAAATGAAGGATTTGTTGTTGTTTTTCTCTCTAATTCAATAGATAGTCCAACATGAATTTCTTATTTTAAAAAAAATTAAAACAATTCATTAAATCTACGTAGTATCTATGTATACAAGAACAGTTGAACATTTCATTATATTTTTAATAGAGTTATCGGATAAAGGTGATAAATAGATAATATTAATAGTTATATTTTAAAGTTCTATAACCAAAATATAAATTTACTCAAACATAAATCATGAATTTTATAGTTTACTCAAGTGTTTAATAAAAGCATGCATTTGATTGAATGATGGAATATCATTTTTAATATATATGTTTAGCAGACTTAATGTCAAAATCTTATACTCTATTTTTTCACTTTTAATTAAGAAAAAAAATTTATTTCAATATATTTGAATCTATATTCTTTTACTTTGACAATATTATTAATGCCGACTAAAATAAAATTTAGTTAGATAGTTTATATATTTTATTAGTGATAAAAAAAATTAAAACTATACTTTGAAAAGTTTGAATGTAGTTTTTTTTTTATTTACAAAATTCAATTAATTTAAATACTTAAAATAATGGACGTCAAATTTTGAAAATTAATTATTACAATTTGATTGGTTTCAAAAAGGAGTATAAAATATTATTTTAAAATATTATAAAAAGCTTAAAACTATTTTTTTATTTTAATGGCTTTAAACCTATTTACAAAATCTTTGATGTTATAATATATAGTTTCTAAATTCAGCTTCTCATTGGAGCTCAAGAGGGCTTAGGCCTTCACAAAAGTTTAAAATTATATATATAAATTTTAAAATAATTTAAATTTATTATAAAGTTTAAATTATTTATTCTTTTAATTATTTAAAATTTAACTTTCTTGTATAAAAAATTTAAAATCCAATCATATATATATAAAGAGTAAGGAACATGTGCATTTTAGGAAACTTTTAGTATTAAAAGTTAGTTTTTGTTAGGTTTTTGAGTTAAAAAATATTTTACTTTTTTTAAAATTATATTTAAAGTGGGCCCTGTATTTAAATTTAAATTTTAAATATGATTTTTTTTATCATTTACGAGGTGTTATATATTAGTTACAAATTTCAAATTATTAAGCACTTTTTTTGGTGAAATGAAATTAAGGAAATAAGCAACTAGTTACATGTAAAAACTAAAACTATTAACTTTATTCATGTCCAAGGTTTCTTGCATCTCTCTTGGAGGATAATCAAGTATATGTAAGTCTTCCTTTCTTTCAAGAGCCAATTTGGCTATAACGTCCATAGTCGGATTATTCTTCTGAGGTATATGTTTTACAAGTCACTGACCTTCATGTCATCTTGAATCAATTTAATAGCCTCCAAACTATCTGATTGGATTATCACCTTATCATGTCATCTTTTTCGGATGAGGCTAATACCATCCAAAATGCCCCATAATTCAGCGTCAAAAGTTGAGCACTTCCCCAAAATGGTGATTATATCTGAGAATCCAATCTCTATTTGCATTTCGCACAATACCCCCAACAACAGCAAGACCAGATCCTAGTGAAATAGTGCCATCGGTATTTAGGATAATCCAGTTTCCTATTTTTGGTTGGCCAAAAGCAAAGTCCTGACAACAAGTCGAAACATCTTTGAACACCATAGAATATTGTTTAGCCTAACTCTCTGAAATTTTAACAATCTCATTCGAATCCCAAGTCGTTTCTTGAAAGACAAATAGATTACGGTTCTTCCAAATATGCCAAGCGAGGATACCAAATAGACAGGCCTAATTAGCTCCTCCTACATGCATTTTTGAAAGATCCTGCAAATTAGAAATTAGCCAATCAGGTAAATTATTCAAAAAGAAATTCCTCTGTTGATTTACCGATATAACACTTAGCCAAACCATCTTTTGCTATTGAATAATCTCTAAGAACATGCAAGATATCTTCCAATTCATGACCACAAATTGGACATGAAGAATTAGTCCCAATCCCCCTCTTAACTCTTTCCTCGTTCGTGAGAATTCTTTGTTGCAGAGTAGCCTAAATAAAGAAACGCACTCTTTGAGGTCCTGGGTATTTCCATGCAATTTTCCATTTATCGTCTCTTGAGTTCCAAGAGTTTTCTTTCAGCCTCCTGTACGCACTTTTGACAGAGAAAGCACCTGTAGTCGAGTAACACCAAGAAATCCTATCTGGTCTCCCTAAAGGGTTTGGGGGTGGAATTCCTACAGTGCATTTTAAGAAATCTTTCGGTAGCCAAACACGAAAGAGTTCAAGATTCCATGGTCCTGCTTTTGTAGTCATTTCCTTAAAAGAAAAATCTAAAACTAAATTTGCAGTAGCATAAATGTGATTAATCAAGGGCCCTATGCCTGGAAGCCAAGGATCTAGCACCTAATTTTACTTCCACCGCCAACTGACCAGAAAATGTTTTCATGAAGAAAAGACTGTAACACCCCTTACCCGAGACCATTGTCGGAGTCGAGCACGAGGCATTACTTGACTTAACTTAAAAGTTCGGGGCATAAAAATTTACTTTTAAAAGTTATTTCACTGTTCATAATAAGGCTGTCCACCTGCGCAGAAGTCACTAAATCAATTATAACTCGAGATACGAAACTCAAAATTTAGATCCGTAAATTTTCCCTGAAACTAGACTCATATATATTTTTACCATGAATTTTTTAGAATTTTTGGTTTAGCAAATTAGTACAGTTTATTAATTAAAGTCTCCCCTGTTTCACTGATCGACTCTCCTGACCTCTCGTCACTAAAATTCAATTATCTCATTGTACAAACTTCATATAGTGTTTTCACTTGTTTCTAAAGAAAATAGACTCAATAAGGAATATATAAATATAAATTACAACTCATAAATATTTTTTTACAATTTTTAATTATTTTCCAAAGTTAGAATAGGGGATTCCGAAAACCCCTTTGACCTTGTCTAACTAAAATACAAATATCTCAGAATACATAATTTCTTTGTCTACACCGTTATTTTTCTATGAAAATAGACTCAATAAGATTTAATTCTATATCTCATACACCCTCTATTTCATTTTCTACTATCCTTGGTGATTTTTCAAAATCACGTCACTACTGCTGTCTCAAAACTGATTCACTACCAATTTTTACTTTTTCATGATTTCTATGCATAATTTATCACCTAGACATTTATAACAACAAACACCTTCATATTTGGTCATTTTAATAACTATTCATCATCAAATATTTACATATCATCTTTTGGTCATATCTTAAGAATATACAATCGAAATGACCAAGTCCCTATACATGCCATAGCTCAAAACATTTATCGTCTTAAAATACCGAGTTGTGGTGGTTGATAGTGTGAATGCTTTCCGACGTCTTCAAGATCCCGACTATGCTTGATAATACTATATGAAAGAAAAAGAAATAAAAGAAATAAGCATAAAGCTTAGTAAGTTTACAAGTAAATAAATAACAACATTTATCATAAACAATTATATTCATAAATTTTTATTAAGCATTAAGATCTTTAGTTTCTTCTTTACTTACTCTCTTACTCGTTTACTTACTTGCTTGCTTAACTTACTCTTTCGTTGCTGAAATTTCTTTTCTCAACTGATAACTGAAATACTCTTAATCTTATTAACTCACCTGAACTTGTCTATTAGGCTTTTACCTGAACATCGTCTATTTATTAGCCCGTTGAATCACTTGGAATACTAAGGATACTCGGTCTCCTGTCTGAATATAACATGCCAAAGCTATGTCCTAGACATAGTATTACATGGGATGTTTCTTGTACTGCTAATGCCATATCCCAGATATGGTCTTACATGAGAGTTCTCATATAGGTGCCCATGCCATGTCCCAGACATGGTCTTACGGGGGACCTCTCATCTCGGTGCCAACGCCATGTCCCAGACATGGTCTTACATGGGACCTCTCATCTTAGTGCCAACGCCATGTCCTAGACATGATCTTACATGGGACCTCTTATAATCTCAATGATGCCAATTTCATGTCCTAGACATGGTCTTACATGAGATCTCTTTACCCAAATGTCATGACATTTGTATCGATACATTCCTCATGTTTCAACGGGGCCTTTTAACACTGATTCTCTGTCACCTCATACTTAAGTCAACATTAGATATTTTCATGAAATAAATGCATAATTTCTGAAAAATAACAGCATTAATAATAATTATAAAAATATTGCATTTATTTACCGTAAACTTACCTCGATACAAAATATGATCAAATCTAGCACTTTAGTCCTCAACCTTTTTTTTCCCCAGTCTAACTCTGAATTTTGTTCTTCTTGATCTATAATAGAAAATTTAGCTTATTTAAAACTCACATTCAACAAAATAGTCCTTAAATCAAACTTTGACAAAATTTCAATTTTGCCCCTAAACTTTTGCATATTTACACTTTTGTCCCAAAGCTCGAAAATTAAACTTCATCCCTTATTATTATGTTTTATGACATGCTGAACATTTTTCCCTTCTATGGCAACATCAAATTCCCACTCTAACACTTACTTATGAACATTAGGTATTTTTACCGATTATGTCGTTTTACTCGTTTTCACTTAAAATCACTTAGCAAAAGTTGTTTAACATAATTTCAAGCTTCATATTCTACCATAAAATATCAAAATAAACACATTTCACCTATGAGTATTTTTCCAAATATGAACCCTAGGTTAAATTATTGCTAGAATAAGCTAAATCAAGTTACCGGGACTCCAAAAATGTAAAGAACATTAAAAACGGGGCTAGAACAGACTTACAATCGAGATTGGAAGCTTGAAAAACCCTAGCCATGGTTTCCCCTTGTGGAATTCGGCCATGGGGTTGAAGATGGACAAAAATTGGCTTTTAATTTTGTTTTTAATTCATTTTAATAACTAAATGACCAAAATGCCCTTAATGAAAAAGTTTGGAAACATGCCTAACCAAGTCCATTTTTGTCTACCAACTTAACCAATGGTCTAATTACCATATAAGGACCTCCAATTTAAAATTTCATAACAATTTGACACCTTTAACATGTAGAACTCAACTTTTGTATTTTTTACAATTTAGTCCTTTTGACTAAATTGAGTGTCCAAACGTCGAAATTTTCGAACGAAATTTTCACGAATTAATTTTATGAAATTTTAATCCATAAAAATATAATAAAATATTTTTTTCCTCATCGGATTTGTGGTCCCGAAACCGCTGTTCCAACTAGGCCCCAAATCAGGATGTTACAAAGACCAAGCTTTAGAAAGAAACCTCTAAAGGAACGAACTCCTACCCCTCACAATGTTCTCAGGTATATTCTCCTTCGTCCCATATTTTGAGCGAAATACACAAACCCATAAAGCATCAGTATTTGTAATTATATTATAACCAAGTTTCAAAAGGAAAGCAACGTTTTGATCGCGTAATTGCCTTATTCCAAGCCCTCCACAAGATTTAGGCTGACAGATTGAATTTCATTTCCATTAGAATAACCCCAAATAAAATTCCTCACCATGCATTCAATCTCTTCACAGATTTTTGCAGAGACCATCATAGATTGCATGAAATAACTAGGAATAGATAGAAGAACCGATTGGGCCAAAGTAACTCGACCCGCAAAAGACAACTTTTTGGCATCCCAATTCTACAATTTGTTATGAACCTTTTCCACCCAAAGTATAATGTGTTATTAGTGACACTTTGATGAAAAAGTGGAATGCCCAAGAATTTGCACTCGTTGAAAGCCAAACAAGTCACTAATCATTTTTGCTGTAGCCTCATCCACTCCACTTGAAAAAAAAACACTAGTTTTTCGAGTAATTATTTTATGACCTGAGAAATCACATAAGTGGTTCAAAATACCTTTATGAAGTCTACCTTGCTCCAAATTTGCTTTGCAAAAGATAACCAAATCATTTGTAACATCCCAAAAATTGGGGGTTAGTAGAAACAGGCTTGTAAATCGAGAGAGAGTAGTCATGCCTTGTTTTAAAAGTAAATATTGCAAAATTATTTCAAGAACGTGGAAAAATCCTAATGGTTAAAAGAAATATGAAAAAACATGTAACACCCTTAACCCGTATCCATCTCCAGAATAAGGTTATAGAGCATTACCGGAGTTTACAAATTAATTTACAGACATTTCATTTCATCAAGCATTCATATTTAAAATCAATCAAAATCAAAATATTAATGAGATAACATTGGCCAATTTCACTCATACACGTCATTATAACCAGAATCAAAACATCCAAAATTATCGATAGAATTAATGGATAGTGTGATAAACATTCATACATCCATTCAATGCATTATTCCCCTTTTTATCAAATATATCAATGTTTCATCAATTTTCATACAATGACCATTCAAATCATATTCAAATCAATAACATACATTTCAAGCATTTAAGAATATAATTCAAGTTACACGAACTTACCAAACTAAATTGCAGAAATACCAAAAATTCTGAGACATTTTGGTAATTTTCTATTTTCCTCGAATTTCCACCCAATCATGATCTAAATTAATATTTCATTCAATTTATTAATTTAAATGATAAAACAATTCATTTCATGCAATTTGGTCACTTTTTGACATTTTTACCAATTTACCCTTAAAATATTACTTTTATTCAATTTAGTCATTGAACCTAAAACATGCAAATTGACCATTTTTAATGAAAACTTATGCTAGTTGAATAATCATTTATTTTCCTCCTCCTCCTCTTCATTCCACATCCTTAATGTATAATATGCTTATATGTAACATTATCTATAATTCCATCATTTATTTATATATTAATTCAAAGCTGTCCACTTGAGTCATAATTACTAAATTATTTATATCTTGAGCTACGGAACTCCGAATTAAGATCCGCTAAATTCCTATGAAACTATACTCACATATCTTCTTACCATAAAATTTTCAGAATTTTTAGTTTAGCCAATAAGTACATTTTCTTCTTTAAAGTTTTCCCTATTTCACTGTTTAACAGTTCCGCCCCTCTTCACTAAAAATTAATTATATCTTTGTACAGAATTTGGAAGATGTTTCCATTTGTTTCTATTGAAAATAGACTCATTAAGTATTTTAAACATATAAATTTAAGCCTCTAATTATTTTTATTCAAATTTTTATGATTTTCCAAATTCAGAACAGGGGAACCCGATTTCATTCTAACCTTGTCTCACAAAATTTATTATATCTCATGATTTACAATTCCATTACTTACACCGTTTATTCTATGAGAAACTAGACTTAATAAGATTTAAATCCATATTGTTTTCATCCTCTAATTCAATTTCCACAATTTATGGTGATTTTTCAAACTTAACCTATTGCTGCTGTCCAAAACTATTTTAGTGCAAAATGTTGATTACTAAATTTATAACTCCCTTATTCCCTTTGTCTATAATATTTCCCATCATTTTTACTTATTTCCCTTCACTAATATATCAAGAACATAAGACTTTATTTAAGAAAACTCTACTATAACATCATTTCCATACTTTTTCAACAATAACAAACTTAAAAATATATTGAAATCTTGATGTTCTTTCCTTATGCTATTGATTTCAATCTTTAACTTGATTTTCTCTCTCCTCCAGTTTCTATTTCTTGAATCTAACTTGAAATTATAGCTCCCCAGTGTCTCCTTATTATTTTTCTCTCTTGGAAGCTATGGAAATTCTTTTGATTTCTAGGTGAAAATAGTGAATTTTTTGTGAAAGGACCAAATTGTAAAAAAAACAAAACTTTCTTTCTTCTCTTCTCTTCTCTTCTAACATTGGTTGCATGGAAAGATGATGATTTTTCATCATCTTTCCTCCCTTTTATATTAATCATTTAATAATAAAATAATACTAAAAATCTTAATAAAATATTAATTAAATAACATTTATCTAATTAATTAATTAAAAATATCACAAACATCATCATTACCTTCTAGAATTCTCTCTCTATTTGACCATTTTACCCTTTATAATATTTTGAAATTCCATCCTTGAGTCATCACTTAATTTGGTAAAATTGTAATTTAGTCCCTCAAAATTCTTCACCTTTTCAATTTGGTCCTAATTCATCCATTTTCCTTAGTTTCTAGATTATTCTACCCTTAAATATTTACACTATTGGTCCTTCAATTTTTTCGTATTTACACTTTAACCCCTTAAATTTTGAGTATTTACTCTTGGGCAACAAAACTTTTCTCACTTTTGCAATTTAATCCTTTCTTGAATTAATATGTCATAATATACTTCTCAATGTTGACATAACTCAATATTACCCTTTTTATCACTTTATTTCCTTATTTTACTATATCAAGGATATTATCTTACTTTCTTACTGTAGTAATTTCTGGGGTATTACAAAACATGGAAATTAAATGAGGTCCCAAGTTCGAATCATTTCCATTGCGAAACAATTTAATTTTTGGCAAAAATCCCTTATTTTTAATGTGTGTGCCACCTAACCCTTGTAACCCTAGGTATAAATGTTAATTTTCACAAATAATCAGCCTTGAATCCTCCTCCTCATTGCCCTATTCGTTCATGTCCTCCTCTCTCTCTCTCTTTTTGATTTTTTTTCCTTTCCTCCATTAATGTCGTTGCCTACACCTCCCATTTTACAATCTCTTTCTTTTTCCTTTTGCATCAAGATTGTGCACTATCTTATTTATTATATTCCTACCATTTATCTTCATCTAAATCAGCCCCAAATCTGAAATCTTGAACCCCAAGATCGATCCCGAACATTTCCAAGAATGTGTCATTGCCGTTTCGCTCTAGTAGCTTGGGTAAGATCTCTTTTCTCTTCAATTTCTTGATTAATATTTTCAATTAAAAACCAAAATTTCTAGATCTTGAATTTGGAGGATTTTAAATGATTTCAAAGGTATTTTTTCTATATTTTAATGAGATCTCAAACCATTTTAAAATTTAGCCCTAATTTTAGCCACCATGGGTAGTGGTGCGTGCGCCTATGTGCAAGAAAGGGGGCTGTTTTGTTTCTTGGGTCTTGCCAATATTTTTCTAGTATTAAATTGTGTTTTTGAACCCTTATAATCATCCTTCAATCAAATTTTAATTAGGGAGAGACGTTCTTGATCAATTAGCCAATCGAATCCCACAAATCGTGAAGCGTAAGTGCAATTAAGGGTAACTAGTTTGTTATTTTGACATAGTTGTTGGGTAAAGGTTATGAATTGATTAAATGAAGGAATTTAATCATTAATTAGCAACTGATTTTTTAGTATATTATTGAATTAGGTGCTAACCCAAACGACCCAAATCATCCGTAAAGGCAAAGAACGATTGTACGTACGGTTCATATTGATACAGTGTAAGGAATCTAACTAGTTTAGATTCAGAAAATAGTTATAATTTCAATGATTGGTTTGAACTCATAAGTGGGTGTTTGGGGGCTGATTTAATGGTAAATTTATTGAATTTATACTGAATTTTGGTTTAGGTTCATTTAAGGAATTATTAAGGAAAATTGGAAGATTCGCTAATGTGCTGCGAGGAAGTGAAAAACAAGGTGTGGATCCTAAACTCATAAAATTGTTTGAAAATGTTAAATATTATGTTATATTTGATAAATTAGCTTGTTGAATAGATTGACTTAATAGTCAAATTATTGATTTTGTGAGTGGCCGAACCAGGTATGTTTTGAGCCTTAAAATATTAACATGTTGGCAAAATTGCTAGTTTGATAGTATGAATATTTGATTGAGTTTGTAATTGCATATTTGAATACAAGAAATGAGAATGTTTGATTGAATGATATGATGTGTTGAGATATTAAGCTTATGTATGATT
Source organism: Gossypium hirsutum (assembly GCF_007990345.1). NCBI lineage: Eukaryota > Viridiplantae > Streptophyta > Magnoliopsida > Malvales > Malvaceae > Gossypium > Gossypium hirsutum. The sequence continues at coordinate 29,817,874 of NC_053446.1, forward strand.
TTAACGCATGAGATATTTGTTATATTGTGTACTGAAAAGGGTGCTATTTATGCACAAAGAAAATCTGTAAAGTATGTGAATTGAACGATATTGATTGATACCAACACAATGGTAATTTAAAAGATTGGAACACTGTTTCCATTTATTGAGAGCATGTGATTATTGGGGACATGATGAGCATGTCAAATGAATTTAAAAAGTATTGAGATATGATTATGTATGTGATTGTGTGACATATTGCATATGCATTGGGTTGGGATTTTGTGGTTGACGGAGGAGTTCCGTGGAGTACCGATGGCATCTTAAGCCCGCATTATTCGTAGTCAGTGCACTGCACCTGGAGCACCAAGGGGAATGGCGATTTATCACATTTTTACTGGCAACTTGTCTACATTTTTACTGGTAGAATTTTCTGCATATTGTTATCGGTGGTTTTAACCACAACGGGCTTAAGCCCATAATGTTTTGGAGTTCAAATGACAGGTTCTGGGGAACTCGTGGTTTGTAGCGGATGGTATGCGTGGGAACCTTTTTACATTACATCATGTGCACAACATATCCGAATGTTATTGATTTATGCTACTATTGTATTTTGTTATATTGAATGGTATCTAAATTAATGATTGTCACTCGAATGAATGATGACCCATGCTTATACACCGTTTGACATCGATATTGATAATGGCTATGTAATGATATGAAGTTCCAGTGATGGTTCTGTATTCTTCTCTTAATGCTAATATGTTTCACTGTATTTGATGTTTTTGTCTGTTTAAATAATTGTTTGACTCACACTGAGTTTTTCATAAGCTCACCCCTAATAGTGTTTAACTTTTAAGGTAAACCTCAAAATTAGGACTGGACTCAGCATTCGGAGAATCACTTTGGACCTTGGACTATTCTTAATAAGTATTATTAAGTCTTTATTGGTTTTAGCTTGTAATTTTTAATTATTTCTGGTTTGTGGCTTGGTAACTTTTCTTTTGAAGATTTTTGCATGCATGAATTATTCAAGCATAATAACCGGATAATGCATGATATCGGGCTTAAGAAAAATTTGATATTGTTTCCTAGTTTCCGCTGCATTGCAAATGAACTGTTTCTGAAAAACATATCGATAAGGCAACTAAGTTTCCAAAATGACTTGAAAAATAGTTTTTCCGCTGTATTAGTTTAACATCGAGTTTTTTTTCAAGAAGAGTGGCAAGCAAACGGTTTTTCTAAAACAACACTATCAACAATAAAATGAATCCTAAGCATACACGACCTAATGAATGAATGCTTTTAAGCTAACTCAAAATATAACTACGGTTTTCTCCAAAATTAGTTTATTTAAAATCCTCAAAAGTAACATAAGTTAGCTTAGCCATTTCGTTGGCTAACGTAGCATTCTTAATCTAGCCATAACGTCTAGGTCGGGTTTGGGTGGTTACATCGTCGGTAAAAAACAGATGAGAAAGAGCTAGCCTTGATCTGGATAAACGTATAGGACTCCAAATCCCATCTGAAATAGCTTTATGAATACCATGCCCAAACCATTTCATGCACAACACAAAGAGATACGAAGAAAGTGGACATCCTTGTCAAATTCCTCGAACTAGCCGGAATTTATTAGACGAGACTCCATTCCACAAAACCTGCAAAGTGGAGTTAGTGATAGTAGATATAATAACATTTCTAAGATAATTTGGAATACCTACTGCCTGTAAATAAATATCAATAAAGTCCCATCTCACACGATCATAAGCTTTCTCAAGATCAATTTTGATCGCTATCCACTTCCTTTTATTTCGACCTTGCATAGAGTGGATTGCTTCTTCCGCAATGATGATGTTATTAGTTATATTCTTACCAACTATGAACCCAACCTGCTTTTGAGCAAAATTATTAAGCATTTTAAATAACTACTGAATACACTTTTTTGTATTTACATTTTTATTCCCTAATACTCTATTTTGAATTATAATTTACTATCAATACAATTTAACTATAATAATAGATAATAAATCTATTTATTACGTACAATGTCAACAATTCATTTCATATTAAACCTTATTTGATAAGTTGTCTAATATTCATTTTTGAGCAAAATAATGTCATATACAACAATAAATACATTAAATAGAATTTATCTATTTCTTAATGTCAATGTAAAAGGTAATAGAAAATTTCTTAATATGAATACGGGAAATAAAACCACAACAATTAAAGAATAATTTATATAAAATAAAATCAATATTCAAAGTTCACCATTCTTTCTTCCATTTTATGCATGTATAAAGGCCTATAAATAGGATTTCTCCATCACACAAGATAAGAATCTAATATTATATATATAATAAGGAACCATTTTAGGAAATTTTGAGTTTTAAGTTAGTTCTTTTATTTATATTTAAAGTGGATCTCATATCTATATTTAATTTTTAATAGTAAATTATATTAATTAATAAATACAATAAATTAAATATTATTTTAATTTTCAGTTGGTTTTTCTAAGTAAGCAAATATATTATTTTATCTCATTTTAAATAAAAAGAAAATAATTATGTAATGTGCTAGAAACAAAATTTTTTTAACCTCTATTTTATTTTTAATAATTTTCAATATCAAAATAACAAAGTATATAATATTATGTATTTTACAATTAAATTTAAATAATAATATTTCAAAAAGTTATTTAATTGAAATTCGGACTAAGAGGAGCCAACGAGAAAAAAAATAAGTGATACTTATTTAATATACCTTCTCTTTTATTTTTTATAATTACTTTAATTAAATCAATCAAACTTAGGGTTAATTTTTTAATGGTAAACTATTAAAATAGTCACTTTTGTTTACCTCAGGTTACATTTTAATCATTTATGTTTGAAATGTTACGTTTTAGTCACTTACGTTAACGTGTTGTAACATTTTAGTCACTGAGCCATTAATTGTCATTAACGGTGTAACGGTAAGCTGACGTGGCATGTTAAATCATCATTTCAAACAAAAATTTCATGTTAAATTATACAATTGGTCCCAATATTTTTTCGTTTTGAGCAATTTAATTTTTTTATGTTCTTTTAACTTTCCTTTTTTTTCTTCATTTTTCATTCTCTTTTGCTTCATCCTCTGTTTTCCTCCCTTCTTCACTCTTTTAATGTAGTTTTTCTATTTTTTTTCATTTGTTAAAACTAAAGGGGAAGAAGAAAAGAAAAATAAAGAAAAAAATTAAATTGTTCAAAAAAATATAGATAGACTAGTTTTAACAAATGGAAAACATAGAAAAACTAAGTTAAAAAAGATGGAGAAGGGAGGAAAACAAAGGGAGGAGCAAAAGAGAATGGAAAAAAAAAGTTAAAAGAAAATAAAAAAATTTTAAATTGCTCAAGACGAAAAAATATGGGGATCAATTGTATAATTTAACCTAAAATTATTGTTTGAAATGATGATTTGACGTGCCAGATCAACTTACCGTTACACCGTTAACAGCAATTATTGACTCAGTTACTAAAATGTTACAATACGTTAACGTAAGTGACTAAAACATAACATTTCAAACATAAGTGACTAAAATGTAATCTAAGGTAAACAAAAGTGACTATTTTGACAGTTTACCCTTTTTTAAATGTTGAAACAATTTTTTATTTTGAGGGTTAATTTTTTTAATATGACTAAATTGATACAATATGTAAAAGTTTAAAGCTAAATTTATTATTGTACCAATTTTAAACAGTCACCTCACCCTTCCATTAAACAATTAATAGCACTTAATAGAAATGACTAAAAACCAAACTTGATTAGTTTAGTGAAAGTTTTTAAAAAAATTATAATTGAGTGAAAAAAAGAACTAGCATAATTAGATGACTTGTGTGGTATAATTTACTCAAAAATATATGAAGAGAAGCTTTTCACGATCATCGAGTTTATTGGTATTTAGAACCTTGTCGGGAAAAAAAATCTTGATCTCTTGAAGTTTTTAACTAGAAAAGTACTTTTAATATAATTTTTGTGGTTTTAAATTCGGTAAAAAAATTGGAAGTTACATTTTTCTTTTTCTTTTTATAATTTGATTAGGGTAGGAGATGAAAGAGAATTTGTTTTCATGTCTGTTTTTGACATTTTTTAGGTCCTAGGCGAAATAACAAACTAGACCCTTTTAAAAATATATAAAATATAATGCAATAAAATAAAATTATATACTAATAATTTCATTAAAATAAAACGTTTTATGGCATTAAGCGAATAATATATTTTTCTAACAAAATTTTTTTAAAAATATTTTCCATTCAATTTACTCTTATGTTATCAACTACAAAAACACAAAAAGAAAATCATAAAAAATGAGTTCTATGAGCATTTCGATATACAAAATCATTAATGATAATATCAACATCAATGTTTTTCAAAAAACTTCTCTTGATATTTTATTTTAAAATTAGTTACTACTAATAAAAGGGACAAAACTCAAAACTACACATGAATTTTGGTCTAATGTGTAATGTTATACATGACTATTAAGTGACTATCTTTTTTATTTTAAAAAATCATATTAGTAAACTTATTAGAAAATTGGACGAATTTAACAATTGAACCCGGATTTTAAAACATGAAATATAAAAGGATTAAATTTCAAATATATAAAAAGTATAAGGATTTAAAAGCATATTTTAAGCTATTATTTATATAGTATCTATTTCAGTTACACCTAAGTCACTGTTGTACAAATCTCGTACATTAGATTTTAAAAAAAAAACTTATATAAAAAAATCAATTATAAGTGGATATGGCGTGATGATTATCACAATAAGTCATAATTTTTTATTTTAATGCGTCGAAAAATATAAATTATGTATTCAAGTAAGAAAAAAAATATCTATTTATACTATTATTATTTAAGAATTTTACTTAACTATATGATGAATTAATTCAGCTTCAATTTAATTGTGAATTTATTAAAAAAGATAATCATTTTATATATTGTTATTGGAGTAAAAAATTCTATCTAGATTAATATCATTTGCTTTTAGAGTATAATGAAATAATAATTAAAAAAAATACTTGGCATTAGTTTAGATCTAGTTATTGAATTTTTTTACTCTATTAATATTAGACAAAAAAATCTATTACTTATACCAAATAACAAATAATATTTAAGAATCTTTTTATCTCAAATAAATATTATCTTTAAGTCATTATAAAGGTTTTCTTGAACCCTAAAAATTTGCCTTTCATATCACCTTTATGTTTAAAATATTATTTATTTTACCACATTTTATATAGCTTTTTGTATCAATTTTTAATGTAATGATTGAAGTAAATTTTTTATTGACGTCATCCACTTCATATTCCACACTACAATTACTTTAGAAAATATTTTAATTTGGTAATTAATTTGTAGGGTTTTTTACAAAAATATTATTAAAAAAATAAAAATTTACTAAAATGTTATAACTTTTTTTTATTTACCAAAATATATATAATTTTTTTTATTTACCAAAATATATCAAAAAAACCTATAAAAAAATCAGATCGATGTGACGGGACCTTGGTCACGCCAATGGTGTTGGCGGCACCAGTAAATAATAGGGGGGTCGGTTAGGGGGGGTCGCTGGTGGGGGGGCAGAAGGAGAGGGAAAGAAAGAAAGAAAGGAGAGGAAAGAAAGAAAAAGAAGGAAAGAAATGGAAAGGAGAAGAGAAAAAAAAGAAAGAAAGAAGAAGAAGAAAAGGAAAAGAGAAGAAAAAAGAAAGAAAGAAGGAAAAAAAAGGAAAGGAGAAGAGAAAAAAAAAGAAGAAGAAGAGGGAAGGAAGGAAAAAAAAGAAAAAAAAGGTAATTTTATTTATAAATTTAATTTTTTTGTAATATTTGTGTATTTAAAATTTATGTTATGTACATTATAGTTATTTTATTATTTTATTTAGCATATATATTTTATGAAATATATTTAGAATGAAAAAATAATGGTATGTACATTGTATGTTGATTAGGGATTTTTTTTATGAAATTTACTTAGGAATTTGAAATTAAAATTTTAGGAAAATAGCATTAAAAGTAAAATGACAAAGAAGTATGTTTAAGAAAACATAAAATATGAAAAGAAAAAACGGGAATTGTATATTTATCGAAAATAATAAAATGCTGAAAAAATGCGAAAAATGCACATGTAATAGATTTCAAACATAATAAATTGAAATAATGTAAAATTATAAAATAAAAAATTATGATTTTTTTAAAAAAATAAAATGCGGATAAAAAAATACGAACAAATGGCCGAAGTAAGAGTGTATTAGTAAATTTTTTTAAAAAATTCAGAAATAATTTATACAAATAATTGAAACAAAATGTACTGAAAAAATATAAAATAATAAAATACAAAATAATATAGTTTTATTGAAAGTAATAAAAATCAGGAAAATAATAATACGACCAAAGGGCAGGGGAAAGAGTTTATTGCGGGTTTTTTAGCAAAATATTACAAAAAAAATACAAAAATATTATAAACTTTTTCTTTATTTACCAAAATAATAGAGGGAAAAAAAGGGTGATGGAGGGAAAAAAAGGCGGCACAAATATGTGGCTAATTACCTTTTAATCCCTCCTTATTTATTATTTTCTTTTATTCCTCCTTAACACACTAAATTAATAAATTTCAAACATGATGCACTGAAATAATGTAAAATTATAAAAGACTAAGTTTATGATATTTTTTAAAGTAATAAATACGGAGAAAAAAATACGAACAAATGGTAGAAGTAAGAGTGTATTACTAACTTTTATAAAATTCAGAAATAATTAATACAAAATATTTCAAAGAAAATGTACTGAAATAATATAAAACAATAAAATACGAGAATAATATATTTTTATTTAAAGTAATAAAAATCAAAAAAATAATAAGAGCAAAGGGCAATGGTAAGGGTTATTTTTTTACACCAAATTAATTTAAATAACACACTAGAGTAATAAATTTCAAAAATTATGCACTGAAATAATGTAAAATTATAAAATTAGAAATTATGATATTTTTTAAAGTAATAAAATGCGGAGAAAAAATACGAATAAATGGCCGAAGTAAGATTTTTTTACTAACTTTTTTTTCAACTTGCAGGCATCGCAATGGGTCGATTGATACAAAGCGATATTAGACACATATCTGATGCGGCTAATAACGCGGTATGATTTATTATTTGTTAATCAGGAGTTCTATTTATTTAAAAACGATATACGCAGTATATACAAATAAATTATGTTATCGTAATATTTTTCTGTAATTTTACACTATCAGGACTCGTTCCGAGTATTAAGGGGCCGTGTGAGTGTTTTAAAGATAGCTCCGGATGCACGATTTATGCCGTACCTGGAGCTAGCCGGATTTGGGTCAGCATTGATCCGGTCCTCCGACTTGCGGTTTGATTTATTATCTGCGCTAGTGGAGCGGTGGCGTCCGGAGACTCATACTTTCCATTTTCTGTGCGGGGAGTGCACGGTGACCTTGGAGGGTGTTGCAGTGCAGCTTGGGCTCCCAATTGACGGGAGTCCCGTAACGGGAGTATATTCATTCACCGATCCGGTTGCAGTTTGCTATCAACTCCTAGGAGAGTCACCAGAAGATGGTGATAAATATTTTTTCGGTATAAAATTTACATGGCTAAAAGCCAAAATATGTGGATTATCAGCGACCGCCACTGAAGGTGAGTTGATGTGTGCTGCTCGAGCGTACATCATGCATATGATAGGGGCAGTACTCATGCCTGATGCAAACGGCGACAGTGTGCATTTGTCGTACTTGCCCCTGCTAGCTGATTTCTCCACTGCTAGGTCGTATAGCTGGGGTTCCGCCGTTCTAGCAACGCTGTACCGGGAGCTTTGTCGGGCGACAGAGCCGCAAGTTAAAGACATCGGCGGATGCCTTATACTGCTGCAGTCATAGGCGCTTTATCGGATGCCGTTTTTGGCACGCGTTAGTCACCAACCCTATCTGTATCCACTGCCACTCAGGTGATAAAATATAAATTGTCATTATTTGTAGTCATAATATATATGGTAATGTTACCAACCCTAAACTCTATACTATTTTTTGTAGGTGGACGACCCGTCCAGGCATCGAGAAGTTGAGTGATGTCCCGATATACCGCCTCAGGATTGAACAGCATGCCCGGGAAGGGGTAAGCTGCTATTCTAATATTTGTGACATCTATTCTATTTCTATATCTTACTCACATGTTATCAGTCGAACTCGTTACAATGTTATTACTCATGCAGTTTATATGGATGCCATACCGGAGGCCAGAAATTACAAATGTTGTACCCTCGTCCGCACTCGTTGATTCCCACATATGGTGTACTAACACACAAATTATAAATTTCAACGTCGTCGAGTGGTATCACGGCAATCGCGTGCTTCGGCAGTTTGGCACATCCAACCTATCCCGGGTCCGCCGTGCCAGTTGGGGGATTATCACGGCTTGACAAGGAGAGGAAAAGTTCAATTGGACTGGAGAATTAAGCACTGAAAATATGTCGCACTATGGAACGATCGATTGCGCCGAATTCCTCAGATGGTTAAACCCTTCCCTCTATCGGAGATGATGCAAATGTTATCGTTCCTAATAACATACCTCCGCAGATTTGTGAGGAAGAATTCCCAAGACTCCATGTTCTCTTTATCTACGATAGCAAATGCTATAGGGAGCATGTTTCTGTTACCGTCTTGAGCAACTGCAAGAAGCAATATCTGTGTATATTTTCCATACAGCCAGGTCCCATCCACCTGCACAAGTGGCTTGCAGTGGGGAAATGCCCACACACATGGATCGAACGTCCAGAACATCCGATGGAAAATCCTTTTTTCCAGCTGTAACTGGTCATCCGGGCCGTAATATGGACTTGTCTACAACTCAATCACAGTCCCCGGTACGTACTCCCGCATAGCAGCTATCCAACCTTGAAGCTCGTTATACGACGAATCATAATCCCCATACAGTTGCTCCATCGCCATCTGTTTAGCTATCCATGCCTTCCGATATGAGACTCGATACTGGAATCGTGCTTGCATTTCCGTAATGAGTACCGAAACTTTAATGGTCGGCATGTCCTTCACCATTGGCATGATACACGTACAAATAGTTTTCGAATCAAGTTTTCTATGATCTTCTGTCATACGTGTTGATGTGCATGTATGAGGACCAACAAATTTTCGTATCTCCCACATCTGAGAACTTCTAATGAATGCAGCTCGTACCCACCAATTGTAGCCTTCCGCTGCGTTCCAACACTCCCCAACATATATTGTCGGAATAGACACGGAGACTTTATAATCCACCGATATCTTCATGCTGTACCGTTTAATGGCATATACGCACTCTTCTTTACAGCTGAATCTCTGGCCTATGAATAACTCATCATCATCAGATGTTACGGCCAGCCCGTGAGAATGAACTATTTTAGGGTACTCCGAAAACTCAGCTACATACGCTGCGTCGGGGTCTATGAGCGACATGTGTGGCCCAGGATTATTGTGTATCACAATACGCCGCATCTGCTCCCCGACCGAAGAAGCGTTAATGCCTTCATCGTTGTTGACATCTTCATCGTCAATATCATTATGTACATCGTCCACATCGGGATCAGCGTCACTATCGACCTCTTCATTCCAGTGATCGCCACCACCTTCTTCTTCGCCGGCACCTTCTTCTTCACCACCAACCATGTCAACATCGGGTGTAATATTCAGGTCGATACCCATCCCACCCATAGTTGATTCACTATCAACGTATGATATTGGAGCCACCATCCGCGGTTCTTCAGCCCCGTCTTCTTCATCAGATGCATTAACATCTTCATTTTGCTCCATACCGACTAACTCAGCAAATAAGTGAATCGGTGCATTCTTCTCACTCTCATTCCCACAGTAGAGATCAATCATTGTCTCCACGTCTTCGTCGTCTACAAGTTCCATTTCGACGAATTTGACCGGATTTGTCGAAACTGGAAACTTGTAGAAAATTTTTGATACCCTTCTCCCACAACGTCTATGAATTTTTGCATTAATCCTTGCCTTCATTTCATCGAACGATACATTTCTATTAAATCTCATTGCTATTTGTTGCCGACATTCAAATACACATCCAACACTTGTTGTTAAGATGACTCCATCGAAATAAACGCATACAAGAAACTTAGCATCCATCTTCAATATTTAATCTGTCAAAAAAAAATCTCATAAAAATTCTCGAACGGTAACTAAATTACTTAAAAAAATTTAATGTTTAACCACTAATCCTTATAACTAACACACTAATAATATTAATAATTTTATACGAAAAATAATACACACTAAAATTATTAATTTGGTAAATAAAAATAATAAGTAACCATAATAATAATACTAGTTTTTTGCTAACAATAATATTACTAAGTTACATCTTAATACATTAATAACATCTTAATACTAACAACAACAACAACAACAACAACAACAATAATAATAATACTAACTAATACTATTATTTTGAGTTTTATTAATCTTAATAACTAAACTAAAACAAAAAAATATTACAAAATACACAAAATAATAGCAACAATATAATCAAAAAATTTAAAAAAAATACCTTCTTTTTCTCTCCTTTTCTCTTCTTTTCCACAGCAACTCTTCTTTTTTTTTCTCCCTTCAACTGGACAGATCTCGAATTTATAATACGAATAGTGCCGCTAATCAATATGGCACCATTGGTGCCACCAATGGTTTTGGCACCTTTGGTGCCACCAATCCCATTGGCATGACCAAGGTGCCGTCACATCGGTCAGATTTTTTTTTTGCAGGTTTTTTTTGTTTTTTTATATATTTTGGTAAATAAAAAAATTATATATATTTTGGTAAATAAAAAAGTTATAATATTTTGGTAATTTTTTTATTTTTTTATAATATTTTTGTAAAAAACCCTAATTTGTAACTTATGTTATTATTATTATTATTATTATTATTTTGTGTTATTTATATAAAAAGAATCCCGATTTTTTATCGATGCATATGATTTAATTAGTTAAATATGTCGAAAATAAAAGTTAATCGGTAAAATATGTCATTTAAATTTAAAAAAATAGGTCGTTTTTGAAGAGAGTGTATCAAAGTGTATCTAATTCTTTAAGTTGTATTTTTTTGACTTTTTTAATACAATTAGTTTCTTTGATCAAATGATTAAATGTTAAGGCCAGTTCTTCATTGCTTAAAAAAAACACTTCTGACTCCAAAAGCACTTTTGAAGGAAAAGCTATGAAGAACAAGCGCTTTTGGCTGAAATTTTTAGTTTTTCAGAAATACTTTTCAAAAGCACTTCTGAAAAGGAGTTGAAAAGGAGAAGCTAAAAATTTTAGCTTTTCCTCTCCCAAAAGCACTTTTGGTGCTTAATTACTTTTTCACCTCTCCAATAACATGGTATTTTTATTTTTTTTCTTGGTGCTTAATTACAATTGTGTTAAAATCATTAATTAAAAATAAAAAAATATTTTTTAAAATACTAATTACAAATATTTAATGGTTATATTTAAATATTTAAAATATAGTTTATATATTCTAATTAAATTTTATAAATAATTAATATTTATTGCTTAAAATATTTAAAATTTATATTTCATATATTAAAATATTAACAACAAGTTATAATAATTTTTTATATTCTTACTAAAATATAATAATATTAACTAATTTAAATATTATTTAAATGCATATTTGTTACTTGATAATAACATGTCTAAAATAGACATTTTATTTCTCAAAATCACTTTTTGACAGCAATGCTAAACACTCAAAATTTAAACAAAACTTTTCAAAAACACTTCTCAAAAGCACTTTTCCACAGTACTTTTCAAAAGCACTTTTCAAGTAGTTTTGTCATTGAGTCCCAAGTTCAATTCGTCTTCCACTTCTACTTACATTTATATTTTTTATTTTAAATTGTTTTAAACTTTTTTATATTTTTAATTAATATTTTTAATATATTATCTCTATTGATTAAATGGTTAAATAATAATGATTTCATCTTTGATTTTTGGGTTCAATTCCTCTTCTACATATTTGTAATTTTTATTTCATGATGTTTCAAGCTTTTTTTTTAATTAATAAATATATTGTTTTCAATTTTTTTATTTTTAATTCATCTTTTAATTAATAACTCTTTTATTTATAAAATCAAATAATTATTACAAATATCATTATTTTTAGAAAATATAATTTTTATATGTGTAATATTTACTTTCCAATCCATATCATGAGTGTAGTAATTTTAGTATTATATATTTTTGTCTGTGTGTTTAAAATATTTCACATTATAAACATAATGATGTGTGAAATAATTAATTGAAATATTTCACATATAAAAATATTTGAAATATCATACCCACATGGTAGATGAAAAAACAATGATATTTGAAATATTTTACATATAAAAATAATAATTATATTTGAAATAATTATTTCATTTTATAATATTAGAAAGTCACCATACCTGCAATATTCGTGGAGAAAATAAATATTTGACATATAAATAATATATATAAAGAAACATACATCAAAAATATTAGTTGATGTATAAATGTATTTTTAACATAATGATATGTGTATAATATATATTTTAATTATATAATTACATATTTTTTATTTGATTTTATGATTAAAAGAGTTATTAATTAAAAAGATGAAATAAAAAAATTGAAAACAATATATTTATAACTGAAAATAAAAAAACTTGAAACAACGTGAAATAAAAATTACAACTGTGTTTAAAAAAGGAATTGAACATGGGACTGGAGGATAAAATTGTTATTATTTAACTATTTAACCAAATGAGTTAATATGTTTAAAGTTTTAATTAAAAATAATAAAAAACTTAAAACAACATGAAATAAAAAATATGAATATGAATGAGAGAGGAATCAAATTTGAAACTCAAAGACAAAACCACTAACATTTAACTATCTTACTGAAGAAACTAATTATATTTAAAAAAAATCAGAAAATTCGACTTAAAAGGAAAGCGCACTTAGTTGAACGCGCTTTCACACTCTTTCTCGAAAAACAATTTACTTTTTTAAATTAAAAAAATTAACCTATTTTATTAATTAAATTTTATTTTCTGTGCTATTTTAACCCATGCTTAGCTTCCCCAAAAAATAAAACTACCGACAAGTCAATTGTACCTCAAAAGAAATAAGTGGTGTTTGCTAGGTTACGGCTATTGCATTTAGTATATAAAGCTAGTTAGCTGACACAATTTACTACTTTTATGTTGCATCTCTTATACCTCATATTTAACTGTTGCATTTTTAACGTTTTACATTGAAAAAAATTCACTATAATTTTAATGTTAGATCTCTTGTAATTTAATAGATTTAGCTGCCAAGCATATTCCTTTAAAATTCATTATAAAATCTATTTTTATATTTTAATATTAAAAATTTCATCTCCCAAATAGAGTTAAGTAATGGAGTAAATAGGGGTAAGATAGTATTTTTATTTTCACTATTAAATTTATTTTTATAATTATAATAGTAAATATACAATATATTTAGCTGCCAAGTATACTATTTTAAAATTAATTATAAAATTTTGTTATATTTTAATTTTAAAAACTTCAGCTCCCAAGTAAAGTTGTTAGAGTAAACAGGAGCATGATAATCTTTTAAAATTCATTATTATTTCTTTAATAACCAAATATGGTAATTTTAAAGTTATAATTTTGTGTCTAAAATTTAATTATTGCATTATGAAGGGCAGTTTACAATGATATATTTTTAGTTTGTGAGCTAATAATTTTGGAGGTTATAATTTTACATTTCTTGGAGGTTAGAATATTAGAATTCTTTCCACTAATTGCAGGTTTTAATTTTTTGCAAGGGTTATGTTAAGTTTTTATTGGAGGTTACAATTGTTTCTTTTAAAATATTTTGGAGAAGTTATTTGGAGGCTACATATGCATATAAAAACTCTTCCTATGATTTGTTTGCTGTATTTTTTTGACATAATAACTAGGAATATTCATAGTCCATCCTCAATTCATTAATAGAAGTATAATCGATATCCTCTTGCATTGACAATGATTCTCATACTAATTGAGTTAAGAATCAATCATCAGCATGTAGCTATTTTTTAAATAATATTTCTTATGGATTTAAGCTATATATTAATGTATTTTTTATTCTTATTTAAAATAAATATATTGTATTATCCACTAATATTTAGTTCAATTATTCTTATATTTGTTGTATTGATTTTATATTATATGTAATATTTTCATAATTGAATCGGTGGTTGAACCAGTAAAAATGAAAAAAAATATTAAAATAATAAAAATTGAATCAATTGTCGGTTTAATTGATTTTTTTAACCTGATTCAATCGGTCCTATTGGTTCGTAGCTCAATTGGTCCAAAATCTTTCTCCGAATTGGTACCTCGCTCAATTCCCAATCCAACTAGTCTAACCAGACAATTCAGTCTAATTCAAATTACTATAATTATATGAGCTATTATATCCTTTAATGGTTTTTCAATTGAACTCTTTTATAATCTCTAAAACAATAAAAATTGGAAGATAAAATAAATCCAATTTAATGAAATAATTTTTCATAAATAAGAAATACATTTTTATAAATAATTTTCATTTAACTATAGTAGTAGTATAAGTCAAACCTATCAAAACGTACATATTTAAATAAAAAAAAACAAATGGGGAAATATTAATGTCAATATAATATCATTTTATATATCTCTTAAATTTTGTTTGAGTTTTCTTTTTCTATAGTTACTTTTAGTATGATAGGTCATTTAAAAAACTAATATGGTAGACCAATCCAGTTTGTCTCTTGACACGTTCTCGTCTTTTATTCTAACATGTTTTTTTTAATTTTATATTTTAGATTTTTCTAGAAAAGTCTATTTTCTTCGTTAGTTCAAATCAATTTGAGTGTTTGCTTTTTGTTTCTTTTTTTCTGAGTGTTTGCTTTTTTGTTTTCTTTTGAGTGTTTGTGAGTTTGTGAGTTCGTCAGTTTTTTGGGTTTTTTTTTATTACTATGGAGAGGTTTATGGAAAATCTACGAATCGACGATGAAGAGGAGGTGTGATGGAATAACAATGGAGATCAGAACCCCGAGCAATAGACATACAATTTATGTCTGGTGGGATGTTGCTTAACTACTAGTATGGTTCATTTTTCGGCTTTGCAGACCACAATGGCAAACCTTTGGCACGCTTTAAGAGGGGTCCAAGTCTCAGATTTAGGGGATAAGCATTACCTTTTCAAATATTTCCACAAAATGGATATTGAGCGAGTGGAAAATGGTGCCCCGTGGACCTTCAATAACCATTTATTGATTCTTCATCGATTAAAATAAGAGGAAGATCCATTGTTATTTCCCTTAGTATTTGCAAACTTCTGAGTTCAAATGCATGACTTACCATTGGGTTTCTTCTCGGAGAGAATGACAAAGCAGTTTGGTGACTTTCTTGGTACTTTCATTGAATATGATATGAAATAGGGGAATGGTGGTGGGAAGAAATTTATGAGACTTTGTGTTCAATTAGACGTGCGAAAACCCTTAAAAAGGAAGAAAAAGTTAATAATTTCACCTACACGTCATATTTATGCCAATTTCAAATATCAGAAATTATCTCTGTTTTGTTCTGTAACGCCCCAAAATTTTAATAATTTAATTGTGAGAATTTGCAGTAATTAGATTTCTGTATCTGTGGTTTTGTGCTCTGCTTTTGTGTTTTAGGTTTGGAGTTCTAGTGGTATCGTTAAAAGTTTTGTTATTGTTTTTTTTAAAAAACCTTCATCCACGTGTTTTGTAGTTAAGTCCAATTCCTGGTAAATCAGTGACAATAATGAGCCTGCTGGTTCACTGGTTAAGCATTTTATATTCTGTTTGATTCTGAGTTCGAATCCCATCATATGTGTTAGGAAATATATTTTTGCAAATGCCGGAAGGTAGGTTGGTGGTTAACTTAAAATAGTCTGAAGAATTTCTATCGTGCCTTCTTCTTTGTTTTTCAAAAGTTTATTTTCTTTTCCGGTTCTCCTTCTGTTCTTTTGTTTTTCCTTTTACGGTATTCAATTCAGTGTTAATTGGAAGTTCTTCATTTCTTGTAAGGTCGACTGTGTGATTATTAAGTAAGTTTCGTCGTTAGTTTTCTCTCGTTTTGTGAGTTTCATAGTGTTAACAATATTCTATCGAAACGGGATTTTGCTCGGTTGCTTGAACGTTCTGTTTAATCATTCGATTGGCTACATTTTTAGGCGAAGATATTGCAAGAGACGTTATTTTGTCGTGTTAGTCTAATTTCGTTTGTTTCGTGCGAGGTGAGTATGCAAATTGAGTTGGGATTGCGTCGAAACTTTCGACATGATCTTGGCGATAGGTTGATTTTGCTAAAATATTGAAATCGATGGTGTAATTGATTGTTGAATGATTAATTAGGTTCCAGGTAGTCTCCGTGTTGTTTCTCCGTCAAAGTGAAATCAGGTGCGTACCAGAAACCTTAATTTTACAAGTTTCGGGTCGCTGGAAATGGTGGTTGTCGACACCACATGGCCAGACACACAGCCTTGTAGCAGGCTGTATGGTTGGCCGTGTAACTCACTGTTTATTCGATTTGAGGCCACACGGGCAAGACACACGGCCATGTGTCTAGGCCGTGTGTGGCCATATTAGTGTATAGTCCACTTGGCCAGGGACACGGGCTTGTGTTCAGGCCATGTAACTCACTATTTGTGGTACAAAGCCACACGACCAGGGACATAGGCATGTGCCCAGGCCGTGTAACTCACTGTTTGTGGTACAAATCCACACGGCCAAGGACACGGGTGTGTACCTAGGCCGTGTGAGTCATACGGGTAGGGACACGGACATGTGTCCAGGTCGTGTAACTCACTGTTTATGCTTCAAAACCATATGGGCAAGGCACATGGGTGTGTGACCTGGCCGTGTGGCATGTTATTGGGGCCCGAAACCTATTTTTGAGGCTGAAAATATTACTTAACATTGATACTGGCCTCTTCAATGTACGAGTGATTGAATTTGATTATATGAGAATTGTCTGATACTCTGAAATTGATCTGTGAGCAACTTAGTTATATGTACACTATAATGCTTATTCTAATGTTTAACTATTTTATTTAATTACGAAATTAATTAGAATAACTAAATACATGATACGAGTATTTGTGTTATGCATTGGCATGGGTTGGGATATTGTGAAGGAGGAAGAAATCTGTTCTAAAATCGTGGCTACGCCACAATGAGCATAAATCTGATTCTGGCGCTTGTCGCATACTGAGCTAGTAGCTAAGTTACATTTCTATATAAGTGTCAACGAACACTTTAAGGTGTGCAGGGTTGGTTGGGCATTGAATGTCCTTAATGGTGTGTTGGGATGGCCGAAGACGGTGTGTAGTGAACGGGGATAGGAATATTGCATCTGAATCTGATCTGTATCGTATATGAACTGAAATTGCATATATATATGTAACTGATCTGCTCTGAATCTGAATTGAAATTACTTCTGTACGAACCAAATCTCTAAATTTGGAACTACTCTATAAATGAGCATGAATTGAATAAATTTCTTTTACGCACTGAGTTCACAACTCATTTTGTTATTGGTTGGATTTCAGGTGGTTCCCAATCTTAAACGGGTCAACACCGCGAAGCTCGGTCAAACGTTTATCTTTCTTTAAGTAGTAAATTAGAAGTATACTATAATAGTATGACTTTGGAAGACTATAACCTTAATTAGCTTTTGGGATGAATATTATGTGATGCATGGTTTAATTTTATTGTGTGGTTTGTATGGTAATTGATGATTGATGATGTAACTCTCTAAATTTGGGCTGGACGTCTAGGCCAGGTTTAGGGTGTTACATGTTTCATTTGTGGTGTATTAAGTCATGGTGATATTTTCTACCTAGTTCGTATCAATAATGGTGGCTAGGAGATGCTGCTGGGATGGGATTTATCATTGAGGGCGTAGCCGAGGAGGACATTAGTAGGGAGTAGTGTTTGGCTGCAGAAAAAGGGGAGGGTGAGCTTTACAACGCAAATTTGGCAAGACAAGATTCAAGGAGGGATTATGGAAAGGACAAATGGTAAGGAAATTGGCAACAAATTAATCCTATCTTAGGATTTAATTTAGAAGGACTTTCCAAAAAAGATGAGTTGACTAAAGGTGGTTTGTTTAGTGGGTTGGGCTTAGTCTATATGGAACATGATTTAGAGGACAACCCTTTTCAAATTGGAGAGGGGAAGAAGTAGCCCAGGCCCACCTATTTAAGTTTGAATGGATCGAGTTCTCATTCAGCTACAATTGATGATGGTGAGGATGTGTAAGCCTTATAGATATCGGCGATTGCCATGGGGCATGCTGGTAGGATGCCATGAAATTAATATGCTGGAACGCTCGCAGTTTGGGGAATCCATAAAATTTTCATCGTCTTCAGCACATCTTGAAATTATATAATCCCCAAATTGTCTTTTTTATGGAGACAAAAATTTCTACTAGTAGGATGTAAAATGTGAGAATGAAGTGTGGTAATTTATGTCGTATTGATGTAGGGGCTGAAAGATCAAGAGGTGGTTTAAGCTTAGGATGGAAAGTAGGTTGTTCAATGATACTTCGAAGTTATTCAAAAGACCATATTGATGTTGAAATCAACGAATGTCCGGGAAGTCATACTTTGAGATGAATGAGATTTTATGGATCCCCGTATAGTCGAGATAGAGAGAGGACATTAAATAGGCTGAGAAGCTTAGGACGATCTCATAATTTGCCTTAGCTCGTAAGTGGTGACTTTAATGAGATTTTATTTTCCCATGAGAAAAAATAAGGCATTCCAAGGGATGAATGACGAATGAAAGAGTTTCATAATGTATTGGAAGATTGTGAATTCTAGAATATAGGCTACACAGGGCCTTGGTTTACATGGGAACGTGGAAATTTGCCGGAGACAAACATAAGGGAGCATCTTGATAAAGGTGTTGCTATTGCTGAGTGGGGGCAACTTTTCCCTAATTTCTCTTTGAGTCATCTATCTCATTCTTTTTTCGAGCACTGCCCATTACAAATTCAAACAGATCATGATGATTTTAGGAGGCGTAAAAGGTTTTTCAAATTCAAAGCTTGGTGGGGTATGGAGGATTCTTGCGAGGAAAAAATTAAAAACATTTGGGAGTCCAATTCTGGGCCATTACCTGATAGATTAAAGGCGACTATGGTGGGTCTTCATCATTGGGTGAATAAAGTAAAATAAAAAAAGAGTGTTTTAACGAAAAAGCTTAACCAACATCTTGAGGAGTTGGATAACCAAGAAAGAACTGATGAAATGTTAGTTGAGATAATTGATGTTAAGATGAATTTTAATTTCGAGGCGAAGAAAGAAGAGTGTTATTGAGAACAGAGAGCACGAGCCAACTGGTTAAAATTGGGTGATAAAAACACCTCATTTTTCCACAAGTTTTCTTTTTATAGGCAACATTTTAATAGGATAAGGGGCTTGTGGAATGAAGAAGGTCGAATGGTCACTGAAGCTGCTAAATTAGAGAGTGTGGCGTGGAGTTATTTTATAGATCTATTTTCCACTAAAGATATTAGGGACACATCCCATTGATTGTCAGGGGTAAATAAGTGTGTTATCGATTGTATGAATAATGCTTTGACGTTAGAATTTCAAGCGGAGGAGGTGTATGAAGCTTTGAAGACTATGGGACCAAAAAAAGCCTCGGGAGAGGATGGTTTTCTAACTTTCTTTTATCAAAGATATTGGCACATTATAGGAAAGGATGTCAGTAATTTCTATTTGGACATTCTTAATAGAGGCACATCAATGGAGATGATAAACAAGACTAATATTGTTTTGATCCCAAATATTGGAAATCCCACCGGTTTGAAAGATTTTCAGCTAATTAGTCTTTGTTTCAGTGTTGTACAAGATCATTGCGAATACAGCAGCGAACCAATTATAGAAAATCCTAAATTCTTGCATTGATGAGGCACAAAGTGCTTTTTTACCTGGTCAACTTATTATAGATAACGTTTTCCTAGCTTACGAAGTGTTGTATGCTTTTAAAAAGAAGAGGCTAGGGAGCAAAAGGCAATTGGCTTTGAAACTAGATATAAGCAAGGTCTATGATCAGGTAGAATGGATTTTTATTTAAATGATGATGCTAACAATGGGTTTTGCAAGATCTTGGGAAGATTTCATTATGGGTTATGTCAAATCGGTGTCTTATTCAGTCACTATAAATGGTGAATCGGGTGAGCCTTTTAAGCCTGGACAGGGTTTGCGGTAAGGGGATCCCTTAAGCCCCTATTTATTCTTATTTTATGGAGAAGGGCTTTCGACACTTATGAGACTTGCAAATTAGAAGGGCTTGGTGCAGGGAGCAGGAATTTGTCAAAGAGGGCCACAAATCACCCACTTGATCTTTGCTGATGATTGTATACTATTTGGAGATGTGATGAGAAAGGGTGTTAATGTTATAAATAGTATCCTAAAGGAGTATGAAGATGTCTTGGGGAAATGTATCAATTTTGATAAATCTGTAGCATTTTTTAGCTCTAACACCTCGAGTGAAGGAAAATATTTGGTCTCTCAACTGCTTAATGTATGGGTGGCCACTGAACCAGAAAAATATTTAGGGTTGCCAAATATTGTTAGTAGGGGAAAATGACAGGCTTTTTAAGGCTTGAAGGATAGAATGAAAGGAAAAATTAGCTGATAGAGTATTCAACACCTCTCGGAAGGTAGAAAGGAGGTATTTGTAACATCTCGATTTTGGGCCCAGTAGGAACAGTGGTTTCGAGACCACAAATCCGATAAGGAAAAATTTATTTTTCTTATATTTTTATGGTCTGCTATTTTACAAAATGATTTCGTGAAAATTTCGTTCGAAAATTTCGACGTTTGGGCACTTAATTTAGTCAAAAGAACTAAATTGTAAAAAGTGCAAAAGTTTAGTTCTACATGTTAGTGGTGTCCAATTGTTATGAAATTTTAAATTGGAGGTCCTTATATGGTAATTAGACCATTGGTTAATTTGGTAGACAAAAATGGCTATGGTTAAGCATGTTTCCAAAGTTTTTCATTAAGGGCATTTTGGTCATTTAGTTATTAAAAGAATTAAAAACGAAATTAAAAGCCAATTTTTTTCCATCTTCAACCCCATGGCCGAATTTCACAAGAGGATACCATGGCTAGGGGTTTTCAAGCTTCCATGCTCAATTGTAAGTCTGTTCTAGCCCCGTTTTTAATGTTTACGTTTTTAGAATCCCGGTAGCTTAATTTAGCTTATTCTAGCAATAATTTAACCTAGGGTTCATATTTGGAAAAATACCCATAGGTGAAATATGTTTATTTTGATGTTTTATGGTAGAATATGAAACTAGAAATTATGTTAAACAACTTTTGCTAGTCGATTTTAAGTGAAAACGAGTATATTGACATAATCGGCAAAAATACCTAATGTTCATAAGTAAGTGTTAGACTAAGAATTTGAAGTTGTCATAGAAGGGAAAAATGTTCAGCATGTTATAAAACTTAAGAATAAGAGATAAAGTTTAATTTTCGAGCTTTGGAACAAAAGTGTAATTATGTAAAAGTTTAGGGGCAAAATTGTAATTTTGTCAAAGTTAGATTCGATGACTGTTTTGATGAATGTGGGTATTAAATAAGCTAAATTTGCAATTATAGATCACGAAGAACAAAATTCGGAGCTAGACTGGGGAAAGAAAAAGATTGAGGACTAAAGTGTTAGATTTGATCACATTTTTGTACTGATGTAAGTTTACGGTAAATAAATGTAATATTTTGATAATTATTATTAATACTGTTATTTTTCAGCAATTATGTATTTATTTCATGAAAATATCTAATGTTAACTCAAGTATGAGATGACAGAGAATCAGTGTTAAAAAGTCCTGTTGAAACATAAGGAATATATCGGATACAAATGTCATGACATATAGGTAAAGAGGACCCATGTCAGGCCATGTTTGGGACATGGCGTTGGCACCAAGATAAGAGGTCCCATGTAAGACCATGTCTGGGACATGGCGTTGGCACCGAGATAAGAGGTCCCATGTAAGACCATATCTGGAACATGCGTTGGCATCGAGATTAGAGGTCCCATGTAAGACCATGTCTAGGACATGGCATTGGCACCAAGATGAGAGGTCTCTCGTAAGACCATGTATGGGACATGGCGTTGGCACGACATGGCATGGGCACCGATATGAGAACTCCCATGTAAGACCATATCTAGGATATGGCATTGGCAGTACAGGAAACATCCCATGTAAGACTATGTCTGGGACATAGCTTTGGCATGTTATATTCAGACAAGAGACCCGAGTATCCTTAGTATTCCAAGTGATTCAACGGGCTAGAAAATGAATTAAGTTACATGAAAGTTCAAGCAAAAGCATGATATCTAGATTCAAGTGAGTTATAAAGGATTGAAAATATCTCAGTTGTCAGTTGAGAAAAAGAATTTCAGTAAGTGAAGAGTAAGTTATAATCGTGAGTTATTTAAGCAAGTAAGTAAAGAAGAAAGTAAAGATTCTAGTGCTTGATGAAAATTTATGAGTATGATGTTTTATGATAAATGTTGTTATTTATTTACTTGTAAACTTACTAAGCTTTATGCTTACTTCTTTTATTTCTTTTTCTTTCATATAGTATTATCAAGCATAGTTGGGATCTTGAAGACGTCGGAGAGCGTTCACAGTATCAACCACCACAACTCGGTATTTTAAGACGATAAATGTTTCGAGCTATGGCATGTATAAGGACTTAGTCATTTCAATTTTATATTCTTACATTATGACCAAAAGATGATATGTAAATATTTGATGATGAATAGTTATTAAAATGGCTAAGTATGAAGGTGTTTGTTGTTATAAAAGTCTAGGTGTTAAATTATGCATAGAAATAATGAAAAGTACAAATTGGTAGTAAATCAATTTTGAGACAGCAGTAGTGACATGATTTTGAAAAATCACCAAGGATAGTAGAAATGAATTAAAGGGTGGATGAGATATAGAATTAAAGCTTATTGAGTCTATTTTCATAGAAAAATAACGGTGTAGACAAATAAATTATGTATTCTGAGATATTTGCATTTTAGTTAGAGAAGGTGAAAGTGGTTTTCGGAATCCCCTATTCTGAATTTGGAATATCATTAAAAATTTTAAAAAAATAGTTATGAGTTGTATTTTATATGTATAGATTCCTTATTGGGTCTATTTTCTTTAGAAATAAGTGATAACACTATATGAAGTCAGTACAATGAGATAATTGAATTTTAGTGATGAGAGTGCAGGACAGTCAATTAGTGAAATAGGGGAGAATTTAACTAATAAACTGTACTAATTGGATGAACCGAAAATTTTGAAAAATTTATGGTAAAAAGATATATGAGTCTAGTTTTAGAGAAATTTTACGGACCTAAATTTTTAGTTTTGTAGCTCGATTTATAATTAATTTAGTTACTACTGCACAGGCGGACAACCTTATTATGAATAGTGAAATAACTTTTAAAAGTAAATTTTTATGCCCCGAACTTTTAAGTTAAGTCAAGTAACGCCTCATGCTCGACTCTAGAAACGGTCTCGGGTAAGGGGTGTTTCATTTTATTGGTATCAGAGCAGGTTCAGTCTGTTCTCGAAATATTCAGTATGAATAAGAGTCTAGCTATACATGTCATACTTGTATTTTGATAGTGTGACGACTCCTGACGATTTTAAAATGTTTTCTTTTATAGTTATGGATCCCGAACGAGTTGGTGCAGATGATGTAGAAAGTAACGCGCCCGCTTCTGCAGAAGGGACGGTGCCACCAGATGGTAGTGAAATGCCCGTTACAGTTAGTCAGGGAGGAAGGGCTCGAAAAGTCTTCTTCCAAGCTATGAATGAATGGTTTGCCGATTTTGTTCGTATGAATCCAGCTATTAGACCTCCACCCCCTCATGATTTTCAGAAAGGCCATCAGTTGATAAGATTAGAAAACAAGGGGATGAAGAGTTTCAGGCTACTAAAGATGATGATGTAGAGAGAGCAGAATTTTGGCTTGAGAATACTATTAAAGTATTTGATGAGTTATCCTGTACACCTGAGAAATGTTGAAGTGTGTTGTCTCACTCCTTAGAGATTCAACCTATCATTAGTGGAAGACTCTTGTGTCAGTTGTACCGAGTGAGAGAGTTACTTGGGATTTCTTTCAGGAGGAGTGTCGTAAAAAGTATATCAGTCAGAGGTTTATTGACCAGAAAAGAAAAGAGTTCCTTGAGTTAAAGCAGGGTAAGATGACTGTTACTGAGTATGAACGTGAATTTGTCAGACTCTGCAAGTATGCTCGAGAGTGTGTATTTACAGAAGCTATTATGTGTAAAAGATTTGAGGATGGGCTCAATGATGATATCCGACTGTCAATTGGTGTTCTAAAGATAAAAGAGTTTGTTGTTCTAGTTGATAGAGCCTGTAAGGGAGAGGAGTTGTTAAAAGAAAAAGAAAAGGGAAAAGCTAAAATTGAAGTTCAAGACTTGAAGAAAAGGTAGATGAGTCAGATAGTTCTCTTGCTATGATTTTCGTTATGTCTGCTAAGAAATGTTTGAGAAAAGGGTATGAAGCTTATCTTGCTTTTGTATTGAATACTAAAGATCCAGAGTTGAAAATTGAATCAATGCCAGTAGTTTGAGAGTTTTCCGATGTGTTTTCGGAAGAATTGCCAGGTGTGCCTTCTATTAGAGAAGTTGAGTTTGGTATTGAGTTGATTCCAGGTACCACTCCTATTTCTATTGCTCCTTATAGAATGGCTCCGATGGAATTGAAAGAATTGAAAGCTCAGTTTCAGGAATTAACTAATAAAGGTTTTGTAAGGCCTAATTGTTCTCCGCGGGGTGCACTAGTGCTTTTTGTGAAAAAGAAAAACAGTTCGATGAGGTTGTGTATAGATTATCGGTAGCTAAACAAAATAACAATAAAAAAATATCCACTACCTAGAATTGATGATATGTTTGACCAATTGAAGGGAGCCACTGTGTTCTCTAAGATAGATTTGAGATCCGGTTATTATCAGTTGCGGGTTAAAGAATCAGATGTTTCGAAGACTGCTTTCCGGACTAGGTATGGTCACTATGAGTTTTTTGTTATGCCATTTGGTTTGACTAATGCTCCTGCCATATTCATGGATTTAATGAACTGAATCTTTTGATCGTACTTGGACAAGTTTGTAGTTGTGTTTATTGATGATATTCTGATTTATTCTCCCGATGAGACTGAACATGCCGAGCATTTGAGAACAGTTTTACGGATTTTGAGGGACAATCAGTTGTATGCCAAGTTTAGCAAAAGTGAGTTCTGGCTTTGAGAAGTCGGATTCCTTGGGCACATTGTCTCAAGTGATGGTATTAAAGTTGATCCGAGTAAAATTTCAGCAATTGTTAAGTGGAAACCACCCAAGAATGTATTAGAGGTTAGAAGTTTTCTTGGATTAGCTGGTTATTATAGACAGTTTGTAAAGATATTTTCCATGATAGTTACCCCATTGACAAGATTGTTGCAGAAATATGTCAAGTTTGAATAGACTGAGAAGTGTCAGCAGAGTTTTGACAAGTTAAAGGCATTGTTGACTGAAGCTCCTGTTTTAGTACAGCTAGAACCGGGTAAAGAATTTGTGATTTATAGTGATGCATCCTTGAATGGATTGGGTTGTGTACTTATGCAGGAAGGTAAAGTAATAGCATATGCTTCCAGACAGTTAAAGCTACATGAGAAAAACTACCCGACGCATGATTTAGAGCTAGCTGTCATTTTATTTGCGTTAAAGATTTAGAAACATCACTTGTACGGTGAGAAGTGCCGAATATTCACTGACCATAAAAGTTTGAAATGCTTGATGTCTCAGAAAGATTTGAACTTGAGGCAAAGAAGGTGGCTAGAGTTGATTAAAGATTATGAGCTAGTGATCGATTATCACCCGGGTAAGGCAAATGTTGTTGTTGATGCCTTGAGTAGAAAGTCTTTTTTTACATTGAGAGCTTTGAATACTAGTTTGACTTTATCTGATGATGGTTCCATTTTAGCTGAGTTGATGGCTAAACCGATGTTTCTCGAAGAAATCTATGAAGCTCAGAAAAATGACAGTGAGTTGCAAGCTAAAAGAGCTCAATGCGAGTCGGGAATAGAGTCTGATTTTCATATCGGTTCTGATGGTTGTTTGATGTTTAGAGACAGAGTATGTGTACCGAAGAATGATGAGCTTATTCAGAAGATCTTACAGGAAGCACATAGCAGTTCTTTGTCTATTCATCCAGGTAGTACAAAGATGTATAACGATTTAAAGAAAATGTACTGGTGGGCAGAAATGAAAAAAGATATTTCAGAATTTGTTTCTAGATGCTTGATCTGTCAACAGGTAAAGGCTGAAAATCAAGTACCTTCAGGTTTATTGCAACCTGTGTTAGTTTATGAGTGGAAATGAGACCGAGTTACCACGGATTTTGTACCAGGGTTACCGTTGACACCGAAAAAGAAAGATGCTGTATGGGTTGTAATTGATAAGCTAACGAAGTCAGCTCATTTTATTTAGGTTCATATGGATTATTCACTTGACAAGTTGGTTGAATTGTATGTTCCAGAGATAGTCAGACTACATGGGGTACCGTTATCGATTATCTCAGACAGAGATCCGAGATTTACTTCACGGTTTTAGAGGAAATTGTAGGAAGCTTTGGGTACAAAGTTAAATTTCAGTACAGCTTTTCATCCTCATACCGATGGTCAGTCAGAGAGAGTTATTTAGTTACTTGAAGATACGCTTAGAAGTTGTGTTTTAGAATTTCAAGGCAGTTGGGAGAAATATTTGCTGTTGGTAGAGTTTGCCTATAATAATAGTTATTAGTCGAGTTTGAAGATGGCACCTTATGAAGCTTTGTATGGACGTAAATGTCGTACACCTTTGTATTGGATAGAGCTTAAGGAAAATCAGATTTACGGGGTTGATTTAGTCAAAGAAACATAAGAGCAAGTAAAAGTTATCAGAGATTGTTTAAAAGCAGCTTCCGACAGACAAAAGTCTTATGCAGATTTAAAAAGAAAAGAGATTGAGTATCAAGTTGGTGACAAAGTGTTTTTGAAAGTATCCCTGATACGAGTCATAAAGGCCCAATCCAAGTTCAAGAACGTGATGGGCTCAAATTGCCACAAGGCCTAATAACGAGATCAAAGGCCCGACAAATACGGTTCAAACTAAATGGGACCATTCAAGAGCTTGTTAGCAAGGCCTTAGATGCATACACGAGAGAACAAGAAAATCAAGATTCACTTTCTTGTTTTCAAGAAAATCAAGAAATCGAATCTTGGCCCAATTTTGCTGTTCGAAGAGATTTCAAGAATCAAGAAAATCAAGATTTCAAATCTTGGAAATCTTGGTCCAAGAAACCAAATCTTGCAGCCAAAACGCATTGGATCTCCATTACGAGCATCGACGACCCAATTTTGGTAGGAGATGGATCACGAGCCCAAATTCTTGAAGGCGAGGCCCAATAACCAAAATCCAGCCCAATCAAGAAATTTCTTCATACTTAGTTGAAAATCAGGCCAAAATGTCAAAGGGCCCAATTTGTAAACATCTTACTTGTTTAATTTAATTTTTTAATCTTTAGGAGCATTACATGTAAAATTCGGCCCAAAACAGCCCATATAAGTGCATGGCCGAATTTACCTTGCTATTTTATTAATTAGGTTTAATTTTTTAGTTACTTGTGAGATTAGGATTTGTTGGAGGCCTATATAAGCATTGGCCAGCCACCCTTTGTGAAAACACCTCATTATTATTTTTTTCTATCAAATTTCAGATTTGTTGAGTGCAGAATTTTCTTTGGGGTTTTCTCCAAGAATTCTCTCTTGAGTTTTCTTTAGAAGTTGTTTTAACAATCTTTTTGATTGTGGGAGCCATCTTCAACCTTCTTCTTGCCATTGATATTCTTTGGAGGGGAGATTAGAGCCGTTTGAAGGGAGTTGTGAGATCTTTCGGGATTTCAAGGCTTCTTAGGACTTATCTTTTAATTTCTTACTATCAATTCTTTCTTTATTTCTGCTTGTGCCGAATCTTTATCTAATTTATTTTCTGTTCTTATTGTGTTTTCAGCCTTTTTCTATCTTAAGGAATTAGCCCAAAAATCCCCAATTTCTAGGGTTCTTGCCGATTCATCCATACTCTTTTTGGGAGAAATTAGATTGCCGAAATTTGGGGAAAACTATCTGGGTGTTCAATTGGGCAAAATCGCAATCTCTTCTAGGGTTTCAAGATTCCTTATTAACACTTATTTATATTCTCTATTTGATTCTTTACTGTTTTGGGGATTTTATTTCAGATCTGAAAATTCAAAAATCTAATCTTTTAATTTTCTGTTTCGTTTCAGATCTAATTGTTTAGGGTTTTCGTAGGAGTTTCTCGTGACTTGGCAACTCGATCTTGGTCCACGCGCAACCCCGTATCATTTGGTATCAGATTTTGGGCGTTTTGGGTGTTCTTGGTTGATTTCTAAACTGATCTCTATTTTTTAAAGCATAAACAGCAGTTTTACCCAGAAAAATTGTTAAAAAAATTCATTTGAGTGGGTAAACGTTATCCGATTGATTTGAAATTTTACATACATGTTTTTGGCACTGTGATTGAATATAAAAAAATTATTCCCACAAAAAAATCAGTCAAAAAAGTCAAAAAAATCAAAAAATACGAAATTCAATAAAAATTTAAAAAAAAGGTTCAGCGGGTTGAATTTGGTGCCCAAAATTTCCAGATCAAAAATTCAATATATAAGGACACTCCAGATTTAATTTCGTGATTTTTGGAGATCGGGAACACCTCGAACGAAGTTGTCAAGTTACTCCGCAGTTTTTCGGGTTTTCTGTTTTCAGCAATTTTTATTGATTCTTAGCTGTAGGTTTTCATTTGTTTACCTTTATTCTTCCTTTACGTTATCTAACACCTTCTTGTTTCTTGTGTTAGTAGGATTTAAACGTGTGCACAACTTCTTCCTCGGTGCAACACGAATCAATTGGTGTCTCGTCAGTTTTTGGCATCCTAGTGCAAATTAGGATTCTTTGGTAGTTTGGTTCACACTCTCTAATTGGTTGATATAAACTCTGATAAAGAACTCACAAGATTGAATTCGACCTCATTGAGAATTTGATTTTTTTCTTTTTGAGTGATTAACGGTGAGGTTTGATAACTTTTATTTTTGAGTGTTGAGTGTTTATTTTTGCAGCTTTTTTGGAAGATGTCTAAAGATGACCATAATGATACACTTATGGAAGTCCAACAACAGTTAGAAGGACACGCTGCTGCAATCACACAAATAAATGCTACCCTTCAAGCATTGAATACTACTTTGAATGAGGTACGAATGAATCAAGAACTTCAATATCGAGATCCAATCAGGGAAGATAGGAATAACCAGCCCCATAGGCGCGGCCCTCGACGTGTCCCTAGAATGGATGATGATTTTCATGATCGTGGACAACCTTCTTTGGCAAAACCGAAATTCACAATTCCCCAATTTCGTGGTAAAAATGATCCTGACGCTTATTGTGAATGGGAATCTAAGATTGAACTCATGTTTCGGTATTATAAATGTCTGGATGATGAAAAGGTAGCGTTAGCAACACTGGAATTTTCTGATTATGCATTAAGTTGGTGGACTCAACTTGGGGTAAACCGCCATCGGAATTATGAAGGTGAGATTTCGACATGGGATGAGTTGAAACAGATTATGCGTAAAAGGTTTATTCCACCTCACTACTATAGAGAAATTAAAACAAAGTTGAGAAGACTTATCCAAGGTAGTAGGACGGTGGATGAATATTTTAAAGAGATGGAGATGCTCATTCAGAGAGCTAATGTGGAGGAAGATGAAGAAACAACTATGGTTTGATTCATTGATGGTTTGAACAGGCCGATAGCTAATACATTGAGGCTACAAACTTACATTGATTTGGAAGAAGCAGTTCACAAAGCCATTGAGATCGAGCAACAATTAAAGGAACAAAGGTTTGGGTCCTTCTCTACTTCACAATATTATCGAGGTAACAATTCCAATTTTGATTTTAAGAGTTCAAAACCACCTTTTGTTACTAACAAGTCTTCTTTGAGTAATGGAAGTAAACAATCAGATTGGAAAAAAGGGGCTCCTGCAAAAACGCAAACACCGTCTAAGCAGCCCAATTTAGGTGATTCGAGTGCGAAGAGGACTCGTGAGATTGAATGCTTTAAGTGCAAAGGGCGTGGTCATTATAGTAGAGAATGCCCTAACACGAGATTACTTCTTCTAAAAGATAATGGTGAGTACACTTCCGACTCTGATAATACAGATCCAGATATGCCAGAACTTGTGGATGACAGTGATAATGGCGACGAGTTGGTCGAACCACCAAAGGAAGGGGACTTTGCTAATTTTCAATGCCTTGTAGTTCGTCGAACCCTTAACATTCAGATGAAAGATGATGAGAGCCAAAGGACCAATATTTTCCATTCTCGGTGTTTTATTAAAGGTAACTTATGTTCACTCATTATTGATAGTGGGAGTTGCTCGAATGTAGTGAGTAGTTATTTTGTGGATTCTTTAAAGTTGCCTTGTACCAAACACCCTAAGCCATATCACCTTCAGTGGCTTAATGAATGTTCCGAAGTTAAAGTTACGAAACAGTCCTTGGTCACTTTTAAACTCGGCAATTATGAGGATGACATATGGTGTGATGTAGTCCCCATGCATGCGGCACACTTGCTCCTTGGACGACCTTGGCAATTTGATTGCGATGTTACACACCAAGGTAAACTTAATTGATACTCCCTTGTATTTAAAGGCAAGAAATTCACTTTTGCTCCTTTAAATCCTACTGATGTATATAAAGATCAATTGAGGATGATAAAATTTTGTGAGGGGGTAAGGGAGAAAGAGCAAGTACAAAAGACAGAGAGAAAAGAGGCTAATAGTAGTGGAAAAAGTCAAAATTTAAAAAGCCCAAAGGTGAGTGAATCCTCTAGTGGTAAAATGAGCTGAAAAAATCTTTTGGCAACAAAAAAAGATGTGAAGAGAGCCCTACTTAATAAACAGCCTTGTATCCTTGTGAGGTTTAGGCAAAATTATTTATCTTTATCTAACATTAACGAAAATTTGCCTAGTGTGTTTCAATATCTTTTGCAGGATTATGAGGATGTTTTTAGTGAGGCCCCTAAAGGTTTACCACCTTTACGAGGGATAGAACATCAAATTGACTTAGTACCCGGAGCTTCAATCCCAAATCGACCAGCCTATAGATGCAATCCCGAGGAGACAAAGGAATTGCAAAGGCAAGTGGAGGAATTACTAGACAAAGGGTACATTCGTGAGAGCCTAAGTCCTTGTGCTGTTCCTGTTTTATTGGTGCCAAAGAAAGATGGTACGTTTCGTATGTGTGTTGATTGTCGCCCAATCAACAAGATAACGGTAAAGTATCGACACCCAATCCCTAGACTTGATGATATGCTTGATGAATTACATGGTTCAATAATATTTACAAAAATTGATTTAAAAAGCGGTTATCATCAAATTCGAATGAGGGAAGGGGATGAATGGAAAACAACCTTTAAAACAAAATTTGGATTGTATGAATGGTTAGTTATGCCTTTCGGCCTTACTAATGCACCTAGTACATTTATGAGATTAATGAATCATGTTTTGAGGCTACATTTGAGTAAATTTGTAGTAGTTTACTTTGATGAT
Source organism: Gossypium hirsutum (assembly GCF_007990345.1). Lineage (NCBI taxonomy): Eukaryota > Viridiplantae > Streptophyta > Magnoliopsida > Malvales > Malvaceae > Gossypium > Gossypium hirsutum. The sequence goes on from NC_053446.1 coordinate 29,849,664, forward strand.
ATTTTAATTTACTCAAAGTCATTAGATGATCATGTTTTCCATGTTCGAACCGTTTTGGATATTCTACGAACTGAAAGATTATTTGCCAACCTTGATAAATGCACATTCTGTTGTGATAAACTAATATTCTTAGGTTTCATAGTTAGTGCTCAGGGTATTCATGTCGACGAGGACAAAGTTAAGGCAATTAAGGAGTGGCCGACTCCTAAATCGGTAACTGAGGTGAGATCTTTCCATGGTTTAGCCAGTTTTTATAGACGATTTGTGAAAGATTTCTCTACTATTGCTGCCCCATTGACTGAAGTTATAAAGAAATTAGTGGGTTTCAAATGGGGTGAAACCCAAGAAACAGCTTTTCAAACTCTAAAAGCTAAGTTATGTTCTGCTCCTTTGCTTAAATTACCTGATTTTGCTAAAACTTTTGAACTTGAGTGTGATGCTTCAGGAATTGGAATCGGCGCCGTTTTAATGCAAGATAAGCAACCTATTGCTTATTTTAGTGAGAAATTGAACGGTGCACAGTTAAATTACTCGACTTATGACAAAGAACTATTGGCATTAGTTCGTGCACTTCAAGTATGGCAACATTATTTGCAGCCTAATGAGTTTGTCATACATACAGATCATGAGTCTCTTAAATGGTTAAAGGGACAAGGTAAGTTGAGTAAAAGACATGCCCGATGGGTAGAATTCATTGAAACATTCCCTTATGTGATTCAATATAAAACAGGTAAAGATAATGTAGTCGCAGATGCTTTGTCTAGACGATATACTTTAATAACTACATTGAATGCTAAAGTCTTAGGGTTTGAACATATTAAATAGTTATATGATGATGATACTGATTTCAGCCATATCTATAAGAATTGTGGACATAATGCTTTTGAAAAATTTTATCTTGTAGATGGCTTTCTTTTTCGTTTAAACAGGTTATGCATACCAAAGTGTTCCATGAGAGAATTGTTGATTCATGAAGCCCATAGTGGGGGACTAATGGGACATTTTGGAGTGGCCAAAACACTAGGCATATTGCAAGAACACTTCCATTGGCCACATATGAAGAAGGATGTGGAAAAGGTATGTTCCAAGTGCATTACATGCAAACAAGCAAAATCTAAGGTAATGCCTCATGGCTTTTACACTCCTCTACCGATTCCTACTTCACCTTGGGTAGATTTATCCATGGATTTTATTTTAGGTTTGCCTCGAACAAAAAAAGGAAGAGATAGTATATTTGTTGTTGTTGACAGGTTTTCAAAGATGTCATATTTTATTCCTTGTCACAAAACAGATGATGCTACACATGTGGCAGACTTATTCTTTAAAGAAGTGGTAAGACTTCATGGCATCCCTAAAACAATTGTTTCTGATAGAGATGTCAAATTCCTTAGCCACTTTTGGAAGGTATTGTGGGGTAAGCTTGGTACTAAATTGCTTTATTCTACTACATGTCACCCCAAAACTGATGGTCAAACTGAAGTAGTTAATCGAATCTTAGGGACTCTATTACGAGCTGTTGTGGGAAAGAACATTAGAAATTGGGAAGAATGCCTACCATTCGTTGAATTTGCATATAATAGATCTATTCATTCTACAACTGGTTATTCCCCATTTGAACTTGTTTATGGTTTTAACCCACTAACAGTACTTGATCTTGCGCCATTACCTCTTGAACACGTTATGAATTTAGATGGCGAACAGAAAGCTGAGTTAGTGAAATCCTTACATGAGAAGGCTAGACAGCGAATAGCCAAAACAAATGATGCCAACACCAACAAAGCAAACAAGGGGCGGAAACGGGTTGTACTAGAACCCGGAGATTGGGTTTGGGTCCATTTTAGGAAAGAACGATTTCCTACAAAAAGGAAGACCAAGTTGGACCCAAGGGGCGATGGGCCTTTCCAAGTACTCGAGCGGATCAACGATAATGCCTATAAAATTGATCTACCTGGTGAGTACAATGTAAGTTCTACTTTTAATGTGGCTGACTTGTCCCCATTTGATTTTTCAGATTCGAGGTCGAATCTTTTTGAGGAAGGGGGGAATGATATGAGTCATAAAGGCCCAATCCAAGTTCAAGAACGTGATGGGCTCAAATTGCCACAAGGCCCAATAACGAGATCAAAGGCCCGACAAATGCGGTCCAAACTAAATGGGACCATTCAAGAGCTTGTTAGCAAGGCCTTAGATGCATACACGAGAGAACAAGAAAATC